>NC_134358.1:9701114-10042781 GCF_048569485.1 Anomaloglossus baeobatrachus | reverse complement strand
GTCTATAGAGAGCGGAGGGAAAATCCTGCAGATGTGTTTGTATAGAGAGCGGAGGGAAAAACCTGCAGATGTGTCTGTATAGAGAGCAGAGGGAAAAACCTGCAGATGTGTCTGTATAGAGAGAAGAGGGAAAATCCTGCAGATGTGTCTGTATAGAGAGCAGAGGGAAACTCCTGCAGATGTGTCTGTATAGAGAGCGGAGGGAAAACCTACAAATGTGTCTGTATAGAGAGCAGAGGGAAAAACCTGCAGGTGTGTCTGTATAGAGAGCAGAAGGGAAAATAATGCAGATGTGTATGTATAGCGAGCGGAGGGAAAACCTGCAGATGTGTCTGTATAGAGAGCAGAGGGAAAATCCTGCGGATGTGTCAGTATAGAGAGCGGAGGGAAACTCCTGCAGATGTGTCAGTATAGAGAGCAGAGGGAAAAACCTGCAGATGTGTCTGTATAGAGAGCAGAGGGTAAAACCTGATGTGTCTGTATAGAGAGTGGATGGAAAAACCTGCAGATGTGTGTGTATAGAGAGCGGAGGGGAAAACCTGCAGATGTGTCTATAGAGAGCGGAGGGAAAAAACTGCAGATGTGTCTGTATAGAGAGAAGAGGGAAAATCCTGCAGATGTGTCTGTATAGAGAGCAGAGAGAAACTCCTGCAGATGTGTCTGTATAGAGAGCAGAGGGAAAATCCTGCAGATGTGTCTGTATAGAGAGCAGAAGGGAAAATAATGCAGATGTGTATGTATAGAGAGCGGAGGGAAAACCTGCAGATGTGTCTGTATAGAGAGCAGAGGGAAAATCCTGCAAATGTGTCTGTATAGAGAGCAGAGGGAAAAACCTGCAGATGTGTCTGTATAGAGAGCAGAGGGAAAAACATGCAGATGTGTCTATATAGAGAGAAGAGGGAAAATCCTGCAGATGTGTCTGTATAGAGAGTGGATGGAAAAACCTGCAGATGTGTCTGTATAGAGAGTGTATGGAAAAACCTGCAGATGTGTCTGTATAAAGAGCGGAGGGAAAACCTGCAGATGTGTCTGTATAGAGAGTGGAGGGGAAAACCTTCAGATGTATCTGTATAGAGAGCGGAGGGGAAAACCTGCAGATGTGTCTGTATAGAGAGCAGAGGGGAAAACCTGCAGATGTGTCTATAGAGAGCGGAGGGAAAATCCTGCAGATGTGTCTGTATAGAGAGCGGAGGGGAAAACCTGCAGATGTGTCTATAGAGAGCGGAGGGAAAATCCTGCAGATGTGTCTGTATAGAGAGTGGAGGGGAAAACCTTCAGATGTGTCTGTATAGAAAGCAGAGGGGAAAACCTGCAGATGTGTCTGTATAGAGAGTGGATGGAAAAACCTGCAGATGTGTCTGTATAAAGAGCGGAGGGAAAACCTGCAGATGTGTCTGTATAGAGAGTGGAGGGGAAAACCTTCAGATGTGTCTGTATAGAGAGCGGAGGGGAAAACCTGCAGATGTGTCTGTATAGAGAGCGGAGGGAAAAACCTGCAGATGTGTCTATAGAGAGCGGAGGGAAAATCCTGCAGATGTGTCTGTATAGAGAGCGGAGAGGAAAACCTGCAGATGTGTCTGTAGAGAGTGGATGGAAAAACCTGCAGATGTGTCTGTATAGAGAGCGGAGGGAAAAACCTGCAGATGTGTCTATAGAGAGCAGAGGGAAAATCCTGCAGATGTGTCTGTATAGAGAGCGGAGAGGAAAACCTGCAGATGTGTCTATAGAGAGTGGATGGAAAAACCTGAAGATGTGTCTGTATAGAGAGCGGTGGGAAAACCTGCAGATGTGTCTGTATAGAGAGTGGAGGGGAAAACCTTCAGATGTGTCTGTATAGAGAGTGGATGGAAAAACCTGCAGATGTGTCTGTATAGAGAGTGGATGGAAAAACCTGCAGATGTGTCTGTATAAAGAGCGGAGGGAAAACCTGCAGATGTGTCTGTATAGAGAGTGGAGGGGAAAACCTTCAGATGTGTCTGTATAGAGAGCGGAGGGGAAAACCTGCAGATGTGTCTGTATAGAGAGCGGAGGGAAAAACCTGCAGATGTGTCTATAGAGAGCGGAGGGAAAATCCTGCAGATGTGTCTGTATAGAGAGCGGAGGGGAAAACCTGCAGATGTGACTTTAGAGAGCGGAGGGAAAATCCTGCAGATGTGTCTGTATAGAGAGTGGAGGGGAAAACCTTCAGATGTGTCTGTATAGAGAGCGGAGGGGAAAACCTGCAGATGTGTCTGTATAGAGAGTGGATGGAAAAACCTGCAGATGTGTCTGTATAGAGAGCGGAGGGAAAACCTGCAGATGTGTCTGTATAGAGAGTGGAGGGGAAAACCTTCAGATGTGTCTGTATAGAGAGCAGAGGGAAAAAACTGCAGATGTGTCTGTATAGAGAGCAGAGGGAAAATCCTGCAGATGTGTTTGTATAGAGAGCGGAGGGAAAAACCTGCAGATGTGTCTGTATAGAGAGCAGAGGGAAAAACCTGCAGATGTGTCTGTATAGAGAGAAGAGGGAAAATCCTGCAGATGTGTCTGTATAGAGAGCAGAGGGAAACTCCTGCAGATGTGTCTGTATAGAGAGCGGAGGGAAAACCTACAAATGTGTCTGTATAGAGAGCAGAGGGAAAAACCTGCAGGTGTGTCTGTATAGAGAGCAGAAGGGAAAATAATGCAGATGTGTATGTATAGCGAGCGGAGGGAAAACCTGCAGATGTGTCTGTATAGAGAGCAGAGGGAAAATCCTGTGGATGTGTCAGTATAGAGAGCGGAGGGAAACTCCTGCAGATGTGTCAGTATAGAGAGCAGAGGGAAAAACCTGCAGATGTGTCTGTATAGAGAGCAGAGGGTAAAACCTGATGTGTCTGTATAGAGAGTGGATGGAAAAACCTGCAGATGTGTGTGTATAGAGAGTGGATGGAAAAACCTGCAGATGTGTCTGTATAAAGAGCAGAGGGGAAAACCTGCAGATGTGTCTGTATAGAGAGCAGAGGGGAAAACCTGCAGATGTGTCTATAGAGAGCGGAGGGAAAATCCTGCAGATGTGTCTGTATAGAGAGTGGAGGGGAAAACCTGCAGATGTGTCTATAGAGAGCGGAGGGAAAATCCTGCAGATGTGTCTGTATAGAGAGTGGAGGGGAAAACCTTCAGATGTGTCTGTATAGAGAGCAGAGGGGAAAACCTGCAGATGTGTCTGTATAGAGAGCGGAGGGGAAAACCTGCAGATGTGTCTGTATAGAGAGCAGAGGGGAAAACCTGCAGATGTGTCTATAGAGAGCGGAGGGAAAATCCTGCAGATGTGTCTGTATAGAGAGCGGAGGGGAAAACCTGCAGATGTGTCTATAGAGAGCGGAGGGAAAATCCTGCAGATGTGTCTGTATAGAGAGTGGAGGGGAAAACCTTCAGATGTGTCTGTATAGAGAGCAGAGGGGAAAACCTGCAGATGTGTCTGTATAGAGATTGGATGGAAAAACCTGCAGATGTGTCTGTATAGAGAGCGGAGGGAAAACCTGCAGATGTGTCTGTATAGAAAGTGGAGGGGAAAACCTTCAGATGTGTCTGTATAGAGAGTGGATGGAAAAACCTTCAGATGTGTCTGTATAGAGAGTGGATGGGAAAACCTTCAGATGTGTCTGTATAGAGAGCGGAGGGGAAAACCTGCAGATGTGTCTGTATAGAGAGCAGAAGGGAAAACCTGCAGATGTGTCTATAGAGAGCGGAGGGAAAATCCTGCAGATGTGTCTGTATAGAGAGCGGAGGGGAAAACCTGCAGATGTGTCTATAGAGAGCGGAGGGAAAATCCTGCAGATGTGTCTGTATAGAGAGTGGAGGGGAAAACCTTCAGATGTGTCTGTATAGAGAGCAGAGGGGAAAACCTGCAGATGTGTCTGTATAGAGAGTGGATGGAAAAACCTGCAGATGTGTCTGTATAGAGAGCGGAGGGAAAACCTGCAGATGTGTCTGTATAGAAAGTGGAGGGGAAAACCTTCAGATGTGTCTGTATAGAGAGTGGATGGAAAAACCTGCAGATGTGTCTGTATAGAGAGTGGATGGAAAAACCTGCAGATGTGTCTGTATAAAGAGCGGAGGGAAAACCTGCAGATGTGTCTGTATAGAGAGTGGAGGGGAAAACCTTCAGATGTGTCTGTATAGAGAGCGGAGGGGAAAACCTGCAGATGTGTCTGTATAGAGAGCGGAGGGAAAAACCTGCAGATGTGTCTATAGAGAGCGGAGGGAAAATCCTGCAGATATGTCTGTATAGAGAGCGGAGAGGAAAACCTGCAGATGTGTCTATAGAGAGTGGATGGAAAAACCTGCAGATGTGTCTGTATAGAGAGCGGAGGGAAAAACCTGCAGATGTGTCTATAGAGAGCGGAGGGAAAATCCTGCAGATGTGTCTGTATAGAGAGCGGAGAGGAAAACCTGCAGATGTGTCTATAGAGAGTGGATGGAAAAACCTGAAGATGTGTCTGTATAGAGAGCGGAGGGAAAACCTGCAGATGTGTCTGTATAGAGAGTGGAGGGGAAAACCTTCAGATGTGTCTGTATAGAGAGTGGATGGAAAAACCTGCAGATGTGTCTGTATAGAGAGTGGATGGAAAAACCTGCAGATGTGTCTGTATAAAGAGCGGAGGGAAAACCTGCAGATGTGTCTGTATAGAGAGTGGAGGGGAAAACCTTCAGATGTGTCTGTATAGAGAGCGGAGGGGAAAACCTGCAGATGTGTCTGTATAGAGAGCGGAGGGAAAAACCTGCAGATGTGTCTATAGAGAGCGGAGGGAAAATCCTGCAGATGTGTCTGTATAGAGAGCGGAGGGGAAAACCTGCAGATGTGTCTGTATAGAGAGTGGAGGGGAAAACCTTCAGATGTGTCTGTATAGAGAGCGGAGGGGAAAACCTGCAGATGTGTCTGTATAGAGAGTGGATGGAAAAACCTGCAGATGTGTCTGTATAGAGAGCGGAGGGAAAACCTGCAGATGTGTCTGTATAGAGAGTGGAGGGGAAAACCTTCAGATGTGTCTGTATAGAGAGTGGATGAAAAAACCTGCAGATGTGTCTGTATAGAGAGCGGAGGGAAAACCTGCAGATGTGTCTGTATAGAGAGTGGAGGGGAAAACCTTCAGATGTGTCTGTATAGAGAGCGGAGGGGAAAACCTTCAGATGTGTCTATAGAGAGCGGAGGGAAAATGCTGCAGATGTGTCTGTATAGACAGCGGAGGGAAAAAACTGCAGATGTGTCTGTATAGAGAGCAGAGGGAAAATCCTGCAGATGTGTTTGTATAGAGAGCGGAGGGAAAAACCTGCAGATGTGTCTGTATAGAGAGCAGAGGGAAAAACCTGCAGATGTGTCTGTATAGAGAGAAGAGGGACAATCCTGCAGATGTGTCTGTATAGAGAGCAGAGGGAAACTCCTGCAGATGTGTCTGTATAGAGAGCAGAGGGAAAAACCTGCAGATGTGTCTGTATAGAGAGCAGAGGGAAAATCCTGCAGATGTGTCTGTATAGAGAGCAGAAGGGAAAAATCTGCAGATGTGTCTGTATAGAGAGCAGAGGGAAACTCCTGCAGATGTGTCTGTATAGAGAGCGGAGGGAAAACCTGCAGATGTTTCTGTATAGAGAGCAGAGGGAAAATCCTGCAGATGTGTCTGTATAGAGAGCAGAGGGAAACTCCTGCAGATGTGTCTGTATAGAGAGCGGAGGGAAAACCTGCAGATGTGTCTGTATAGAGAGCAGAGGGAAACTCCTGCAGATGTGTCTGTATAGAGAGCGGAGGGAAAACCTGCAGATGTGTCAGTATAAAGAGCAGAAGGAAACTCCTGCAGATGTGTCTGTATAGAGAGCGGAGGGAAAACCTGCAGATGTGTCTGTATGGAGAGTAGAGGGAAAAACCTGCAGATGTGTCTGTATAGAGAGCAGCGGGAAAATCCTGCAGATGTGTCTGGATAGAGAGGGAGGGAAAAACCTGCAGATGTGTCTGTATAGAGAGCGGAAGGAAAAGCTGCAGATGTGTCTGTATAGAGAGCAGAGGGAAAATCCTGCAGATGTGTCTGTATATAGAGCAGAGGGAAACTCCTGCAGATGTGTCTGTATAGAGAGCGGAGGGAAAACCTGCAGATGTGTCTGTATAGAGAGCAGAGGGGAAAACCTGCAGATGTGTCTGTATAGAGAGAAGAGGGAAAAACCTGCAGATGTGTCTGTATAGAGAGAAGAGGGAAACTCCTGCAGATGGGTCTGTATAGAGAGCAGAGGGGAAAACCTGCAGATACGTCTGTATAGAAAGAAGAAGGAAAATCCTGCAGATGTGTCTGTATGGAGAGCGGAGGGAAAACCTGCAGATGTGTAAGTATAGAGAGCAGAGGGAAAAACCTGCAGATGTATCTGTATAGCGAGAAGAGGGAAAATCCTGCAGATGTGTCTGTATAGAGAGCAGAGGGAAAAACCTGCAGATGTGTCTGTATAGAGAGCAGAAGGAAACTCCTGCAGATGGGTCTGTATAGAGAGCGGAGGGAAAACCTGCAGATGTGTCAGTATAGATAGCAGAGGGAAAAACCTGCAGATGTGTCTGTATAGAGAGCAGAGGGAAAAACCTGCAGATGTGTCTGTATAAAGAGAAGAGGGAAACTCCTGCAGATGGGTCTGTATAGAGAGAAGAAGGAAAATCCTGCAGATGTGTCTGTATAGAGAGCGGAGGGAAAAACCTGCAGCTGTGTCTGTATAGAGAGCGGAGGGAAAAACCTGCAGCTGTGTCTGTATAAAGAGCGGAGGGAAAAACCTGCAGATGTGTAAGTATAGAGAGCAGAGGGAAAAACCTGCAGATGTGTCTGTATAGCGAGAAGAGGGAAAATCCTGCAGATGTGTCTGTATAGAGAGCAGAGGGAAACTCCTGCAGATGGGTCTGTATAGAGAGCGGAGGGAAAACCTGCAGATGTGTCTGTATGGAGAGCGGAGGGAAATCCTGCAGATGTGTCTATATAGAGAGAAGAGGGAAAATCCTGCAGATGTGTCTGTATAGAGAGCAGAGGGAAACTCCTGCAGATGTGTCTGTATAGAGAGCGGAGGGTAAAACCTGCAGATGTGTCTGTATAGAGAGCAGAGGGAAAAACCTGCAGATGTGTCTATATAGAGAGCGGAAGGAAAACCTGCAGATGTGTAAGTATAGAGAGCAGAGGGAAAAACCTGCAGATGTGTCTGTACAGAGAGCAGAGGGAAAAACCTGCAGATGTGTCTGTATGGAGAGAAGTGGGAAAATCCTGCAGATGTGTCTGTATAGAGAGCAGAGGGAAACTCTTGCAGATGTGTCTGTATAGAGATTGGAGGGTAAAACCTGCAGATGTGTCTGTATGGAGAGCGGAGGGAAAACCTGCAGATGTGTCTGTATAGAGAAAAGAGGGAAAAACCTGCAGATGTGTCTGTATAGAGAGAAAAGGGAAAATCCTGCAGATGTGTCTGTATAGAGAGCAGAGGGAAACTCTTGCAGATGTGTCTGTTTAGAGAGCAGAGGGAAAAACCTGCAGATGTGTCTGTATAGTGAGAAGAGGGAAAATCCTGCAGATGTGTCTGTATAGAGAGCAGAGGGAAACTCTTGCAGATGTGTCTGTATAGAGAGCAGAGGGAAAAACCTGCAGATATGTCTGTATAGAGAGCGGAGGGTAAAACCTGCAGATGTGTCTGTATAGAGAGCGGAGGGAAAAACCTGCAGATGTGTCTGTATAGAGAGCAGAGGGAAACTCCTGCAGATGTGTCTGTATAGAGAGCGGAGGGTAAAACCTGCAGATGTGTTTATATAGAGAGCGGAAGGAAAACCTGCAGATGTGTCTGTATAGAGAGCAGAGGGAAAAACCTGCAGATGTGTCTGTATAGAGAGAAAAGGGAAAATCTTGCAGATGTGTCTGTATAGAGAGCAGAGGGAAACTCTTGCAGATGTGTCTGTATAGAGAGCGGAGGGTAAAACCTGCAGATGTGTCTGTATGGAGAGCAGAGTGAAAACCTGCAGATGTGTCAGTATAGAGAGCAGAGGGAAAATCCTGCAGATGTGTCTGGATAGAGAGCAGAGGGAAAAACCTGCAGATGTGTCTATATAGAGAGCGTAGGGGAAATCTTGCAGATGTGTTTGTATAGAGAGCAGAGGGAAAATCCTGCAGATGTGTCTGTATAGAGAGCAGAAGGAAAATCCTGCAGATGTGTCTGTATAGAGAGCAGAGGGAAAATTATGCAGATGTGTCTCTATAGAGAGCAGAGGGAAAATCCTGCAGATGTGTCTGTATAGAGAGCAGAGGGAAACTCCTGCAGATGTGTCTGTATAGAGAGCGGAGGGGAAAATCCTGCAGATGTGTCTGTATAGAGAGCAGAGGGGAAATCCTGCAGATGTGTCTGTATAGAGAGCAGAGGGAAAATCCTGCAGATGTGTCTCTATAGAGAGCAAAGGGAAAATCCTGCAGATGTGTCTGTATAGAGAGTAGAGGGAAACTAAGGGTAAGTTCACAGAGTGCGTTTTTCGCGGCGTTTTTGCGCATTTTTCGGGTGCGTTTTTGCTCAGAAAACGCTGTGACGTTGCTTCCCCAGCAAAGTCTATGAGTTTTCTTTTTTGCTGTCTGCACACAGCGGTTTTGTAGCTGCGTTTTTGTGGTGCCCACTGCAGCATGTCAATTATTTTTGCGTTTTGCACCCATTGAGTTCAATGAGATGTTCAAAAACGCAATGAAAACTGCAAATTGCAAATATAGCTGCGTTTTGTTGCGTTTGACTAAAAACGCAGCTATAAACGCTGGGGGCAGTAAAGTGACGTGTGCAGGAAGAGGATTCCTTCTGTCAGTAAACGCAGAAGCGTGAATCCTCCCGGTACCGCCACCGCCGCTTTCACCTCCAGTCCAGCGCTATGTCTGCTCCCGTGCGGCGCCATGGTCGGGCGGGAGGTGGAAGCGGCTACAAAATTAAAAGTGAACAGTAGAAAAATGTCATACTCACCTGTCTGCAGGGTCCCGGTGCATGTCCGCTCCCAGCTCTTCTCCCGGTACCGCCACCTCCGCTCCAGCTGTGTGCAGACTCCCGGGACGTGTCCGATGTCTGCAGGACCTGGCGGTGATCACCTGATGCGGTCACCTGACGCATCAGCTGATCGTAAGTCTCGCGGTGACGCCGGCTTTTTAGCGCCCGGCCGGCTATCAGCTGATCCTGCCATCAGGGGACTTCATCAGCTGATTACCGGCAGCTCCTGCAGCGATCGGACGGGATCAGACTCCGCTCCAGGAGCTGCCGGTAATTAGCACATTTTTTGTTTTTTTTTTGCACCGATGCATCAGCTGATTGTATAAAAGCCGTTTATACAATCAGCTGCTGTGTCATGTGATTCAGGCCCTTGAACCTGACACATCATCTGATCGCTTTGCCTTCCAGCAAACCGATCAGATGATATTGGATCCGGATTGGACGGCGCGGGACCCTTGACCCAGGATTATTGCGGAGGGGGGTTCTTTATTTCAATAAAGATGGAGTCACTAATTGTGTTGTGTTTTATTTCTAATAAAAATATTTTTCTGTGTGTTGTATTTTTTTATCATTACTAGAAATTCATCGTGGCCATGTCTAATATTGGCGTGACACCATGAATTTCGGGCTTAAGGCCAGTTGATAATATACAGCTAGCCCTAACCCCATTATTACCCAGCGAGCCACCAGGGCAGCTGGAAGAGTTGGACACAGCGCCAGAAGATGGCGCTTCTATGAAAGCGCCATTTTCTGGGGCGGCTGTGAACTGCAATTTGCAGCAGAGGGGCCCAGAAAGCTCGGGCTAACCTGAGCTGCGGATTCCAATCCCCAGGTGCCTAGTTGTACCTGGCTGGACTCAAAAATTGGGCTGCTGTTTGCTCTCCTGCATACACTATTGGATGGAGTGTGCTGAGCCTTGTAGTTCTGATCCCTCTGTCTCTCCCTCCAGCATACAGTCCTGGATGGAGTATGCTGAGCCTTGTAGTTCTGCTCCCTCTGCCTTTCCCTCCAGCATACAGTCCTGGCTGGAGTATGCTGAGCCTTGTAGTTCTGCAGCTGCTGTCTGCTCTCCTGCATACACTAGTGGAGAATGAAGAAGATATTGAAGAAGGACATGACATCAGACCTTTCTTCTTTTTTTTTTTTTTTCAACAATCTTTAATGGCATTGTTCAGTGATAAAAAAAAACGCATAAAAACGCAGTGAGCAAAAACGCAGCAAAAACGCACCAAACTGCGGTAAAAACACACTCGGGTGCATTTTTGTGCTTTTTTTGCCGCAAAAAACGCACAAAAACGCAGCGTCAAAAAAACGCAGTGTGTGAACCTAGCCTAAGGGTTTCAGCTGTATAAGGAAGATGCAGCCAGCAGTCCTATGTAACACCACAGATAATACAGTGATATGTCTGAGTACAGATGATGTGGTATCTGTCACCGGCAGTCCTATGTAACACCACAGATAACACAGTGATATGTCTGAGTACAGATGATGTGGTATCTGTCACCGGCAGTCCTATGTAACACCACAGATAACACAGTGATATCTCTGAGTACAGATGATGTGGTATCTGTCACCGGCAGTCCTATGCAACACCACAGATAACACAGTGATATCTCTCTGAGTACAGATGATGTGGTATCTGTCACCGGCAGTCCTATGCAACACCACAGATAACGCAGTGATATGTCTGAGTACAGATGATGTGGTATCTGTCACCGGCAGTCCTATGTAACACCACAGATAACACAGTGATATCTCTCTGAGTACAGATGATGTGGTATCTGTCACCTGCAGTCCTATGTAACACCACAGATAAGTGATATCTCTGAGTACAGACGATGTGGTATCTGTCACCGGCAGTCCTATGTAACACCACAGATAAGTGATATCTCTGAGTACAGACGATGTGGTATCTGTCACCGGCAGTCCTATGTAACACCACAGATAACACAGTGATATCTCTGAGTACAGATGATGTGGTATCTGTCACCGGCAGTCCTATGTAACAGCACAGATAAGTGATATCTCTGAGTACAGACGATGTGGTATCTGTCACCGGCAGTCCCATGTAACGCCATTATCAGGCAGTGGTATGGCGCTGGGCTCTGCACATCTGGCTTGCTTCCCCCTTCCCCTCATCCTGTGGTGACAGGCCTCCGCCTCCCCCTCGCCCTGAGGAATTATTCCCTGGGAAGACTCCTCAGGAAAGTCTCTGGAGAGGAAGTGTGGGGGGTTCTGCTCCGGGGCCCCTGGCTCGGGCCCTCCCTGTCTCTGGACGCCTTTCTCCGGCCGGTGATCTTCCTTTTTGACTCCTGGGGCCCCTGGATCTGGATCTGTTTCCTGGGCCCGTCCTTGTTATTTGTCAGCACTGGATCCTGCAGGATTCTTCTCTGTGATCCACTCCTCTGTGGTTATGGATCCAGTGATCTCCTGATTCCAGGATGAGTCCTCCCTGGAGATTGTCACCGCTGCTGCTCGTCCTCCTCCTCGCGGAGCCACTGATCGCTGCTCAGGGATCCACCATCACAGAGGAGAATCCGGCAGGATCCCATAGAGCGGAGGGGGCTGAGCTGGGGGCGCCCCATGGCACCCAGCACCTTCAGCCCAGTGTCCGGCCCAGCACGTTGGGTGGAGGATCCCTGAGGACGGCGATCACTGAGGGATCTACAGAACAAGAGGAGGTGAGTGGGATCATACCCTGGCTGATTCACTAAATATCGGGGGCGTATTTCTTACTATGGAGCCTGTGCTCCCCCATATTCCTGTCCAGACCCCGGATTATTGGACTGTGCTCCCCCATATTCCTGTCCAGACCCCGCCGCTCTCACAGACCCCGGATTATTGGACTGTGCTCCCCCATATTCCTGTCCAGACCCCAGCACTCTCACAGACTCCGGATTATTGGACTGTGCTCCCCTTCTTTATCGCCTTCACTTCTGTTATACCCCTCAATTCTGCTTTTCCTTACAGGTTTCTGGGGTCTCCAGCACCCACCGACCGGGTCAGAGCGGCCACAATCCCCCCGAAGGTGAGATCACATCGGAGCCACAGGAAACAGATCTCCAGGATCCATCACCGAGTGCGCTCCGGATGATAAATCTGAGTTACACAGGTTAGGTAGTGTCATGTCATGCCCAGGTAGAGTCACACCGTGCCCAGGTAGAGTCACACCGTGTCCAGGTAGAGTCACACCGTGTCCAGGTAGAGTCACACCGTGTCCAGGTAGAGTCACACCGTGCCCAGGTAGAGTCACACCGTGCCCAGGTAGAGTCACACCGTGTCCAGGTAGAGTCACACCGTGTCCAGGTAGAGTCACACCGTGTCCAGGTAGAGTCACACTGTGCCCAGGTAGAGTCACACCGTGCCCAGGTAGAGTCACACCGTGTCCAGGTAGAGTCACACCGTGCCCAGGTAGAGTCACACCGTGTCCAGGTAGAGTCACACCGTGTCCAGGTAGAGTCATACAGTGCCCAGGTAGAGTCACACCCTGTCCAGGTAGAGTCACACCGTGTCCAGGTAGAGTCACACCCTGCCCAGGTAGAGTCACACCGTGTCCAGGTAGAGTCACACCCTGCCCAGGTAGAGTCACACCGTGCCCAGGTAGAGTCACACCCTGTCCAGGTAGAGTCACACTGTGCCCAGGTAGAGTCACACCGTGCCCAGGTAGAGTCACACCGTGTCCAGGTAGAGTCACACCGTGTCCAGGTAGAGTCACACCGTGCCCAGGTAGAGTCACACCGTGTCCAGGTAGAGTCACACCGTGTCCAGGTAGAGTCATACAGTGCCCAGGTAGAGTCACACCCTGTCCAGGTAGAGTCACACCGTGTCCAGGTAGAGTCACACCCTGCCCAGGTAGAGTCACACCGTGTCCAGGTAGAGTCACACCGTGTCCAGGTAGAGTCACACCGTGTCCAGGTAGAGTCACACCCTGCCCAGGAAGATTCACACCCTGCCCAGGTAGAGTCACACCGTGCCCAGGTAGAGTCACACCCTGCCCAGGTAGAGTCACACCCTGCCCAGGAAGATTCACACCCTGCCCAGGTAGAGTCACACCCTGCCCAGGTAGAGTCCAGGTAGAGTCACACCCTGCCCAGGTAGAGTCACACCGTGTCCAGGTAGAGTCACACCGTGTCCAGGTAGAGTCACACCGTGCCCAGGTAGAGTCACACCCTGTCCAGGTAGAGTCACACCGTGTCCAGGTAGAGTCACACCGTGCCCAGGTAGAGTCACACCGTGTCCAGGTAGAGTCACACCCTGCCCAGGTAGAGTCACACCATGTCCAGGTAGAGTCACACCCTGCCCAGGTAGAGTCACACCGTGTCCAGGTAGAGTCACACCGTGCCCAGGTAGAGTCACACCGTGCCCAGGTAGAGTCACACCATGTCCAGGTAGAGTCACACCGTGCCCAGGTAGAGTCACACCCTGCCCAGGTAGAGTCACACCGTGTCCAGGTAGAGTCACACTGTGTCCAGGTAGAGTCACACCCTGCCCAGGTAGAGTCACACCCTGCCCAGGTAGAGTCACACCGTGTCCAGGTAGAGTCACACCGTGCCCAGGTAGAGTCACACCGTGCCCAGGTAGAGTCACACCGTGTCCAGGTAGAGTCACACCGTGTCCAGGTAGAGTCACACCGTGCCCAGGTAGAGTCACACCGTGTCCAGGTAGAGTCACACCGTGCCCAGGTAGAGTCACACCGTGTCCAGGTAGAGTCACACCCTGCCCAGGTAGAGTCACACCGTGCCCAGGTAGAGTCACACCGTGTCCAGGTAGAGTCACACCGTGCCCAGGTAGAGTCACACCCTGCCCAGGTAGAGTCACACTGTGCCCAGGTAGAGTCACACCCTGCCCAGGTAGAGTCACACCGTGTCCAGGTAGAGTCACACCGTGTCCAGGTAGAGTCACACCCTGCCCAGGAAGATTCACACCCTGCCCAGGTAGAGTCACACCCTGCCCAGGTAGAGTCACACCCTGCCCAGGTAGAGTCCAGGTAGAGTCACACCCTGCCCAGGTAGAGTCACACCCTGCCCAGGTAGAGTCACACCCTGTCCAGGTAGAGTCACACCGTGCCCAGGTAGAGTCACACCATGTCCAGGTAGAGTCATACAGTGCCCAGGTAGAGTCACACCCTGTCCAGGTAGAGTCACACCGTGTCCAGGTAGAGTCACACCCTGCCCAGGTAGAGTCACACCCTGCCCAGGTAGAGTCACACCGTGTCCAGGTAGAGTCACACCGTGTCCAGGTAGAGTCACACCGTGTCCAGGTAGAGTCACACCCTGCCCAGGAAGATTCACACCCTGCCCAGGTAGAGTCACACCCTGCTCAGGTAGAGTCACACCGTGCCCAGGTAGAGTCACACCCTGCCCAGGTAGAGTCACACCCTGCCCAGGAAGATTCACACCCTGCCCAGGTAGAGTCACACCCTGCCCAGGTAGAGTCCAGGTAGAGTCACACCCTGCCCAGGTAGAGTCCAGGTAGAGTCACACCTTGCCCAGGTAGAGTCCAGGTGGAGTCACACCCTGCCCAGGTAGAGTCACACCGTGTCCAGGTAGAGTCACACCGTGCCCAGGTAGAGTCACACCCTGTCCAGGTAGAGTCACACCGTGTCCAGGTAGAGTCACACCGTGCCCAGGTAGAGTCACACCGTGCCCAGGTAGAGTCACACCCTGCCCAGGTAGAGTCACACCGTGTCCAGGTAGAGTCACACCCTGCCCAGGTAGAGTCACACCGTGCCCAAGTAGAGTCACACCGTGCCCAGGTAGAGTCACACCATGTCCAGGTAGAGTCACACCGTGCCCAGGTAGAGTCACACCCTGCCCAGGTAGAGTCACACCGTGTCCAGGTAGAGTCACACCGTGTCCAGGTAGAGTCACACCCTGCCCAGGTAGAGTCACACCCTGCCCAGGTAGAGTCACACCGTGTCCAGGTAGAGTCACACCGTGCCCAGGTAGAGTCACACCGTGCCCAGGTAGAGTCACACCGTGTCCAGGTAGAGTCACACCGTGTCCAGGTAGAGTCACACCGTGCCCAGGTAGAGTCACACCGTGTCCAGGTAGAGTCACACCGTGCCCAGGTAGAGTCACACCGTGTCCAGGTAGAGTCACACCCTGCCCAGGTAGAGTCACACCGTGCCCAGGTAGAGTCACACCGTGTCCAGGTAGAGTCACACCGTGCCCAGGTAGAGTCACACCCTGCCCAGGTAGAGTCACACCGTGCCCAGGTAGAGTCACACCGTACCCAGGTAGAGACACACCGTGTCCAGGTAGAGTCACACCCTGCCCAGGTAGAGTCACACCGTGCCCAGGTAGAGTCACACTGTGTCCAGGTAGAGTCACACCGTGTCCAGGTAGAGTCACACCCTGCCCAGGTAGAGTCACACCGTGCCCAGGTAGAGTCACACTGTGTCCAGGTAGAGTCACACCCTGCCCAGGTAGAGTCACACCGTGCCCAGGTAGAGTCACACTGTGTCCAGGTAGAGTCACACCGTGTCCAGGTAGAGTCACACCGTGCCCAGGTAGAGTCACACCGTGTCCAGGTAGAGTCAACACCGTGTCCAGGTAGAGTCACACCCTGCCCAGGTAGAGTCACACCGTGCCCAGGTAGAGTCACACCGTGTCCAGGTAGAGTCACACCGTGCCCAGGTAGAGTCACACCCTGCCCAGGTAGAGTCACACCGTGCCCAGGTAGAGTCACACCGTGCCCAGGTAGAGACACACCGTGTCCAGGTAGAGTCACACCCTGCCCAGGTAGAGTCACACCGTGTCCAGGTAGAGTCACACCGTGCCCAGGTAGAGTCACACCCTGCCCAGGTAGAGTCACACTGTGTCCAGGTAGAGTCACACCGTGTCCAGGTAGAGTCACACCGTGCCCAGGTAGAGTCACACCGTGCCCAGGTAGAGTCACACTGTGTCCAGGTAGAGTCACACTGTGTCCAGGTAGAGTCACACCGTGCCCAGGTAGAGTCACACCCTGCCCAGGTAGAGTCACACCGTGTCCAGGTAGAGTCACACCGTGCCCAGGTAGAGTCACACCGTGCCCAGGTAGAGTCACACCGTGCCCAGGTAGAGTCACACCCTGCCCAGGTAGAGTCACACCCTGCCCAGGTAGAGTCACACCGTGCCCAGGTAGAGTCACACCGTGTCCAGGTAGAGTCACACCGTGTCCAGGTAGAGTCACACCGTGCCCAGGTAGAGTCACACCCTGCCCAGGTAGAGTCACACCGTGTCCAGGTAGTGTAACAGTGCCTTATTTTATGCCCACTTAGTGCCTACACATAATGCCATATTGTGCCCCCAAGTGCATACGGTGTCCAAATAATACACATTGTTCATACATAGTGCATATTGTGTAAATATAATGCCATATTGTCGATATTGTATCCAAATACTGCCATATTGTGCATATTGTGTCCATACACTGCCATATTGTGTTCATATTGTGCCCATTTGCTGCCATATTGTACCCACAGTGTGCATATTATTCCCATATACAGCCATTGTGTGCATATTGTGCCAATATACTGCCATATTGTGCCCATTTACTGCCATATTGTTCCCACATTGTGCTTATTGTGCCCATATACTGCCATATTGTGCATATTGTGCCCATATACTGCCATATTGTGCCCACATCTTGCCCATATACTACCATATTGTGCATATTGTGCCCATATACTGCCATATTGTGCATATTGTGCCCATATACTGCCATATTGTGCATATTGTACCCATATACTGCCATATTGTGCCCACATCTTGCCCATATACTGCCATATTGTGCCCGCAGCCTTTACTATAGGTGGCTCTGGCTTCTGCTTTCTTCCCAGATGTTGATGAATGCGCTGCTCTGGCGCCCCCTTGTGGACTGTACGCTAATTGCACGAATACGATTGGATCTTTTCTGTGTCGCTGTGTTCGGGGTTTCCTGAGAGGAGCGAGCGTGTGTGAGGGTGAGGGGATCCGAATATCCTATAATATACATTACTACAGGGAATTATCTGCAGTGATCCGGCAACTGAGGATTCATCTCTGCTCCGTACCTCACCTGTGCGAGAGTGGGGGATACAGTCTATTGCTACCTGTTATCAGCCAATTCAGGCCATGGAGAGGCTGAAGAGCGGGCAGGGGGCAAGTAACGGGAGGTTATGTTTAGTGATCAGCGAATATATTTGTCTCTATTCACTTGTAGAGGAGGCGCGGGGCTGTTGTAGGGAGGCGCGGGGCTGTTGTAGGGAGGCGCGGGGCTGTTGTAGAGGAGGCGCGGGGCTGTTGTAGGGAGGCGCGGGGCTGTTGTAAGGGAGGCGCGGGGCTGTTGTAAGGGAGGCGCGGGGCTGTTGTAGGGAGGTGTGGGGCTGTTGTAGGGGAGGCGCGGGGCTGTTGTAAGGGAGGCGCGGGGCTGTTGTAGGGGAGGCGCGGGGCTGTTGTAAGGGAGGCGCGGGGCTGTTGTAAGGGAGGCGCGGGGCTGTTGTAAGGGAGGTGCGGGGCTGTTGTAGGGGAGGCGTGGGGCTGTTGTAGGGAAGGTGCGGGGCTGTTGTAGGGGAGGCGCGGGGCTGTTGTAGGGGAGGCGCGGGGCTGTTGTAGGGGAGGCGCGGAGCTGTTGTAGAGGAGGTGCGGGACTGTTGTAGGGGAGGCGCGGGGCTGTTGTAGGGGAGGCGCGGGGCTGTTGTAGGGGAGGCGCGGGGCTCTTGTAGGGGAGGCGTGGGGCTGTTGTAGGGAGGCGCGGGGCTGTTGTAGGGGAGGTGCGGGGCTGTTGTAGGGGAGGCGTGGGGCTGTTGTAGGGAGGTGCGGGGCTGTTGTAGGGGAGGTGCGGGGCTGTTGTATGGGAGGCGCGGGGCTGTTTTAAAGGTGGTGTGGGGCTGTTGTAGAGGAGGCTCGGGGCTGTTGTATAGGAGGCTCGGGGCTGTGGTAGAGGAGGCGCGGGGCTGTGGTAGGGGAGGCGCGGGGCTGTTGTATGGGAGGCGTGGGGCTGTTGTAGGGGAGGTGCGGGTCTGTTGTAGGAAAGGCATGGGGCTGTTGTAGGGGAGGCGCGGGGCTGTTGTAAGGGAGGCGCGGGGCTGTTGTAGGGGAGGCGCGGGGCTGTTGTAGGGGAGGCGCGGGGCTGTTGTAGGGGAGGCGCGGGGCTGTTCTAGGGGAGGCGCGGGGCTGTTGTAGGGGAGGCGCGGGGCTGTTGTAGAGGAGGCGCGGGGCTGTTGTAGGGAGGCGCGGGGCTGTTGTAGGGGAGGCGCGGGGCTGTTGTAGGGGAGGCGCGGGGCTGTTGTAGAGGAGGCGCGGGGCTGTTGTAGGGAAGGCGCGGGGCTGTTGTAGGGGAGGCGCGGGGCTGTTGTAGAGGAGGCGCGGGGCTGTTGTAGGGAAGGCGCGGGGCTGTTGTAGGGGAGGCGCGGGACTGTTGTAGGGGAGGCGCGGGGCTGTTGTAGAGGAGGCGCGGGGCTGTTGTAGGGAGGCGCGGGGCTGTTGTAGGGGAGGCGCGGGACTGTTGTAGGGGAGGCGCGGGGCTGTTGTAGAGGAGGCGCGGGGCTGTTGTAGGGAGGCGCGGGGCTGTTCTAGGGGAGGCGCGGGGCTGTTGTAGGGGAGGTGTGGGGCTGTTGTAGGGGAGGCGCGGGGCTGTTGTAGGGGAGGCGCGGGGCTGTTGTAGAGGAGGCGCGTGGCTGTTGTAGGGAAGGTGCGGGGCTGTTGTAGGGGAGGCGCGGGACTGTTGTAGGGGAGGCGCGTGGCTGTTGTAGGGAAGGTGCGGGGCTGTTGTAAAGGTGGTGTGGGGCTGTTGTAGAGGAGGCTCGGGGCTGTTGTATAGGAGGCTCGGGGCTGTGGTAGAGGAGGCGCGGGGCTGTGGTAGGGGAGGCGCGGGGCTGTTGTATGGGAGGCGTGGGGCTGTTGTAGGGGAGGTGCGGGTCTGTTGTAGGAAAGGCATGGGGCTGTTGTAGGGGAGGCGCGGGGCTGTTGTAAGGGAGGCGCGGGGCTGTTGTAGGGGAGGCGCGGGGCTGTTGTAGGGGAGGCGCGGGGCTGTTGTAGGGGAGGCGCGGGGCTGTTCTAGGGGAGGCGCGGGGCTGTTGTAGGGGAGGCGCGGGGCTGTTGTAGAGGAGGCGCGGGGCTGTTGTAGGGAGGCGCGGGGCTGTTGTAGGGGAGGCGCGGGGCTGTTGTAGGGGAGGCGCGGGGCTGTTGTAGAGGAGACGCGGGGCTGTTGTAGGGAAGGCGCGGGGCTGTTGTAGGGGAGGCGCGGGGCTGTTGTAGAGGAGGCGCGGGGCTGTTGTAGGGAAGGCGCGGGGCTGTTGTAGGGGAGGCGCGGGACTGTTGTAGGGGAGGCGCGGGGCTGTTGTAGAGGAGGCGCGGGGCTGTTGTAGGGAGGCGCGGGGCTGTTGTAGGGGAGGCGCGGGACTGTTGTAGGGGAGGCGCGGGGCTGTTGTAGAGGAGGCGCGGGGCTGTTGTAGGGAGGCGCGGGGCTGTTCTAGGGGAGGCGCGGGGCTGTTGTAGGGGAGGTGTGGGGCTGTTGTAGGGGAGGCGCGGGGCTGTTGTAGGGGAGGCGCGGGGCTGTTGTAGAGGAGGCGCGTGGCTGTTGTAGGGAAGGTGCGGGGCTGTTGTAGGGGAGGCGCGGGACTGTTGTAGGGGAGGCGCGGTGCTGTTGTAGGGGAGGCGCGGGGCTGTTGTAGGGGAGGCGCGGGGCTGTTGTAGGGGAGGCGCGGGGCTGTTGTAGAGGAGGCGCGGGGCTGTTGTAGGGAGGCGCGGGGCTGTTGTAGGGGAGGCGCGGGGCTGTTGTAGGGGAGGCGCGAGGCTGTTGTAGAGGAGGCACGGGGCTGTTGTAGGGAAGGCGCGGGGCTGTTGTAGGGGAGGCGCGGGACTGTTGTAGGGGAGGCGCGGGGCTGTTGTAGGGGAGGCGCGGGGCTGTTGTATGGGAGGCGCGGGGCTGTTGTAAAGGTGGTGTGGGGCTGTTGTAGAGGAGGCTCGGGGCTGTTGTATAGGAGGCTCGGGGCTGTGGTAGAGAAGGCGCGGGGCTGTGGTAGGGGAGGCGCGGGGCTGTTGTATGGGAGGCGTGGGGCTGTTGTAGGGGAGGTGCGGGTCTGTTGTAGGAAAGGCATGGGGCTGTTGTAGGGGAGGCGCGGGGCTGTTGTAAGGGAGGTGCGGGGCTGTTGTAGGGGAGGCGCGGGGCTGTTCTAGGGGAGGCGCGGGGCTGTTGTAGGGGAGGCGCGGGGCTGTTGTAGAGGAGGCGCGGGGCTGTTGTAGGGAGGCGCGGGGCTGTTGTAGGGGAGGCGCGGGGTTGTTGTAGGGGAGGCGCGGGGCTGTTGTAGAGGAGGCGCGGGGCTGTTGTAGGGGAGGCGCGGGGCTGTTGTAGAGGAGGCGCGGGGCTGTTGTAGGGGAGGCTCGGGGCTGTTGTATAGGAGGCTCGGGGCTGTGGTAGAGGAGGCGCGGGGCTGTGGTAGGGGAGGCGCGGGGCTGTTGTATGGGAGGCGTGGGGCTGTTGTAGGGGAGGTGCGGGTCTGTTGTAGGAAAGGCATGGGGCTGTTGTAGGGGAGGCGCGGGGCTGTTGTAAGGGAGGTGCGGGGCTGTTGTAGGGGAGGCGCGGGGCTGTTCTAGGGGAGGCGCGGGGCTGTTGTAGGGGAGGCGCGGGGCTGTTGTAGAGGAGGCGCGGGGCTGTTGTAGGGAGGCGCGGGGCTGTTGTAGGGGAGGCGCGGGGCTGTTGTAGGGGAGGCGCGGGGCTGTTCTAGGGGAGGCGCGGGGCTGTTGTAGGGGAGGCGCGGGGCTGTTGTAGAGGAGGCGCGGGGCTGTTGTAGGGGAGGCGCGGGGCTGTTGTAGGGGAGGCGCGGGGCTGTTCTAGGGGAGGCGCGGGGCTGTTGTAGGGGAGGCGCGGGGCTGTTGTAGAGGAGGCGCGGGGCTGTTGTAGGGAGGCGCGGGGCTGTTGTAGGGGAGGCGCGGGGCTGTTGTAGGGGAGGCGCGGGGCTGTTGTAGAGGAGGCGCGGGGCTGTTGTAGGGAAGGCGCGGGGCTGTTGTAGGGGAGGCGCGGGACTGTTGTAGGGGAGGCGCGGGGCTGTTGTAGGGGAGGCGCGGGGCTGTTGTAGGGGAGGAGCGGGGCTCTTGTAGGGGAGGCGCTGGGCTGTTGTAGGGAGGCGCGGGGCTGTTGTAGGGGAGGTGCGGGACTGTTGTAGGGGAGGCGTGGGGCTGTTGTAGGGAGGTGCGGGGCTGTTGTAGGGGAGGTGCGGGGCTGTTGTATGGGAGGCGCGGGGCTGTTGTAAAGGTGGTGTGGGGCTGTTGTAGAGGAGGCTCGGGGCTGTTGTATAGGAGGCTCGGGGCTGTGGTAGAGGAGGCGCGGGGCTGTGGTAGGGGAGGCGCGGGGCTGTTGTATGGGAGGCGCGGGGCTGTTGTATGGGAGGCGCGGGGCTGTTGTATGGGAGGTGCGGGTCTGTTGTAGGAAAGGCATGGGGCTGTTGTAGGGGAGGCGCGGGGCTGTTGTAAGGGAGGTGCGGGGCTGTTGTAGGGGAGGCGCGGGGCTGTTGTAGGGGAGGCGCGGGGCTGTTGTAGGGGAGGCGCGGGGCTGTTGTAGGGGAGGCGCGGGGCTGTTGTAGGGGAGGCGCGGGGCTGTTGTAGGGAGGTGCGGGGCTGTTGTAGGGAAGCGCGGGGCTGTTGTAGGGAAGCGCGGGGCTGTTGTAGGGAAGCGCGGGGCTGTTGTAGGGGAGGCGCGGGGCTGTTGTAGGGGAGGCGCGGGGCTGTTGTAGGGAAGCGCGGGGCTGTTGTAGGGGAGGCGCGGGGCTGTTGTAGGGGAGGCGCGGGGCTGTTGTAGGGGAGGCGCGGGGCTGTTGTAGGGGAGGCGCGGGGCTGTTGTAAGGGAGGCGCGGGGCTGTTGTAGGGGAGGCGCGGGGCTGTTGTAGGGGAGGCGCGGGGCTGTTGTAGGGGAGGCGCGGGGCTGTTGTAGGGGAGGCGCGGGGCTGTTGTAGGGGAGGCGCATAGGGTAATATATGGGGTAGATGTCAGCTGTTATTTGCCAAAAATCGCAGCTGCCATCAAGCCCTGGGTTGGTAATGGAGAGATGTCCATAAGACCCCCCTACCCCCCTCATTAGCAACCATGTAAGAAAAAAAAACACAAACACAAAAATTCTTTCAGCAATTTAAACAAACACTCTTTTTCACCAATTTATTAACCCCCAAAACACCCCCTCAGGTCCGAAGTAATCCACATGATGTCCCATGACAATTCCAGCTCTGCTACATCCAGAAGCTGCAGTGAATACATAAACAATTACTGCAGCTCCTGGGACACGCTGAGGACAGCGGGGGACCCGGCAATAAGAAGCGGTGATGTCAGTCAGGTCAACGAAGTTCACAGCCGGGTTCTCATGGTACGAAATGTGACCGCCGGTGAACCTGCTGCCAAATTGCTGGACTGCATGATTCTGGAACATGGCACCACCAATCTCCAGACTTCACACTTGGGAGCTCCCCCTCTGCCCTCAGTGAACTCCGCTGAACCAGCTGCCAACTATTACCGGACAGTTGGATTGCGGGACACGGCCGCACAGCAGCCCAACAATCCGGCAGCAGTTTCAATTAATTTTGAACTCCAGTGACCTGTCTGCCGGATTACCGGACTGTCAGATTGCAGACATGGCAGCACAGCAATCCGACAGTCTGGTAGCTGTGAGGGATGTTCACCTTAAAGGAGCCTTTAGGGTTCCTGGAGTTCCCAGCTGTTGTTACACCTGCAGGCTGTGAACTCTGATAAGGCTCCCTTAAAGTTACTGGGTTGAAAGCTGCCACGAGACTGTGAACTCTGGTAACCTAAAAGGTTATCGATGCTTACAGCCACCAGGTCTCCCGGCAGCTGTGAGGCCCAAACACCTGAAAGGAGTCTTTAAGGGATCCTTTAAGCTTTCTGGAGTTCACAGCTGTTGGGACATCTGGAGGCGGTGAACTCTTACTAGAGGTCCTGCCCCCAATGTGATTACTGAGCAGTAGGTGATGGAACGAGTTACTGCCCCCATGGGGATCACTGATCAGTAGATGATGGGACGTTACTGCCCTCATGGGGATCACTGATCAGTAGATGATGGGACATTACTGCCCTCATGGGGATCACTGATCAGTAGATGATGGGATGTTACTGCCCCCATGGGGATCACTGATCAGTAGATGATGGGATGTTACTGCCCTCATGGGGATCACTGATCAGTAGATGATGGGACGTTACTGCCCCCATGGGGATCACTGATCAGTAGATGATGGGACGTTACTGCCCTCATGGGGATCACTAATCTGTAGGTGATGGGACATTACTGCCCTCATGGGGATCACTAATCAGTAGATGATGGGACGTTACTGCCCCCATGGGGATCACTGATCAGTAGATGATGGGACATTACTGCCCCCATGGGGATCACTGATCAGTAGATGATGGGACGTTACTGCCCTCATGGGGATCACTGATCAGTAGATGATGGGACATTACTGCCCCCATGGGGATCACTGATCAGTAGATGATGGGACGTTATTGCCCTCATGGGGATCACTGATCAGTAGATGATGGGACGTTACTGCCCTCATGGGGATCACTGATCAGTAGATGATGGGACATTACTGCCCCGATGGGGATCACTGATCAGTAGATGATGGGACGTTATTGCCCTCATGGGGATCACTGATCAGTAGATGATGGGACGTTACTGCCCCCATGGGGATCACTGATCAGTAGATGATGGGACGTTACTGCCCTCATGGGGATCACTGATCAGTAGATGATGGGACATTACTGCCCTCATGGGGATCACTGATCAGTAGATGATGGGACGTTATTGTCCTCATGGGGATCACTGATCAGTAGATGATGGGACGTTACTGCCCCCATGGGGATCACTGATCAGTAGATGATGGGACATTACTGCCCCCATGGGGATCACTGATCAGTAGATGATGGGACATTACTGCCCTCATGGGGATCACTGATCAGTAGATGATGGGACATTACTGCCCCCATGGGAATCACTGATCAGTAGATGATGGGATGTTACTGCCCTCATGGGGATCACTGATCAGTAGATGATGGGACATTACTGCCCCCATGGGGATCACTGATCAGTAGATGATGGGACGTTACTGCCCCCATGGGGATCACTGATCAGTAGATGATGGGACATTACTGCCCCCATGGGGATCACTGATCATTAGATGATGGGACGTTACTGCCCTCATGGGGATCACTGATCAGTAGATGATGGGATGTTACTGCCCTCATGGGGATCACTAATCAGTAGATGATGGGACGTTACTGCCCTCATGGGGATCACTGATCAGTAGATGATGGGATGTTACTGCCCTCATGGGGATCACTAATCAGTAGATGATGGGACATTACTGCCCTCATGGGGATCACTGATCAGTAGATGATGGGACGTTACTGCCCCCATGGGGATCACTGATCAGTAGATGATGGGATGTTACTGCCCTCATGGGGATCACTGATCAGTAGATGATGGGACATTACTGCCCCCATGGGGATCACTGATCAGTAGATGATGGGACATTACTGCCCTCATGGGGATCACTGATCAGTAGATGATGGGACATTACTGCCCTCATGGGGATCACTGATCAATAGATGATGGGACATTACTGCCCTCATGGGGATCACTGATCAGTAGATGATGGGATGTTACTGCCCTCATGGGGATCACTGATCAGTAGATGATGGGACATTACTGCCCTCATGGGGATCACTGATCAGTAGATGATGGGACGTTACTGCCCCCATGGGGATCACTGATCAGTAGATGATGGGACGTTACTGCCCCCATGGGGATTATTGAGCAGACTGTTTTCTGGTTCTTTCCAGATGTGGATGAATGCCAGGTGTCAGAGATAGCCGGGCTCCAGGCCTGCCCTCCGCACTCCACCTGCCTGAACACCATCGGATCCTTCAGCTGCAGCTGTGACCAGGGCTTTGTCTTTGGCTTGGACGGTAAACGTTGTGTCGGTGAGTGCGGAGCTTGTGATAATCTAGAGCAAAAGCCCCACTCTCCATCCTCCTCACCTTACACGTTATTGTGCTGGTGGAGGATAGACTTTCCTTTACTAGTTAGTATTAATAATGTGGAAGGGTCATGATGACCTGAGCTGGTGCCGGGTACTATATGGTCCCACTATCCTCCTATGACATAGGGATTGTCATGAGAGAAGAATGCATAAATAAGGTCCCAACACTACTGAAGGTGACCATCAGAATGCCCCATGAAGGATGTGAAATGATGTATATAACCGTCATGTCGTTGTCGGGACAGATGTGGACGAGTGTGCTTTTGAAGATGGCTGCCGTCGTGAGTTGGGGAACCTTTGTGTGAACACTGATGGGAGTTACCGCTGCAGCTGCCAGGCAGGATTCCAGGAATCAGGACTCTCCTGCACAGGTGAGTGATCAATGGACCAATGAGGGTCAGAGGAAATCCATCGTCTGCAGGACACTGACTTCATGTGGTCAGGTTGTGGCCCAACTCAGATGGACATCCCTTTTCTCTAACCCATACATTAGGACTGCTCACTCCCCGGTCTTGTACAACCAACATGTGGACCGCCGGGATACGACTGTCCAGTATGCCCCTTTAACTCCCAGGATTTGTGTCTATTCTCTTAGATGTGGACGAATGTAAGGACAGCCTTCATATCTGTTCTGGGATTGGGGTTTGTGAGAATGTGGTGGGGAGTTACCGCTGTGGCTGTCAGGCTGGTTTTCGAGGCAATGGAACCCACTGTGAAGGTTGGTGCCAGATATTTAGTAATTATTTCCATCATTCGGACAATCGTTCTAGGGAGCACAGTCACTCCGAGACTATCATGGTGTTTCCCCTACAGATGAGAATGAGTGCGTTTCGGGGAGACACGGATGTGACACTAATGCCCACTGCGGTAACGTCATCGGCTCCTACTTCTGCAAGTGCTACCATGGATTCAATGGAGACGGCTACAGCTGCTTCGGTGAGAACTGGAGAACACCGGTGTGACCTTTGAGTTATGAGCGTTGTTTACCATGATGGCGACTTCCATGTCCTCCATGATTTTCCATCATCTCAGTGATCTTCTGGGAAGAGGAGATTGCTCTGGACCCCCCTCACCCCCGTATACTTGGCCCTCGCTAAATATAAATCACAATCAACTATTTCTGTATCAGATATCATAACTTGAGGTTGGTGATGAAGTCAACTCTAGAAGCTTCTCACCTCTGACATCACAAGCCGAATCTCACGTGGGCTCCTCTTCACCCTCCACCTCTTCGTGGCTCTTGGTGCCCAATTAAATCCCTAGTGCAAAGTCCTGAGATATCCAAACACAACTCACAGACCTCAGAAACATGCTTCCCATTAACACAGGACCCTTCCAATGTGGGCCATGGGGTAATGTAAAAAGGTGATGAGCCCAATAATTAACTCTCATAAAGTGAAACCAATGGTTTCCACACTCAAAAAATGTATTGTACTAAGAAAAGCATGATTTCCTAGATATGGCCACACTCAAAGTCTCCATGACCCGCGGCCTAGGTGTTCTCTATGAATTTGGGGACATGATTAGTGGGTTCTTCTTTTAGGCTTCTAATGTCCCAGATGTATGTTCTACAGATTGTGGATCACTCTCGCCTTCCAAGTCATTTGACCAGAGACATTCACCTCACATTATTAGTTATGAACCACTCAGCTGTTTTCGAGCCTGCCATATCGACTCCTACACCAATCCACCATTTTGCTCTCCGTTGCTGTCCTGCCTCACCTCCTTCTGCTTTGTACAATGACTTCACCTCATATTTCATCCTCATAGGTTTATTGCTTCGGTCCTTGACTTGTGCATATTCCTTTACGTACTAGATATTGATGAATGCTCTGTGGATAACGGCTTCTGCGAGCAGCTGTGCGTGAACCAGCCGGGCAGCTTCCAGTGCCAGTGCCACCAGGGGCATCGTCTCCTGCAGAATGCAAAGCACTGTACAGGTGATGACCCTACAGATGACTACATTGTGTTCTTCAGTTGGGTGGTGGTTATCATCGATCTCACATTTCACAATGTTTTTTTCATAGATTTTGATGAGTGTCAGACTGAGAATGGGAAGTGCCAGCAGATGTGTAGAAACACAGAGGGATCCTACCAGTGCCTGTGCCGGAAGGGATTCCAGCTACACGTGGATCAACGCCAGTGCGTGGGTAAGAGAGCGGCTTATATCCAGAGGAATGATCCGGCCATACCCCAACCACAGACAGAAGAAGGAGGGAACCCAGAGAATAACTGGGACATAACATCGGCACAGACTCTGGACTGGAGGGCGCAGGTTGGTGTCGGCCATTTTTGGGGTCTCTTCTTACTCGTATCATTTCATTATCCTCAGATATTGACGAGTGTAAGATTGATAACGGAGGCTGCTCACACTCCTGCAATAACACTGATGGGGGGTTCATCTGTCTGTGCCCTCCTCACCAGGCGCTGGCCAAGAATCAGAGGACCTGCATTAGTGAGTATGAAACATCCATCCAGTGGTCTGTGTCAAAGCGGGACTGTACCACAACCAATCCCTGCCATTGCACCACCAGCCCCTCCATACCCTGCGCCATCATCTGGTCATTACACCACCAGACCCTCTATACCCTGCGCCATCATCTGGTCATTACACCACCAGCCCCTCCATACCCTGCACCATCATCCAGTCATTACACCACCAGCCCCTCCATACCCTGCCCCATCATCTGGACATTACACCACCAGCCCCTCCATACCCTGCGCCATCATCCGGTCATTACACCACCAGCCCCTCCATACCCTGCACCATCATCCGGACATTACACCACCAGCCCCTCCATACCTTGCACCATCATCCGGACATTAAACCACCAGACCCTCCATACCCTGCACCATCATCCGGACATTACACCACCAGCCCCTCCATACCCTGCGCCATCATCTGGTCATTACACCACCAGACCCTCCATACCCTGCGCCATCATCTGGTCATTACACCACCAGACCCTCCATACCCTGCACCATCATCCGGACATTACACCACCAGACCCTCCATACCCTGCACCATCATCCGGACATTACACCACCAGCCCCTCCATACCCTGCGCCATCATCTGGTCATTACACCACCAGACCCTCTATACCCTGCGCCATCATCTGGTCATTACACCACCAGACCCTCCATACCCTGCACCATCATCCGGACATTACACCACCAGCCCCTCCATACCCTGCGCCATCATCCGGTCATTACACCACCAGACCCTCCATACCCTGCGCCATCATCCGGTCATTACACCACCAGCCCCTCCATACCCTGCGCCATCATCCGGTCATTACACCACCAGCCCCTCCATACCCTGCGCCATCATCCGGTCATTACACCACCAGCCCCTCCATACCCTGCGCCATCATCCGGTCATTACACCACCAGCCCCTCCATACCCTGCGCCATCATCCGGACATTACACCACCAGCCCCTCCATACCCTGCACCATCATCCGGACATTACACCACCAGACCCTCCATACCCTGCACCATCATCCGGACATTACACCACCAGCCCCTCCATACCCTGCACCATCATCCAGTCATTACACCACCAGCCCCTCCATACCCTGCACCATCATCCGGTCATTACACCACCAGCCCCTCCATACCCTGCACCATCATCCGGTCATTACACCACCAGACCCTCCATACCCTGCACCATCATCCGGTCATTACACCACCAGACCCTCCATACCCTGCACCATCATCCGGTCATTACACCACCAGCCCCTCCATACCCTGCGCCATCATCCGGTCATTACACCACCAGACCCTCCATACCCTGCGCCATCATCCGGACATTACACTACCAGACCCTCCATACCCTGCGCCATCATCCGGTCATTACACCACCAGACCCTCCATACCCTGCGCCATCATCCAGTCATTACACCACCAGACCCTCCATACCCTGCGCCATCATCCGGTCATTACACCACCAGACCCTCCATACCCTGCACCATCATCCGGACATTACACCACCAGCCCCTCCATACCCTGCACCATCATCCGGACATTACACCACCAGCCCCTCCATACCCTGCACCATCATCCGGACATTACACCACCAGCCCCTCCATACCCTGCACCATCATCCGGACATTACACCACCAGCCCCTCCATACCCTGCACCATCATCCGGACATTACACCACCAGCCCCTCCATACCCTGCACCATCATCCGGACATTACACCACCAGCCCCTCCATACCCTGCGCCATCATCTGGTCATTACACCACCAGACCCTCTATACCCTGCGCCATCATCTGGTCATTACACCACCAGACCCTCCATACCCTGCACCATCATCCGGACATTACACCACCAGCCCCTCCATACCCTGCACCATCATCCGGACATTACACCACCAGCCCCTCCATACCCTGCCCCATCATCCGGTCATTACACCACCAGACCCTCTATACCCTGCGCCATCATCCGGTCATTACACCACCAGACCCTCCATACCCTGCGCCATCATCCGGACAGTACACCACCAACTCCTCCATACCCTGCGCCATCATCCGGTCATTACACCACCAGACCCTCCATACCCTGCGCCATCATCCGGTCATTACACTACCAGACCCTCCATACCCTGCGCCATCATCCGGTCATTACACCACCAGACCCTCCATACCCTGCGCCATCATCCGGTCATTACACCACCAGACCCTCCATACCCTGCGCCATCATCCGGACATTACACCACCAGACCCTCCATACCCTGCGCCATCATCCGGTCATTACACCACCAGACCCTCCATACCCTGCCCCATCATCCGGTCATTACACCACCAGACCCTCTATACCCTGCGCCATCATCCGGTCATTACACCACCAGACCCTCCATACCCTGCGCCATCATCTGGACATTACACCACCAGCCCCTCCATACCCTGCACCATCATCCGGTCATTACACCACCAGACCCTCCATACCCTGCACCATCATCCGGTCATTACACCACCAGCCCCTCCATACCCTGCGCCATCATCCGGACATTACACCACCAACTCCTCCATACCCTGCGCCATCATCCGGACATTATGTGACGCCCCTGGACTATCAGGTCGTCACAGGGTATTGCACAATCTGCCCTCCCGTGCAGTATCCACATCCTTCTTGGTTATGGGTCCCCAACTACATGGTGTTGCCTACATCAGCTAATCAAATCCTAGGTACACTCTGCACCACACCCACCAGACACACCAGTGGACGGTCTGAGTGGAATAGAGTCGCCCACTTGGGGGGTTGGATAGGGGAGGTCAGGAGTGTCAGGAGAGAGGAGAAGTGTGTTGGAAGTGAAGGAGAGAGGAGGTCAGGAGCCGGGCTCTTAGGAAGGTATCTAGGTAGCAGACGGTGGTCTGGGCCTAGAGGAGCTGGACCCCCGGTCACAGGGGATCGTGACAAGGGGCTTGGATCTGTCGAGGAGGACAGCCGGCGGCCTTGCACCATCACCGGGCTGGGACCAGGGCACAATGGGGTACGTGGACACTAGGTCAGGGAGTAGCTTCAGGCAACCTGACAATTTACCCGACGAGAATGGAGCCTTCAAGATCCGCTCTCCACCCGCTCCAAAATCGGGGTACTAGCGCAATGTGGGTAATTGGACTTTCCACAAATATGGTCCAGAAAATCCCAAGCGTGAACCCTGAGAGCAAGCTCCCACACTTAGCCACACTGGGGAGCGGGACCCGAATAGTTCCATACTACCGGGACCAACAGAGAAGTTAACTAAGTGCCATGAGCAAGGTCACGGATCACCAGGCAACACCATCGGCCCCTCTATACCCTGCGCCATCATCCGGTCATTACACCACCAGCCCCTCCATACCCTGCCCCATCATCCGGTCATTACACCACCAGCCCCTCCAGACTTTTTGTGACCAGCAGATGATTACTTTTTCATTCTTGCAGACATTACCTCATGTGAGATGGATAATGGCGGTTGTCAGCAGCGGTGCAGTGATCGGCTGGAGGGCGGCTTTGAGTGCAGCTGTCGGGCTGGATATAGGCTTGGTGGTGATGGAAAGACGTGTGATGGTGAGAGCGGGAAAAAATCTGGAAAAGTAAAACCTAACTGGCCTCGTAGCTGTCAGGCAGCCCCATCACACTTATGTACTGTATTAGTTTCTATTTGTGCCCACACTACAGCCGTATAATAGTAGCACAATACTTGTATAATGATGGCAAAACAGTAATACCGTGTTTCCCCGAAAATAAGACCTAGCAGGAGTTTTCAGGGAGGCTTAAATATAAGACATCCCCTGAAAATAAGACCTAGCCACGGTCAATAATGAAGTGTCATGCAGCGGTAAAAACGTTAAAGGCACTGCAGGACACTTCATTATAGACAGCGGACACCCCTAAGGAAAGAAGAGAGAAGACCCTCCATCATACTCACCAGACGCCGACCAGAAGCAGACATACACATCAGATCACATATACACGCACACTACAGATTGTATACACACACTCACCACATCCAGCGATATCGCTTGCTTCTCGGCGCATGTAAGGACCTGCGATGCTGTGCACTGAGCTTCCAGGACCTGTATCACATGACCAGAAGCACGTGGTATGTCCGGATGTTGTGAGTGTGTGTGTGCGATTGTACTGGTATGTGCAATATTGTGCGATATTGTGAGTGTATGCGATCGGATTTGTGAGTGTATGCTGTTTGATGTGCGAGTGTGTGCTCTAATGTGTGAGTGTTGGCAGGAGACAGAGGAGGACGGTGTGCAGCACAGCTGCCTGGAGCGCCCACCGGAGGTCACAGGGAGGAATGATGTGAAATCTGATGTGTGTGTGTGTGTATATGCTATCTGATGTGTGAGTGTCAGTCAGACGCAGGGGAGCACAGCTGCTGGGAGATCACAGGGAGGAATGATGTGAAATCTGATGTGTGTGTGTGTGTATATGCTATCTGATGTGTGAGTGTCAGTCAGACGCAGGGGAGCACAGCTGCTGGGAGATCACAGGGAGGAATGATGTGAAATCTGATGTGTGTGTGTGTGTATATGCTATCTGATGTGTGAGTGTCAGTCAGACGCAGGGGAGCACAGCTGCTGGGAGATCACAGGGAGGAATGATGTGGAGTGTGGTGTGTGTGTGTGTGTGTGTGTGTGTGTGTATGTATATGCTATCTGATGTGTGAGTGTCAGTCAGACGCAGGGGAGCACAGCTGCTGGGAGATCACAGGGAGGAATGATGTGGAATGTGGTGGGTGTGTGTGTATATGCTATCTGATGTGTGAGTGTCAGTCAGACGCAGGGCAGCACAGCTGCTGGGAGATCACAGGGAGGAATGATGTGGAATGTGGTGGGTGTGTGTGTATATGCTATCTGATGTGTGAGTGTCAGTCAGACGCAGGGGAGCACAGCTGCTGGGAGATCACAGGGAGGAATGATGTGGAATGTGGTGGGTGTGTGTGTATATGCTATCTGATGTGTGAGTGTCAGTCAGACGCAGGGGAGCACAGCTGCTGGGAGATCACAGGGAGGAATGATGTGGAATGTGGTGGGTGTGTGTGTATATGCTATCTGATGTGTGAGTGTCAGTCAGACGCAGGGCAGCACAGCTGCTGGGAGATCACAGGGAGGAATGATGTGGAATGTGGTGGGTGTGTGTGTATATGCTATCTGATGTGTGAGTGTCAGTCAGACGCAGGGGAGCACAGCTGCTGGGAGATCACAGGGAGGAATGATGTGGAGTGTGGTGGGTGTGTGTGTATATGCTATCTGATGTGTGAGTGTCAGTCAGACGCAGGGGAGCACAGCTGCTGGGAGATCACAGGGAGGAATGATGTGGAATGTGGTGGGTGTGTGTGTGTGTGTATATGCTATCTGATGTGTGAGTGTCAGTCAGATGCAGGGGAGCACAGCTGCTGGGAGATCACAGGGAGGAATGATGTGGAATGTGGTGGGTGTGTGTGTATATGCTATCTGATGTGTGAGTGTCAGTCAGACGCAGGGGAGCACAGCTGCTGGGAGATCACAGGGAGGAATGATGTGGAGTGTGGTGTGTGTGTGCGTGTGTGTGTGTGTGTGTGTGTGTGTGTGTATATGCTATCTGATATGTGAGTGTCAGTCAGATCCAGGGGAGCACAGCTGCTGGGAGATCACAGGGAGGAATGATGTGGAATGTGGTGTCTGTGTGTGTGTGTGTGTGTGTGTGTGTGTGTGTGTGTGTGTGTGTGTGTGTATATGCTATCTGATGTGTGAGTGTCAGTCAGATGCAGGGGAGCACAGCTGCTGGGAGATCACAGGGAGGAATGATGTGGAATGTGGTGGGTGTGTGTGTGCGTGTGTGTGTGTGTGTGTGTATATGCTATCTGATGTGTGAGTGTCAGTCAGATGCAGGGGAGCACAGCTGCTGGGAGATCACAGGGAGGAATGATGTGGAATGTGGTGTGTGTGTGTGTGTGTGTGTGTGTCTGCAGATCTTGGCGACACCGGCTTCTTCACATGAGCTTTCTATAATAGTGCCGGTATAGAGTGGTGGTGCAGCCACCACATGCATCGATCCTCGTGGTCGCCTTCACCCGTCTTCTCTGTATTCCCAGATGTGGACGAGTGTGCGGACTTCACCCGTGGAGGGTGTCAGCAGACCTGCGAGAACGTTTTGGGCTCCTATAACTGCAGCTGTTACTCGGGGTTCACCATCCGCACTGACGACCCCACAAAGTGCCAACGTAAGGAGACAGAAGTGATGGGAGCGCGGTGCCGACGCCTCCTGTCCACTCATTTCCATGTGTTAGTGCATACTGCGCCTCCTCCATACGCCTTCCATCATGGAAACTGTCCCAACAATAAGGTGACATGACTGGAAAGGGTTAAACAGCCATTTCCGTCACTAATTTGCTGCTTTTGCTGTATTTCTAGCTGTGTGTGACCCGCCGTGCCAGAACTACGGTGTGTGTGTGGCCCCTGACGTGTGCGAGTGCCCTGCAGGCTACCCGGGGCCAGGCTGTTCAGGTAGGTGGCCATTATTGTTATATTATCTGTATGCACCGCTCGCACACGTTACTTCACATTGTATCATCACTTATGACTGGTCACAAAAGCCGCTACTTACAGGTGTAGGTGTTGCAGGCGGGGGCCGCTGCCGCTTCTGGGGCAGCTCGGATCCGGGTTTGCTGCTGCGGCTCGAGTGGTGACCAGACCCGGGCTCGCACGGCCGTCCGTCCTCACAACCGTCGTGAAGGGGGAAGATATTTACAGGGGATTTGATGTGTCGGTGACGCCACCCATGGGTTGCGGTGAGGGATGGTGGCACCGCCGCTGCTTGGTGATGGGGCACCCGGGGCTGATAGAATGGGGCAGCAAGGTGGGATCCCTTCCACGGGTAGGGGAGGTGTAGTCCCGGGGCCCGTGGTCGGTACACGGGAGTACTGGCTGCTGTAGGTGGTGTGCCGGGTTAGACCGGGGGTCAATGGTGTACTCAAAGTTCAGTAATCACACACAAGTCCAGTGGTAAACCAAGTTGCCAGTGACCGGCTGCCGTTGGAGGGGGTCCCACACCCGGGTGTAGTGAACAGGTGTCCCTTCCTCCTGCACTCTGTATTTGTTTCTTCTGCCGGACGACTCCGCATGGAACGGGGAAGTCCACTCCCGGTGCTGTGTGTGTTTGGGAGCTGTGGCCGTGAAAACTGACTTGTGGGATTTCCGTGGGTTCTGACGGACACCCTATCCCCCGCGTTGGGCTTCTGTTTTGCTCGCTGGGCTTCTGGAAGGCAAGGCCTGAAACCTTGACCACTGCTGGTTGATTAACAAGGGGCATGCAACCTTCCTCGTCCTAGGGTCCAGGCACCCCGTCTGTGCATGGCCGCTGGACCGGATTCCCGCTGTCGGCACCGGCGGGCTACAACCCTGCCCGGGTCCACTTAAGGTCTCCCGCGAGTGGATCTCCGTCACCTGTGGCCCTGTTCACTGTCTGCCACCTAGTCAGGTAGTCCAAGGGCCCCTACCCCTGACTACACTTCACTGTCAGTTCCGACTACTACACACTACTTGACTTCACTCCAACTCGACTCTGCCTCCAACTTGAACTGACTGATGTGTTCCTGCCTCTGACACCTCAGGACCCCTAGGTGGGCGTTCTCATCCGCCTTGTCCCGCCCACTGGTGTGTCCTTATTATCATGAGGGGGTGACTAGGCTTTAATGGCTGTGTGTTCTACCTGAGTGTGGGTTTTTGGGTGGTTACAAGGAGGATGGACTCTTTTGTGACAACCTGGTTTTGCCAGGCGTCACATAGGCACCATGCCTTAGTCAGGAAGTAGCCACAGCCAAACTACACCCCAGCTCAGTCCGGATAGATACAGCTGAGACCCCAGGAGTCACCGCAGAGACCCCAGTAGTCACAGCAGGACTCCACCCCAGCTGTTTCCGGATAAATACAGCAGAGACATCAGGAGTCACAGTTACAGGTGTAGGCACCATGCCTTAGTCAGTAAATAGCCACAGCCAAACTACACCCCAGCCCTGTCCAGAGAGATACAGCTGAGACCCCAGGAGTCACAGTGGAGACCCCAGTAGTCTCACCAGACCTCCGTTCCAGCCCTGTCTGGAGAGATACAGCTGAGACCCCAGGAGTCACAGTGGAGACCCCCGTAGTCTCACCAGACCTCCGTCCCAACCCTGTCCGAAGAGATACAGCTGAGACCCCAGGAGTCACAGTGGAGACCCCAGTAGTCTCACCAGACCTCCGTTCTAGCCCTGTCTGGAGAGATACAGCTGAGACCCCAGGAGTCACAGTAGAGACCCCAGTAGTCTCACCAGACCTCTGTTCCAGCTCTGTCCGGATAGATACAGCAGAGACCCCAGTAGTCACAGCAGCCGCTACTTACAGGTGTAGGTACCATACCTTAGTCAGTAAATAGCCACAGCCAAACTACACCCCAGCCCTGTCCAGAGAGATACAGCTGAGACCCCAGGAGTCACAGTGGAGACCCCAGTAGTCTCACCAGAGCTCCGTCCCAACCCTGTCCAGAGAGATATAGCTGAGACCCCAGGAGTCACAGCGGAGACCCCAGTAGTCACAGCAGCCACTACACCCCAGCCCAGTCCGGATAGATACAGCAGAGACCCCAGGAGTCACAGCAGGACTCCACCCCAGCCCAGTCCGGATTAGGTACAGCAGAGACCCCAGTAGTCACAGCAGGACTCCACTTCAGCCCAGTCCGGATAGAATTGTGACGCCCTGACAAAATCAGGGTGTCACAGAAGACTGCACCCCTCTTCCAGGTGCAGGATTCTCTCCTCTTTGGTCCTCCATCACAATCCCCATCCAGGTGCACAACACCAGCCAGCAAAGCCTAGTCAACCCCCATGACAATAGGGACACACCAGTGGGCAGGACCAAGCGGATGGTGACGCCCACCTAGGGGTTATGAGGTGTTATGGGAGGGGCCAGAGATACACAGACGGTCAGTGAGACAGAGAGCGAGGGTCGTGAAGAGCGGAGTGTGAAGTGACAGGGTAGTCAGGGGTTGGAGCTCCTGGACTACCTGACTACTAACAAACTGACTAGGTGGCAGTCGGCAGACAGGGCCACAGGAGATGGAGATCCGGTCGCGGGGACCTTAAGTGGACTGGGGCAGGGTTGTAGCCCGCCGGTACCGACAGCGGGAATTCAGACTGGAACCGTGCACGACAGGGTACCTGGACCCTAGAGCAAGGACAGCTTTACGCACCTTACTGATTGACCAGCCGGGGACAAGATTTCAGGTCTTGTCCCACAGGAGGCCCAGATATAGGAAGACGGAAGCCCAATGAGGGGGATAGGGCTCCGCAATTGCCTGCTAAGATCCCACGGGTCAGTTCTCGATGGCCACAGCTCCCAACACACAGTATCACTGGGAGTGGACTTCCCTGTTTCACGCGGAGTAGTTAACAAAAAGGACACAAACACTAAGTGCAGGAGGAAGGGACCCCTGTTTGCTGTACCAGGGTGCAGGATCCGAACACAACCGAGGTCACCGGTCACTGGTAATTTGGTTTACCATTGGACTCTGTGTGAATTTATTCAGGAATTGAGAGTACACCGGTACCATCCAGTCCAACCCTACAGACTGCACCCCGTCACACCATGCCACGTGCACCCGGGTCCCAGGACTACACCTCCCCTACCAGTGGAGGGGATAACATCCAGCTGCCCCACGCCATCAGCCCCGGGCACTACCTCCAGCGGCAGTGGCGGTGTCACCAAAATCACCGCACACCACGGGTGGCGTCACTGACAGACCTTCCTTTTAGATATATATATATATATATATATATAGATATAAAATAATCCCCCTTTTCACTTGCGGGCGACGGACGGGTGCTCAGGCCCGGGTCCGGCTTCCCCTCGAGCCACCGCCACGACCCCGGATCTGAGCATCTCGAGCAGCCCCCTGCCGTGGTCTGGCCCCTGCCTGCAACGACTACAACTGAAACCCCAGGAGTCACAGCAGGACTCCATCTCTATAGCCCTCCACCCAAGTAATTGTCGCAGGCGAAGGAGGGGACGCTGCGCTCACCCACTGCTCGGGTCCGGCTGCTGCTGCTGCTCGCTCGGTCGGTGGCTCGAGCGGTGGGCCGGATCCCGGGGACTCGAGCGGCGCTCCTCGCCCGTGAGTGAAAGGGGTGGTTTGGTTTAGGGATATTGTCCGTGACGCCACCCACGGTTGTGGTGAGGTTGTGACACCACCGCTGCTCTGTACGGGGATCCCGGGAGCGATGACAGGGAGCAGCTTGGATGTTGTTTTTCCCCTCCGTGGGTAGGGGGGTTGGTTGTCCCGGGGCCCGGTGTGGGAGGAATGGCAGGCGGGTTACGGGGCCTGGTGAGGTGCAGGGTCGCAGGGGCAGCGTGGTGCAGCACGGCACGGTGGTACTCACTCAGCCAATGATGAATGCAAAGTCGCCGGTAAAACAAACGGCTGGGTGGACGGGTCCCACAGGCGGCTGCGGTGTTTTTCCCCTGAACCCAGGTTGGTAATGTAAGTCCTTTCCTGCACCTTCCGTACACTCCTCCTGCGCTCCGGTTTCCAGCTGGCTCCCCGGTTCGGTACCGGTGGGCCACCGCCCAGCCCCTGCTACCTACGGTTCCACCAGACTGTCTTCCCGTTCCCTGCAGACGGCCACTACCGTCTGCCTGACTGCTGCACGAGGGCCATAGGCTCCAACCTAGGCCCCAGTCTGCGTCTGCCTCTCTGCAGACCTCCTCTCTCTTCCTCTGCCTGGACTTCACTGCGTTGTTTCCTGCCTCAGACCAGCCAGACTCCTCGGTGGGCGTCTCCATCTGCCTGACTCCGCCCACCTGGTGTGTCTGTCTGAACCCGAGGGAGGAAATCAGGTCTCACTGGTGATGTCTGCTGTGAACTGCTGGGGGTGGGGGGGTGTTGTTGCAGTACCTGTGACGACCTGGCTTTGTCCAGGGCGCCACATAATCACAGCAGACCTCGCTCCTACCCCACTCCTAATAGTTACACCATAACCCCCCATAGTCTCACCAGGACTCCCTCCCACCCCACCTCCAACAGCTTTGTCAGAACCCCCAATTATCACATAGGGAGTCTCCAACTGTAATAACTATAATGGATAATTTATAGGTGATAAAGCTTGTATTGTATCACACGGTGATCAGCAACAAGTGCAGAGGAAAACAATCAAGTCCATAAACACACAGTGAAGATATCAAATGAAGCCGAAGCGAGATGCAGAGCAGTATACAATGGTTAGAAAACAAATGCAGAGCAGTTTCTAGTGTCCAGAACAGTCCCGTGCTCTGCTACTGCATCAATTCACTGGTGGAAGCAACAGAGCAGTTAATTAAGCAAGCCAGCTTATGTGTCAGCAAGGCAGGTCAGGCTAGAGCTGCATCAGGGGCTCGATATCAGCAGAAGGTGGCAGAACCTCTGAAGAACCGCAGCAGGGGCTCGATATCAGCAGAAGGTGAGCAGAAGGTGGCAGAACCTCCGAAGAGCCGCAGCAGGGGCTCCCTATCAGCAGAAGGTGGCAGAACCTCCGAAGAGCCGCAGCAGGGGCTCCCTATCAGCAGAAGGTGAGCAGAAGGTGGCAGAACCTCCGAAGAGCCGCAGCAGGGGCTCGATATCACAGAAGGTGAGCAGAAGGTGGCAGAACCTCTGAAGAGCCGCAGCAGGGGCTCGATATCACAGAAGGTGAGCAGAAGGTGGTAGAACCTTTGAAGAGCCGCAGCAGGGGCTCGATATCAGCAGAAGGTGAGCAGAAGGTGGCAGAACCTCCGAAGAGCCGCAGTAGGGGCTCGATATCAGAAGAAGGTGGCAGAACCTCTGAAGAGCCGCAGCAGGGGCTCAATATCACAGAAGGTGAGCAGAACCTCTGAAGAGCCGCAGCAGGGGCTCGATATCAGCAGAAGGTGAGCAGAAGGTGGCAGAACCTCTGAAGAGCCGCAGCAGGGGCTCGATATCAGCAGAAGGTGGCAGAACCTCTGAAGAGCCGCAGCAGGGGCTCAATATCAGCAGAAGGTAGCAGAACCTCTGAAGAGCCGCAGCAGGGGCTCGATATCAGCAGAAGGTGGCAGAACCTCTGAAGAACCGCAGCAGGGGCTCGATATCAGCATAAGGTGAGCAGAAGGTGGCAGAACCTCCGAAGAGCCGCAGCAGGGGCTCGATATCAGCAGAAGGTGAGCAGAAGGTGGCAGAACCTCCGAAGAGCCGCAGCAGGGGCTCCCTATCAGCAGAAGGTGAGCAGAAGGTGGCAGAACCTCCGAAGAGCCGCAGCAGGGGCTCGATATCAGCAGAAGGTGAGCAGAAGGTGGCAGAACCTCCGAAGAGCCGCAGCAGGGGCTCGATATGAGCAGAAGGTGAGCAGAAGGTGGCAGAACCTCTGAAGAGCCGCAGCAGGGGCTCGATATCAGCAGAAGGTGGCAGAACCTCTGAAGAGCCGCAGCAGGGGCTCGATATCACAGAAGGTGGCAGAACCTCTGAAGAGCCGCAGCAGGGGCTCGATATCAGCAGAAGGTGGCAGAACCTCTGAAGAGCCGCAGCAGGGGCTCGATATCAGCAGAAGGTGGCAGAACCTCTGAAGAGCCGCAGCAGGGGCTCGATATCAGCAGAAGGTGGCAGAACCTCTGAAGAGCCGCAGCAGGGGCTCGATATCAGCAGAAGGTGAGCAGAAGGTGGCAGAACCTCTGAAGAGCCGCAGCAGGGGCTCGATATCAGCAGAAGGTGGCAGAACCTCTGAAGAGCCGCAGCAGGGGCTCGATATCAGCAGAAGGTGAGCAGAAGGTGGCAGAACCTCTGAAGAACAGCAACAGGAGCGTCACACAGGATTTGCTGAAGTAACTTGAGGTGCCACTAGGAGTAGGAAACCCGGCAGAATACTCAAGCAAGGACTGGAGGCTGGACTGGGATTGTAAAGGCAACAGGACACAGAACACAGGGAGAAGAATGAAGCAGGGGACACCATCTTGGAAAAGGGCAAAAAGCCCAAAAAGGATAAACAGAAAAACCAGAGTCCTGACACCAACCTTCCATGTTACACGACCCCAAGTAAACATTTACAGCCCACCCACCCAAGTAAATAGGGGAGAACCCACTCCCAGCCCACTCATAGATACATCATAACCCCCATAAACTACAGAAGACCTTTCTCCTGACAACCCCTCTGATTAATCACTCCAGAACTCCATCCAAGCCCACTCCGAATAGTTACAACAGAACCACCAGTAGGCATAGCGGGGTAGTCATTGTGGGATATTCTTACTTTCCATGTCACAAACCCCCTGAATAGGCACAGGAAAAATCCCTCCCAGCAACCTCCCCCCTCCCCCCCATTAATTTTATTGCCAATCCTCGTTTGCACATACTACATACCCCTGGTAATCATAACATTCCTCCTTCCCAATAGTTACAGCTGTCACAGTGGGACCCCCAGCCGAGCTTTCATGCCAGAAGACCCCAACAGTCACAGCAGAACCATCCCACCCTTCATCTTAGTGCCACAGCAGAGCTCCGTCCCTACAGCTGCCCTAATTTTTTGCAGAGGAGACCCCCGACCTTATGTAACCAGCGCCCTGCTCTGGAGGAATAAGTTGTCTTTCTTATGAAGGAGGGTTATGTGCATCCTTCTCCCATGAAGCGTCCTAGCAGCTGAGGAGCCTCGGTTTAGCGAGCCCTGACCTCTGGAGCAGGAGACCACCAGGGGGCGCCTCTTGAGATACATATATTGCTTTGTATTTGGTATATGAGCTGTGGTTGTGGTGCTCATGTGTTTCTCTCTCCTCAGCCATGTGCTCCCCGCCGTGCGCCCACGGAGGAACCTGCATGAGACACAACATGTGCGCCTGCCCACCAGGATGGACGGGGTCCGGCTGCCAGACAGGTAGTGACGCTGATCCCTATGATGTTGTCTTCAGGCGTAACAAAAACTTCTAAGACTTGACGCGTATTTTCAATTTCCTGTTTTGCCTCTTCAGTGTTTTTCGCTCTTTTAGTCGTTTCTATGGTTACTGATGGACAATTATAAACATTCCATAAGTTATTACATTCTATAGCTAAATCCATGAAGTTTCTGTAGAATCTGAATATTCCCAGCGCTGCCCCTGATTTCTCCAGACTTCTGCCCTTCCCCCGGCGGCCGGATATCGGCTTCTGGGCAGGTCCTGACTGACGACCGGTTCTGGTCTCATCAGGGCTCAGCGGTATCACAAGTTCTGGGTTTTTGACATCATTTTGTGAGGATTGAACGCAGGTTCTCAATAACTTAGATCAGTGAGTTTCCGCGTGGGCCGGGAACCCCTGCAGGCCACATACAGAGGCTGGTGTCAGCTAGGACCAGATGATGACTCACACGCACCAGGAGACCAACAATTCACTTTACATCGAGACTCTTTACTGCACGGTTCATTGTTGTTTACAGTTTTATACTCCAGATAGCGGCACATGTCTTCCAGAACATTACAGTTTTGCACAACATTATCAGACACAGTTTAACTTCCCTCTGGGTTGTGTCTGATCTACCTGGGCCGGTGAGATCCAGTCCAGCGTTACAGCGCACACCATGACGGTCACCTTCCCTTCCTGCAGTCCCACGTCTGGTCTACTCAGGAGGCCCATATTAACCAGAGTCAAGTCTTGAACTCCCAGACGTCTTAGTGGGACACCACTCCATTGGTTGACTACGTCACACATCAATAGAGTTAACCCGGTACCTTGATTGTTAAGGGGTCTGGTCACTAGAGTCCTGCACCAGCAGAAGTTACCCAGTACCTTGATTGTTTATGGGCCTGGCCCCTAGTGTCCTGCACCAACAGAAGCTACCCGTTACCTTGATTGATAAGGGGTCTGGCCACTAGAATCCTGCACCAGCAGAAGTTACCTGGTACCTTGATTGTTAAGGGGTCTGGCCACTAGAGTCCTGCACCAGCAGAAGTTACCCGGTACCTTGATTGTTAAGGGGCCTGGCCACTAGCGTCCTGCACCAGCAGAAGTTGCCCGGTACCTTGATTGTTTAAGGGCCTGGCCACTAGCGTCCTGCACCAGCAGAAGTTACCCGGTACATTGATTGTTTAAGGGCCTGGCCACTAGCGTCCTGCACCAGCAGAAGTTGCCCGGTACCTTGATTGATAAGGGGTCTGGCCACTAGAGTCCTGCACCAGCAGAAGTTGCCCGGTACCTTGATTGTTAATGGGCCTGGCCACTAGCGTCCTGCACCAGCAGAAGTTGCCCGGTACCTTGATTGTTTAAGGGCCTGGCCACTAGCGTCCTGCACCAGCAGAAGTTACCCGGTACATTGATTGTTTAAGGGCCTGGCCACTAGCGTCCTGCACCAGCAGAAGTTACCCGGTACATTGATTGTTTAAGGGCCTGGCCACTATTGTCCTGCACCAACAGAAGTTACCCGGTACATTGATTGTTTAAGGGCCTGGCCCCTAGAGTCCTGCACCAGCAGAAATCATCCGGAGCCTTGACAGTTTTGGGGCCTGGATGTAAAGAAATCGTCGTTCCCTACTATAGTCCGGAGCCTCTTCGTCTGAGGAGCAGGCTCTAGTTATTACGCTGTTCACACCTTGTGTCTCTGGCTTCTCTCGAGATTCATGCTATCTCCCCCCCCCCGTCTCCTTTGCTCCACTGCTACAAACCACCCACTGTATGCGACCTTTACACCCGATCGACTATACGTCTGTCACATTCACTCTCTAGACCTTCACTGACTCCTTCCAGAATGAACCGTCCTTTCCCTTCCACTTGACCCCTCCCAGGATGGGCTCGTCCCAACACTTAACTGTTTCTGTCCCTGCGGTCTGTTGCTGGACAAATTTTCCTTTCAAAACATTCTGACATAAATGATATACACTATGAACACTGCTACATCTTATGCACAATACACTTCACATCTATCACAACATCCACTATACAGAATCACGATACACCACATCGCAATATGTACAAAGACGCAGGCCAGTATTCACACCACATCACACGACACGATAGTAATGTGCCTGGTGGCTTCAGGGGCAGGAACACGACCACCATTGTCCACCATAGTCCACCATTGTCCACCATTGTCCACCATTGTCCACCATAGTCCACCATTGTCCTCCATTGTCCACCACTGTCCTCCATTGTCCACCATTGTCCACCATAGTCCACCATTGTCCTCCATTGTCCACCACTGTCCTCCATTGTCCACCATTGTCCACCATAGTCCACCATTGTCCTCCATTGTCCACCACTGTCCTCCATTGTCCACCATTGTCCACCATAGTCCACCATTGTCCACCATTGTCCACCCATGTCCACCATTGTCCACCACTGTCCACCATTGTCTACCATTGTCCACCTCTCTTACACAGGGTCCGGGCTGATAACGCTGGTTCTTTCTTGCAGCGGTCTGTGAGCTGCCGTGTGCTAATGGCGGACGATGTGTGGCCCCGGAGACCTGCCAGTGTACATCAGGATACAGTGGAGAACAATGTCTGACACGTATGTGCGGCCCAGCAACATGGAAAGATATGTAGACAATGCCACCTGCAGTCCTATGTAACACCACAGATAACACACGGATATCTTTGAGTACAGATAATGTAGACAATGCCACCTGCAGTCCTATGTAACACCACAGATAACACAGTGATATATCTCTGAGTACAGATAATGTAATTGATGTCACCTGCAGTCCTATGTAACACCACAGATAACACAGTGATATATCTCTGAGTACAGATAATGTAGTAGATGCCACCTGCAGTCCTATGTAACACCACAGATAACACAGTGATATCTCTGAGTACAGATAATGCAGTAGGTGTGACCTGCAGTCCTATGTAACACCACAGATAACACAGTGATATCTCTGAGTACAGATAATGTAGTAGATGTCACCTGCAGTCCTATGTAACACCACAGATAACACAGTGATATCTCTGAGTATAGATAATGTAGTAGATGTCTCCTGCAGTCCTATGTAACACCACAGATAACACAGTGATATCTCTGAGTACAGATAATGCAGTAGGTGTGACCTGCAGTCCCATGTAAGAGGTGTGTGAAGTTCTGAGTTTCCATGTACAGTGTTGCTGTGTCCTGATTTCCGCCCTCTTTACAGCTCTCTGTTCTCCCATCTGCCAGAATGGAGGGAAGTGCCTTGATGTGAATACGTGTGTGTGCCCCAGTGGGTGGCTCGGCGCCCGCTGCCAGATAGGTGAGGATCATCCCTCTTTTTGGGGTTGTTTGTTTCCTGTAGATGAGGGGCATTTTCCGCTCCTGTGATATCACTCTGCCTGCATAAAAAAGACAAAAGTGTATAAAAACATCACAGAAAGATGGCAGCCGAACTTACCAATACTATACACAAATGCAGCACAAGACGCAGCCGTCCCCTGATGAAGGCGAGGGCAGCACAAGACGCAGCCATTCCCTGATGAAGGCGGGGGCAGCACAAGATGCAGCCATCCCCTGATGAAGGCGGGGCAGCACAAGACTCAGCCGTCCCCTGATGAAGGCGGGGGCAGCACAAGACGCAGCCATCCCCTGATGAAGGCGGGGTCAGCACAAGACGCAGCCGTCCCCTGATGAAGGCGGGGGCAGCACAAGATGCAGCCATCCCCTGATGAAGGCGGGGCAGCACAAGACTCAGCCGTCCCCTGATGAAGGCGGGGGCAGCACAAGACGCAGCCATCCCCTGATGAAGGCGGGGTCAGCACAAGACGCAGCCGTCCCCTGATGAAGGCGAGGGCAGCACAAGACGCAGCCATTCCCTGATGAAGGCGGGGGCAGCACAAGATGCAGCCATCCCCTGATGAAGGCGGGGCAGCACAAGACTCAGCCGTCCCCTGATGAAGGCGGGGGCAGCACAAGACGCAGCCATCCCCTGATGAAGGCGGGGTCAGCACAAGACGCAGCCGTCCCCTGATGAAGGCGGGGTCAGCACAAGACGCAGCCGTCCCCTGACGAAGGCGGGGGCAGCACAATACACAGCCATCCCCTGACGAAGGCGGGGGCAGCACAAGACGCAGCCGTCCCCTGATGAAGGCGGGGCAGCACATGATGTAGCCATACCCTGATGAAGGTGGGGTCAGCACAAGATGCAGCCGTCCCCTGATGAAGGCGGAGGCAGCACAAGATGCAGCCATCCCCTGATGAAGGCAGGGAGCAGCACAAGACGCAGCCATTCCCTGATGAAGGCGGGGGCAGCACAAGACGCAGCCGTCCCCTGATGAAGGCGGGGGCAGCACAAGACACAGCCATCCCCTAATGAAGGCGGGGGCAGCACAAGACGCAGCCGTCCCCTGATGAAGGCGAGGGCAGCACAAGACGCAGCCATTCCCTGATGAAGGCAGGGGCAGCACAAGATGCAGCCATCCCCTGATGAAGGCAGGGGCAGCACAAGACGCAGCCGTCCCCTGATGAAGGCGGAGTCAGCACAAGATGCAGCCATCCCCTGATGAAGGCGGGGTCAGCACAAGACGCAGCCATCCCCTGATGAAGGCAGGGGCAGCACAAGACGCAGCCGTCCCCTGATGAAGGCGGGGTAAGCACAAGACGCAGCCGTCCCCTAATGAAGGCAGGGGCAGCACAAGACACAGCCGTCCCCTGATGAATGCGGGGGCAGCACAAGACGCAGCCGTCCCCTGATGAAGGCGGGGGCAGCACAAGACACAGCCATCCCCTGATGAAGGCAGGGGCAGCACAAGACTCAGCCATCCCCTGATGATCTAATATTCAGGGGCATCGGTTATCTGGAGAGAGATACATACTGGTGTGAATGGTGGCCTATGCAGACGTCGTGTGCATTCAGAATACTAGGCAGCCATCAGCGGATGTTTGGTGGGTTAGTAAGTGGTTTCATCAGTAGTTTGCACCTCTGCTGCCCCCACTTTTATCATCATGAGGTTCCTTCATCCTGGTGTGAGGTATTGGTAAGTTTGGCTGCCTTTTTTCATCTGTATGTGTCATTCTTTTGTCATCCAGAATATGACAGGTTAACTTTAGACCTCATGACTCCATAAAAACAAGGAAAAGCCTGCCTTTGTAAAGCCCTGAGTTATCCTTCAGTGCTGCACTCACAATTCTGCTGGTTGTGATTGGAGACAGCGCGCAGATCGGATGTGTGCGCACCTTCAGGCGGGGTTACCCCATTCTTCTCCTCCACCTGGTCCCCAGACTGATGGCTGCAATCTCTTCGCACCTCTTCTTGCAGAGCCCATCCGATGTGACCAGCCATGTCAGAATGGCGGCCGGTGCTCAGGATATAACATGTGCCGCTGTCCCGCAGGATTCCTGGGAGCGCAGTGCGAGGCCGGTGAGGATCTTATTATGTCTGTGTCTACTGATGATGATAACATGTAGCATGAAAGTGTCCAGTACCAACCTCTCAATGCCAGGCTGCTGCTGTAAAGCCCTGCAGGATGAGTCACTTTTATACCTTACGTATTTCAGGTATGATCTTACTGGTATAACGCTAGGTACAGGGAAGTACAGAGTGAATGGCAAAAGGGAAGGGAAGCTATCCTTAAAGAAGGGAGATACTGTATGCTGACCCCTGCCAACCTTACTGCTGGCCCCTGGCTTCCCTCAACACCCTAGACAGGTATTGTACCTATGCGCCGAGCAGGATACCTGACCCTTACTAACCCTGAAATAGGCCCTAGGTAGGGAGCGGATGGGATTAGCGCTTAGTCAACCACACTAAGCTCTAAAGAAAACACAAGGAAGCACACACAGAGGAAAGTATACAAATAACGTATCTCCAGAAGACTCAAGGACTGGGAGAGGAACTGCAACCACAACAAAACGTATCCAGATGAATACAAGCCGACTGCTAGCACTCAAGACCTGTAGAAGGTTTTTAAACCTATCACCAGCAAAGAGCAAGGGTGAATGAGAGTATTTAGACTGTGAGCCCTCGCAGGCAGGGTCCTCTCTCCTCCTCTGCCAGTCTGTTTTGTATTGGTAATAATTGTTGTACTTGTTTTTATGTATACCTGTTGTGATTACTGTCTGGTGGAGCTCCACTCTTGGACTCCCTCCTGTGGTCATTGATGCTAGTGGGTTGGATTTTATTCCTCTGTTCTACTCGCCTGGTTTGCAGCTCAAACCTTGATTTTGAATATAGGCGTGTGCTGGCTGTTTGTCTCTGCCAGTTGTCTGAAATTCCTGAGACTATAGGAATTTGTCTCTTGTCTTCCTGGCTTCCCCGATTTTAAGCTAAGCTAAGTTCTTGGTTTTGCTTCATACCTTTTGTGTGTTATTTGCTTATTGCTTCTGTGAATTATCTGTGAAGGTTTTTTGTATTGAATCCTGTTTTGTTTGTGCCATCAGATAAGGAAGATTTTTCTTCCTAGTCAGTCTATGCTATTAATCTTAGCAAGGGTTAGCCGGCAGGGTAATTGCTAGTCTTTTCCTACCAGAGTCTTGTACGGATTGTAAACATGCGAGTGTTAGATTACTCTTCTTTTTTTGCACATTCCATGTAGGAAGTTTTGATAGGGTTTTTTCATACCAACCGCAAGAGTTCCCTATCCTGTCTTTTGTATTTAGTATAGAGTGGCCTCTCTTTGCTCCATCTTGCTCTTACTGTGTATGTCTTTTCATCTTCGCTCACAGTCTGTACATGTGGGTGGCTGCCTATTTTCTTTGGGGAAATCTTTTCTGAGGCAAGATAGTTTCTTTTCACTTTCTGCCTTGTAGGTTATGTAGTCCTCTGGCTGGGTTTGAGGCATCTAGGTTGTTAGGCATGCTGCCCACCTACTTCTAGTATGGTGTTAAGTTCAGAGCTTGCGGTCAGCACTTAATTGCCTACGACTCTGGTGAATTGTGTTCATGGTAGTCATTGAACATCGGATCATAACAGTACAACTGGCCATAATTGATTGTTCCACAGAAGCAGGGAAAAAGGGTGTTTTGATCTTTTTTTTCCCTCTTGTAATCAGGGTGTTTGATGATTACCTCTTCAGTATGAGTGCACATGATTTGGCTGCTCGCTTGGACCAGCTTGCGGCCAGAGTTCAGGGTATAGAAGATTTTGTTATTCAGCCGTCTGTATCTGAACCTAACATTCCTATTCCTGACTTGTTTTCTGGTGATCGGTCAAAATTTTTGAGTTTCAAAAATAACTGTAAATTATATCTGGCACTGAGACTGCGATCCTCTGGTGACGCAGTATGTGTCGCCCAGGGAAAGGGGGTACTAAGAGCCGGGCTAATGGGGTCGCTTCTAAAGGTATCACGGTGGCGTGACCCGGTCTGTGATCCCAGGCTCCACAACAAAAGGGGAATATGTAAAGGGAGATTGTCTGTGACGCGACCCGTGGGTTGCGGTGATGAGATGGTGGCACCGCCGCTGCCTCTTGGGACCGTGCCCGGGACTGATGGTGTGGGGCAGCAAGATGGGATCCCCTCCACGGGTAGGGGAGTTGTAGTCCCGGGGCCCAATTGGGAGTTGTGGTGGTGGCAGGGATTGCAGGGAGCAGGAAACTTACAGTTCGGTTGTCCTGGTGTTGGATGAAGCTAGGCTGATGTGTGTGGTCAGAAAACACACAGTCCTTTGTAAACCAACTTGCCAAATGGCCGGTCACCATTGGCGGTGTCTTCGGGTCCCACACCCAGATGTACAGCCAGGGGCTCTTCCTTCCACACTCTCTGTCTGTCTCTCTCTTGTCTGGACTAGTTCGTTTGAACCTCCTCCGGATTGGGTCCCTCTCCCGGCAACGGCGGGCTACAACCCTGTCCCGGTCGCCTCAGGTTCCCCCGCTGCCGGATCTCCATCGCCTGTGGCCCTCACAGCCACCTAGTCCGGTAGTCCAGGGCTCCAACCCCGGCTACCACTTTCTCCGGGGAGCTGCAAGCTTCCCCTGTCAGCTTTCCACTGACTACAGCACAACTGACTGAATTCTGCTCTGTCACTTCCTTAGCTCCTCTCGCCCCCTCCCTTTTCCTGGGGAGGGGGTGAGTAGGGCCTGATGGCTGGTGTACATCTGTGTGAGGATTGTGTAGCTACCAAGGAGGATTAACTCTTTCTGTGACTACCTGGTTTTGCCAGGGCGTCACACCGTACAGCAGGTTAGAATAATTATTTCCTTGCTGTGTGGTGACCCACAGGATTGGGCCATATCTCTGTCTTCTGAGAATCCTTTTTTGCATAGTGTTGATTCCTTTTTCCAGGCTTTGGGTCTACTTTAGGATGAGCCCAATCCGGTAGATCAAGCAGAGAAAGCCTCGCTGGTCTTATATCAGGGATCTGAGGCAGCTGAAATTTATTGTCAACAGTTTAGAAAATGGTCAGAGTTGACTAAATGGAATGATGATTCTTTAGCAGCTCTGATCAGAAAAGGTCTTTCTGAAGCCGTTAAAGATGTGATGGTGGTTTCCCCACGCCGTCAGGTCGGAATAATTCAATGTCTCTTGCTATTCAGATTGACAGGCGTTTGTGGGAGCGTATATCTGAACGACTCAGTTTTCAGCCTGGAAATCAGGCTTCTGCATCTGTTGATCACGATCCAGAACCTATGCAGTGTAATAGGACATTATCTCGTGGTGATCGACAGAGTTTCAGACGGAAAAATAGGCTGTGTTTTTATTGCGGCGACCCGTCTCATGTAATTTCGGCTTGTCCTAAGCGGAGTATGAGGATTGCCAGCTCCTTTACCATCAATAATATACAGCCTAAATTTTTGTTGTCTGTGTCACTGGTCTGCTCGTTATCATCTTTTGCTGTAATGGCATTTGTGGACTCGGGTGCCGCATTGAATTTAATGGATTTGAAGTTTGCCAGGAGTTGTGGCTTCCTGTTGCAGACCTTGCAAGTCTTTTAGAGGGATTGATGCAACTCCTTTGGCAAAGAACAAGCCACAGTTTTGGACGGTCTTGACTATGCGTATGGCTCCGGATCATTCTGAGGAGCGTCAGTTTCTTGTCTTGCAAGATTTGCATGATGTTGTCGTGTTGGGGTACCCATGGCTGCAGACTCATAACCCGCTATTGGATTAGAAATATATGTCTGTTATTAGTTGGATCTGTCAGGGGATATATAATGCTGTGCATCTGAGGACAATTTCCGCATCTGCTTTAGGGATCCCTGAGTTCCTGTCTGATTTTCAGGAGGTTTTTAATGAACCTAAATCTGGTCCGCTTCCTCTGCATAGGGAGTGTGACTGTGCCATTGACTTGATACCAGGGAGTAGGTTCCCTGAGGGAAGACTTTTCAATCTGTCTGTGCCAGAACACGAGGCTATGAGGGCTTATATTAGGGAGGCCTTGGAGAAGGGACACATCAGACCTTCTTCTTCCCCTTTGGGTGCTGGGTTCTTTTTTGTTTATTTTACCACTTAGAAACCTATTGCAAAAGGTAGTAAATCAATATAGACCCAGAGTGCTACCTCAAATTAAATAGTATAAAAACAATTTTTATTGAAATTCATTAAAAATTCAAAATTCCACCTGTGAAAATTATATAACACATACAAATAATCCCAGGACCATAGGACAGCTCCAATATATCCGCCCAAAGGAACAAACAATTATTCCATAGATAATCGTATTAATAATCCTGCCGAAGGTACAGTATCTCAATGACCCTTACTCTCTCTTTCCTCTACCTGCCAATGGAGATGCAACATAAGTCACACACACCCTAAATGTAAAAAGGTGCCCCCATTCCTCAGCGGCTTTCCCTCCTAGGATATCCCTAGTCTCCCTCGTGATCAAATGAGGTCTAAAGGTTATACCATTAGTGGTCAGGAAAGATAAGAAAAATAAACTTATCTGAGAGATGTTTGAGTCAGAGTAAGGGGTGCTTCACACACAGCGAGCTCGCTGCCGAGATCGCTGCTGAGTCACGCTTTTTGTGACGCAGCAGTGACCTCATTAGCGATCTCGCTGTGTGTGACACTGAGCAGCGATCTGGCCCCTGCTGCGAGATCGCTGCTCGTTACACACAGCCCTGGTTCGTTTTCTTCAAAGCCGCTCTCCCGCTGTGACACACAGATCGCTGTGTGTGACAGCAAGAGAGCGACAAATGAAGCGAGCAGGGAGCAGGAGCCGGCGTCTGACAGCTGCGGGGTAAGCTGTATCCAAGATAAACATCGGGTAACCAAGGTGGTTACCCGATATTTACCTTAGTTACCAGCCTCCGCAGCTCTCACGCTGCCAGTGCCGGCTCCGGCTCTCTGCACATGTAGCTGCTGTACACATCGGGTTAATTAACCCGATGTGTACTGTAGCTATGGTAGGAGAGCAAGGAGCCAGCGCTCAGTGTGCGCGGCTCCCTGCTCCCTGCACACACAGCTGTGCGCTGGTAACTAATGTAAACATCGGGTAACCATACCCGATGTTTACCTTAGTTACCAGTCTCCGCAGCTTCCAGACGGCAGCTCCGTGCAAGCGCAGCGTCGCTTGCACGTCGCTGCTGGCTGGGGGCTGTTCACTGGTCGCTGGTGAGATCTGCCTGTTTGACAGCTCACCAGCGACCATGTAGCGATGCAGCAGCGATCCTGACCAGGTCAGATCGCTGGTCGGATCGCTGCTGCATCGCTAAGTGTGAAGGTACCCTTAATCCCTTAGCAATCCTTTTTCCATAACGTACAGGCATCCGAGCTTTCATGGTCCTCAACCCAATAATACAAATTCACACAGTCTCAACGCGTTTCTCCCCATACAATTAGTTAGGGTTCATCAGGAGACAATGAAAAATGACTGGCCCAATCACCTAATAGTTGTTAAGGGGGCTACTCATACAGCAGCACACACCTCTCCATGTGGATGTATATAATGGACGTGAATTTTGCTTCATACCTTTTGTGTGTTATTTGCTTATTGCTTCTGTGAATTATCTGTGAAGGTTTTTTGTATTGAATCCTGTTTTGTTTGTGCCATCAGATAAGGAAGATTTTTCTTCCTAGTCAGTCTATGCTATTAATCTTAGCAAGGATTAGTCGACAGGGTAATTGCTAGTCTTTTCCTACCAGAGTCTGTTACGGAGTGTGAACGTGCGAGTGTTAGATTACCCTTCTTTTTTGCACATTCCATGTAGGAAGTTTGATAGGGCTTTTTATGGCAACCGCAAGACTTCCCTATCCTGTCTTTTGTATTTAGTATGGTGTGGCTGTCATGATGTATGTGCTTTTCTCCATCCCATATTTCTTGTATCAGATGCCATGTGATGTATTTTACCTTCTCACTGTATTTGCTGTAATACTATGTCAGGATGTGATGTCACTTTCCTTTGGTTGGACTTACTGAACACTTTGAAATGTCTTGGGATGTAAGTAACCATACCTTCCCCCCATCTCCTGTGTCTCTGGGCCCATAATGCAATTATCTCTTGTCCACACAGCCAGGGGAACTTCTCATTGTTTCGTAAGCAGTGGATAACGCCAACTACACAAACCTGTAGACATCTCGGAGCCAACCTTCTAGAATCTTCTAGTGGGCCCAACCATTGCATAGACACCTACCCTTGAGGGGCGGGCCCACGAGCTCAGACAATACACTCCTGTTTCTAAGTGCAGTTGGGAGCTGAGTTTTGAAGAGAAAGGGAGCGAGATCTGATTCTGCGGACAGAGCTCGCCGTCCAGTGGATTGTGTGGGATTTCTGAGACTCTGAAAAGGACTATTACGTCGTGATCTGGCACTTTGGATTATCGGGAGGTGCCCCCGAATCTGTTTTATTAGGACTTGTCATGTGCTATTCCTGTTAGTAAACCTGTTGGATCATCCTCGGCCTGTTGTCTCTCCTTGCTCTGCTGTACACCCCGTCACAGTGGCCTCTCTTTGCTCCATCTTGCTCTTACTGTGTATGACTTTTCATCTTCGCTCATAGTCTGTACATGTGGGAGGCTGCCTATTTTCTTTGGGGAAATCTGCTCTGAGGCAAGATAGTTTCTTTTCACTTTCTGCCTTGTAGGTTATGTAGTCCTCCGGCTGGGTTTGAGGCATCTAGGTTGTTAGGCATGCTGCCCGGCTACTTCTAGTGTAGTGTTCAGTTCAGGGCTTCCGATTGGTACTTTATTACCTACGACTCTGGTGAATTGTGTTCATGGTATTTATTGAACATCGGATCATAACATATACCCTTTTCACTTGTAAAGTGTCATGGAACAAATGGTGCTATAATAATAAATAATAATATTTAAAGACACAAAGTGAAATGCTGAAGAGTACCAGCTGAAAAGTGAGGAAATCCACAGGGTCCTAAAGAGAAAGGGATCAACCCCTAGCAGGGACAAAGGGAAAGTCAGGGAGCAGTTTGTGTAGCCAAATGCTGCAACCTTCTACAGCCGGACACCACAGGACTGTCTGTCAAGCGTGACACACTCGTGACATCTGGTTTGTTTGCAACGTGGGTCAGTCCCCCCTCAGTTGTTCAGTCCTGGATTATTTTCCTAGATCATTTTTTTGCACTCATTGGTATTTCCAAGGGGACTAAAATAATAAAACTGAGCCACTTTGCAAATCATCTTTTAAGCTGTATGATGTTTATGTTCAATTTGGATACAGACCAATTCTCCGTGGTAACAGACAACTCCTGTGTATTCGGGTCCTGCACCCTTCTCCTCTACTCCGTGCTCACCTACCACTTCTCCCTTCCTATCACCCAGTGATGGCTCCCGGCCTCCTCTCTTCTTGTCTCCTCCTTCTCTGATATTATCCACCTTCCTCTTGCAGGTCTAAATGTTTCCAGGACTTGTCCACTTTTAGATTTTCTTAGTCCACAGCTCTGCTGTTCATCACCTTCCACAGCACCAGCGCTGCTCCTCCCCATTTGTGACAGTAACTGTAGACATGACTGATATAAACAATGTATCATCTTATATCTAAATAATCTCTTGTGATTTCCTCTAGTGGTGATGGAGCCGTGCGTCCCCCCGTGCCAACATGGGGGAACCTGTAAACCCTTTAATAAGTGTGAGTGTGCGGAGGGCACCGCTGGGCACCGCTGCGACAAGCTGTAAGTGACCGAGAGAAAAGGGACAAGAGATGACCAGTCCAGGACTGTAGATCCCATGAATGACAGTTCACGTTGTGAGGGTGCCATAGGTTTTAATTACTTTCTTGCAGGACTTGTCCAATTGTGACAACAAAGCTGAGCACCTCCCGAGCCGTGCGCCAAGGGGTGAGAGAAAGTTACGTGGAGCGATGCGGACCACTGGGGGCTCAGCTCTGCACCAAGTACAGGTACTGGTGTAGCACCCAGGGATATGAGGTACTCGGTTCCGGGCAGTGTATGTCACGCTGGTGACCGTTACCCGGTTCGGTGCCCTAGGCCATTTTTGTAATGGGGTATACTTACAGGGGAGTTATTATACAAAAGGAACCACAGCCACACCATGATTTACCAGACATATATGTAGATAATAACCATTATAGTATGCATAGAATCCTGGATGGGGACTGAGGATAAGTCGTAATTAAATAGCAAATAAAGAGAACCATACGACCAAAATCCAAAGTGAAAAAAGTGAGATCTTTATTCGTAGGGGTAGGTGCAGGGCGGCACAACACAAGTGAGGGCACGGACAATGAAACACTGACCATATATAAGCAATTAGTCAAATAGATGATACATCCATATAGAGATCACTTCAATCACTATGCATATATGAAACCAATTGGAGATCCGTACTTCAGAAATGGAAAAAATGGAAAAAATACAGATGCCAACAGAGTGGAATATATCATCACAAAGGGGGGAAAAATTTAAACGTATATCCCATGCATCAGGGTACTCAATTGATTCCAATGTATTCGCATTTTCAAGGGAATCCCAGAATATGCATATTGATGATGAAATCTCACTGTATATATAACCTGTATTGACATCAATCTGTGACTGACACAGTAAGCATCAAATTTATACTACAAAAATATATAGATGTCAACAGATTAAATTGCATCATCAAAAAAGGGAAATTTCCCCACATCACCCATACATCAGGGTATCCAATTGATACCAGTATATTGATAATTTCAAGGGAATCCCAAAATATGCATATTACTGATGTGATCTTTACTATGTACACAGTCTGCACTGACATCACTCTGTAACAACCACAATGGGCATCATTAACAGACTGTGGTCATAGCTATGATCATGAAATGCGGACCACTGGGGGCTCAGCTCTGCACCAAGTACAGGTACTGGTGTAGCACCCAGGGATATGAGGTACTCGGTTCCGGGCAGTGTATGTCACGCTGGTGGCCGTTACCCGGTTCCGTGCCCTAGGCCATTTTTGTAATGGGGTATACTTACAGGGGAGTTATGAATAACGGTATTCGTGACGCCACTTACGGTGTGGCAGCTAAGTGTAGGGAGCTGCCGCTGCAGGTTTTGCTGGGGCTGATGGAATGTGCAGCTCTGGTGACTTGGGCGCTCTGCAAGTAGGGTATTACCCCAGTGGGTGTATGGTGCAGTGAGCGTTGGAAGAAGGAATCCAGACAGGTATTCAGTGCAACTGGTAAGTGGGTCCCCGTGATATTGAACACTGGGGGTCCCCGGTCTGTGGTTTGTCCCCCTCTGTCCGCCTGACGGTAGCGTGAACCCTGTGGGGTTGGAGTCTCTGGTCATGTCCCCGGCTCTCCCGTTGCTACTGAGTCTTCGGATTTTTTAGGGTCAGCAAGGTCCTTGATAGTCCCCTTTGCTGTTAACAGGTCGGTGTGGAGCTTTTAACTGTCCTAGGGTCCTGTACCCCGTCGGTGCGTAGTTCCGGGAGTACTCCACCGGCAACTACCTCTCCTGGGTACCACTCCACACTCCTCCTGTCAACTCTGTTCTGACTACTCTCCACAGTCTGCCGCTCCCACCTGGTCAACTAGTGGACTGGAGTGGCTCCACCTCTAGGCAGCCATCCATTGGTCCCACCCTAGCTGGGTACCATTGTATGGGGGATTAGTTGGGGTAACTGGGATTACCTGGGTTATTGGTGTTACCGGCACTGAGGTTCTGGGTCCCTAAGGGGGTAGGCCCTGCATCCCTGTGGAGATGCAGAACCTTGTAGCACCCTGAGGTGTTCAGGGGTGCTACACTGGCCACCGACATCTCTGCTGGCACTTGGGTGGATAATGAATCTGTTGATTGCACCAGATTCTACTCATAGCACACGTTGATGTAGACAGGACATGGTCATACAGGTGCCAACGCCTCTTCATCGTGTCCATGTTCCAGCAGCAGTCACACTCTCCTCTGTAGGATAACAGAACATGATGGATTGATCTTGGAGATTGCACAGAACCTTTCATCTTGTTACCAGCCCCCTCCGAGAAAAGCTTCATGGCGCATTGTCCGCAGCCATGGGGCTTGTGTAAAAAGCAGCTCTACAATTTTATGGGAAATGTTAAAGGTTTCATAGAGATAAAATAAAATGACACAGAATTCTGAAATCACGAATGTCCCCGTTCCTGAACACATTATTGTTCCCCTCCTCCGCAGCGCCTCTGCTTAGACTCCTGCGTGGAGTCGGCCATGTGAGGGGCTGCTGCACTATTATACTGATATGGCTACAATGGGCTATGACTGGCCGGCCCCCCACATGATGTGTGCCCCCCTAGGTGACATTTCATAACACAGGAGTGTAATCAGAGAGGAATCTGGGAACCTAAAAAACATCAGTGAGAGAAGAAGGCAGGTTTAGAAGAGTGAGGGTGATGGAGGTGCAGCCTGACCTTATACTGTACATACAGACCACACATCAGCCACGGGAGTGTAATGGTGGGAGGAAGGATTTATTACAAATCTCCCATCTGTTCCTCTCTAATAGGATAAACCAAGTCCGAGTCTACGTCCAGGCCTATGTGGTCGGCTACAAGATCGAGTGTCCCACCAAGAGCAGAGCATGAAGAGGGGAAGAGAAGACCCGGAATGACCAAGGACCAGTCACACATCCCAGCTTCCACCAGTCCTGCCTCTGCCTCCATCAGTTCTGTCCCTGCCTCCATCAGTAATATTCCTGGGCCCATCAGTCACAGACTTGCACCCACCAGTCCTGTTTCTGCTCCATCAGTCCTGTCACTGCTCCCACCATTCTGGTCCTTGCTCCCTCCAGTCCTGTCCTTGCTCCCGTCAGTCCCATCCTTGTTCCTGCCAGTCCTGCCTCTGCTCCATCAGTACTGTCACTGCTCATATCAGTCCTGTTCTTGCTCCTGCCAGTCCTGTCTCTGTCCCCATCAGTCCTGTCTCCACCCCCACCAGTACAGTCCCTGCTCCCACCAGTCTGGTCCTTGCTCCCTCCAGTCCTGTCCTTGCTCCCGTCAGTCCCATCCTTGTTCCTGCCAGTCCTGCCTCTGCTCCATCAGTACTGTCACTGCTCATATCAGTCCTGTTCTTGCTCCTGCCAGTCCTGTCTCTGTCCCCATCAGTCGTGTCTCCACCCCCACCAGTACAGTCCCTGCCCCCACCAGTCTGGTCCTTGCTCCCTCCAGTCCTGTCCTTGCTCCCGTTAGTCCCATCCTTGTTCCTGCCAATCCTTTCTCTGCTCCATCAGTCCTGTCACTGCTCACATCAGTCCTGTCCTTGCTCCTGCCAGTACTGTCTCTGCTCATATCAGTCCCATCCCAGCACCCCTCAGTACCATCCCTGTCACCCATTAATAACATCGCTAGGCCTATCAGTCGCATACCTGCACCCATCTGTCCCATCCCAACATCCGTCAGTCTTTTCCCTTGTCCCGCCAGTCCCATTTCCTGTCTTGCTAGTGCCATCCTTGCGCCCACCAATCCTGTCCCTGCCCACTCCATTCCTGTCCTTGATCCCGCTGATCCCGTCCCTACCCCTGCCATTCCTGTCCCTGCTCCCACCAGTGACATCTCTTGCTGAATTGGCCGTTCCTGTTGAATATTGTGAATTCTCATCTCTCTCACGATAGAATTTTTTGTGGGAATTTATTTTTCTATTTTGTAAATTTCTTGATTTCACGTTTCTCATTAAAGTTCTAACCTTTTGTCCCCAGAGATTTCCTTCTCGTTCTCCATGCTGGGTACCTGGGAACAACTGTAAGCCTCAACTCCAGCGGTACATAGTGTATCGGGGATATTGGAGGTTTTTGTGATATTTGCACAAGGTGGTAATAGCGTCGAAAAATGTCACAGAAGTTGAACCACGGTTATTAAGTCACAACTTGTTTTCATTTGACTCAAAAAGTTTTGGGCAGAAAACTGGTGCCTCAATGGGGGCGAAATTCTTACCGTCCATAGCTAATAATTACATGGCCTGGTGGGAATTTCAATATCTCCATCAAATTGAGACTTCGTCATTGTTATTTGTGGTCTGGTATGGCCGCTTCATTGATGACCTCCTCATCATATGCCGGGGTGATGGAGCGACCATACTAGACATCATAAATCAATTCAAAAGTAATTGTCTTAATTTGTCTTTTACTTTTTCCAGTCACAAACATACTATTAATTTTTTGGATTTAAGCTTGCGTGGAAATTCTTGTACCCATAAAATAGCTTCTATTACGCATTTCATACTCACATCGGGCAATTCCCTATTACTAGCAAGTTCCTGCCACCGAAAACACGTAACAAAAAATATATCTGTAAGTGAATTTATAAGAATTAAACGTAATCGCTCATATGAACAGGATTACATGAATGAATGCAGTAAATTGGAGGGACGTCAGGCTGCGAGAGGTCTATAAATGATCTATTGACCGAGCCAAAACACAGTCTCACACAGGAACCCGGGAAAAACTACTGGAATATAACAAAAAGCAAAATCATTCTCAAGCAAGTTGTTTTCGCCACCACATTTAACACTGATTTTCCCCTCAATATCATCCACAAATTTCTACCTATATTGTACAAGGATCCAATTTTTTTCAAGATCCTAGAGTCAGGTTTTTAATAATCTGTCAAATAACCTGCAGGGTTTTGCTGAACAAAAGAACAATTATTTGTAGGCTCTGTGACGACCTGGACTCTGTCAGTGCTTAGCAGGGGTTAAATGTCTTAAAATTCAGCCAGACATGAAGATAGTTTGTTTATAGACGGGGGATAAGCCCTCATTGTTTTTGCAAGACTCTTGTTGACTCATTTAATTGCCTTGGCTAATGAAGGCCAGACACACAGATAAATCAATTATGCAAACTTCCCATTGTATTACTAAGTGAATTGATAGATGTGATGTAACTTACCTGTCTCACCCTTGTCTCTGGATATTTGAATAAAGCTTGAAATTCATCCAACAAGAGAAGAAACCTTGTACAACCAATCCGATAAGGGCACAGTATATCCTAAGAGAAGGCGATGGCTATAAAAAGGGGACTTCTTGGAGTCACCAGGAGTGTTGATGGATGTTGCATGATCCAGTCTAAGCTCTTAGGAGCTGGCTAGGGGATCAGAACCAGGATGCCTTGTGGACTCGGTCTAGGGACTTTGGCTCCGACTAGAGGATCACTTGGCTACATGGCTTCAATCTAGGGACTCCAATTCCAATTGGAGACCGTACCACAGTCTAGGGATTTCGACTCCGGCTGCCAGGATTATATCATCATACCAGAGACTACTTAAGGAAACCCAGGTTGGGACAATTTGGTCACCTGGCTACAGACTTTGCAGACCTCACACAGCTTCCTAAATCTGGCGTTATTCCTTTCTCGGTGGGTGCCCGCCGAAAGAGGGGTGTTGCTGGTCTGGAGTAAGTAGCCCTGGAAGCTCTGAAGCACGGACATTCTAATCCCTGGTGAGCAGCGGAAGGGTGAGACTCTGTTGCCTGTTACATTTGTGTGTTTTGCTGGTTATGTGCTATGTGCCGTTAATTGTTTGGGGATCCAATAAAGTCTTAATATTGTGGCTCCCTCCCCCTGTGTTGTCTGAGTAGTGTTCCGCCCACGGTTAAGGAGGTCGAGCGTTCAGTTGGGATGAGCCCTGAGCCATACTGTCTTTCTAAAGGCGGCCGGGCCAGTGGACGAGAGTCCCCACTGACCCCTGTGTTTCCACAGGAGAGCCCCCACTGACCCCCGTGTCTCCACAGGAGAGCACCCAGTGACCCCCGTGTCTCCACAGGAGAGCACCCACTGACCCCCGTGTCTCCACAGGAGAGCACCCACTGACCCCCGTGTCTCCACAGGCTCTGCCTCAGAACCCTAAACAGCAGCCGCCCCTGCTTGGCCACCACATCGCATGGTGCCTACTTTTCAGGCTCCTGTTTCTTCTCGTAAGGATCCTGCTGCCCTCTTTGAGCCATCAGCCATGTGTGGTCCATCTGGAAGTAACCCTTATACTTTCTAAAAGCCACATCCCATTAGGGTTGTACCACATTTTTTATGATTTTACATTACGTTTGAAGAAACCATTATTCTTGCTTTGATGGAAATTTATATCAACAGTGTTAAAAATGAAAACTTTAACAGAGCATTTTTAAAGAGGGTTTCATGTTTTTACCATTTGTTAATGTTTGTATTGTTTACAAAACATATGAAAATATGAATCTTAAAAATCCTTTCAGGAAGACAGCAGTACAGTGGCATCAATTGCCCCCTCCCCATAGTGCGTTAAACAGCAGGGAGGTACGGTCCATGCAACACACAGGCTGTGGACCGACATTTTAATTTGAAAAATGAAGAGATGCATGACAGACAGGCGTAGGCCTCTCGCTCACAGAAGCCTGGCACTACACCATCGCCTACTCTGCACAGTCTGGGACTGGGGTGGCAAAGACACTGGACATCCACGACTTGTTCATCTTGATGAATGTTAGGCGATCTACACTTTCAAGGGATCACCACGATCTAAAACGTAAAAAAGTGCTTCTATTGTCCACTAATGAAAAATGTTGTGTAAAGATCATGGATTTTGGGCAGTCCAAAATGCTTGGCGAAACCTCATTAATGACAACTTTGTGAGGGACACCCAACTACTTGGCTCGAAAGGTGTTGATCACAGCAGGAAGAAGAAGCAGCAGACGCGGTTGATTTGGCGGCCGATGGATGGGTAGGCCCGGTAGTCTGCATTTTAGAGATTCCCACAGTACTGCATGTTGGTTGCGCATGTGCCTGTTTATCCATGTAGTAGTCAAAATATTTGAATTTTTGCCTCTACTGAGTCGTTGTTTACAATGTTGGCAGATAATGAAAGTTGGGTCATCCTTTGTGGTCTCAAAAAAGGCCCCGACTAGGCAATCCTTCCTATATGTTTGTGCGGGAATCACCAATGAAACATCCTCACCTTCGTCCTCCTCCTGATCTGTTGAGCTACAAAGCTGCGCGCCTCTGGGTTCACACTAAGTGGGACCTACATCTTCATCATCAGAATCTATGTTATCCCCCCTCTCCTGCAGGACATCCTTTATCTGATGCTTTCTCCCTGTGGACTCTCACCTGTTGGGGAAGTTACCTGCAGGACGACCTTTATCTGATGCTTTGTACCTTCTGACTCTCACCTGTCGGGGAAAGTTACCTGCAGGACATCCTTTATCTGATGCTTTGTACCTGCTGACTCTCACCTGTTGGGGAAGTTACCTGCAGGACGTCCTTTATCTGATGCTTTTTCCCTGTGGACACTCACCTGTCGGGGAAGTTACCTGCAGGACATCCTTTATCTGATGCTTTGCCAATACTGACTCTCAACTGTCGGGGGAAGTTACCTGCAGGACGACCTTTATCTGATACTTTGTACCTGCTGACACTCACCTGTCCAGGGAAGTTACCTGCAGGATGTCCTTTATCTGATACTTTGTACCTGCTGACACTCACCTGTCGGGGGAACTTACCTGCAGGACATCCTTTATCTGATGCTTTGTACCTGCTGACACTCACCTGTCGGGGAAGTTACCTGCAGGACGTCCTTTATCTGGTGCTTTGTACCTGCTGACTCTCACCTGTCGGGGGAAGTTACCTGCAGGATGTCCTTTATCTGATACTTTGTACCTGCTGACACTCACCTGTCGGGGGAAGTTACCTGCAGGACATCCTTTATCTGATGCCTTCTCCCTGTGGACACTCACCTGTCGGGGAAGTTACCTGCAGAACGTCCTTTACCCATACCTCCCAACTTTTAAAGAAGGGAAAGAGGGACAAAGTTTGTGGCGTGCCACGCCCCTAACCACACCCATTTTACAAACGGCCACACCCATATCCACTCCCCATCTACACCCATCCAGCAAACTGAAACTGCAGAAGCTGTCCGTGATCGCTCTGAGCCACCACAGATCAGCAATGTGCAGAACAGGCAGGGAGTTAACTACAGGGTGTGCAGGCAGCTAGGACCCAGGAGGAGTGCTGAACAGGGTGTGCAGGCAGCTAGGACCCAGGAGAAGAGCTGAACAGGGTGTGCAGGCTGCTAGGACCCAGGAGGAGAGCTGAACAGGGTGTGCAGGCAGCTAGGACCTAGGAGGAGAGCTGAACAGGGTGTGCAGGCTGCTAGGACCCAGGAGGAGAGCTGAACAGGGTGTGCAGGCAGCTAGGACCTAGGAGGAGAGCTGAACAGGGTGTGCAGGCAGCTAGGACCCAGGAGAAGAGCTGAACAGGGTGTGCAGGCAGCTAGGATCTAGGAGGAGGCCTGAACAGGGTGTGCAAGCAGCTAGGACCCAGGAGGAGAGCTGAACAGGGTGTGCAGGCAGCTAGGACCCAGGAGAAGAGCTGAACAGGGTGTGCAGGCAGCTAGGACCCAGGAGAAGAGCTGAACAGAGTGTGCAGGCAGCTAGGACCCAGGAGGAGAGCTGAACAGGGTGTGCAGGCAGCTAGGACCCAGGAGGAGAGCTGAAAAGGGTGTGCAGGCAGCTAGGACCCAGGAGAAGAGCTGAACTGGGTGTGCAGGCAGCTAGGACCCAGGAGGAGAGCTGAACAGGGTGTTCAGACAGCTAGAACCCAGGAGGAGGGCTGAACAGGGTGTGCAGGCAGCTAGGACCCAGGAGGAGAGCTGAACAGGGTGTGCAGGCAGCTAGGACCCAGGAGGAGAGCTGAAAAGGGTGTGCAGGCAACTAGGACCCAGGAGAAGAGCTGAACAGGGTGTGCAGGCAGCTAGGACCCAGGAGGAGAGCTGAACAGGGTGTGCAGGCAGCTAGGACGCAGGAGAAGAGCTGAACAGAGTGTGCAGGCAGCTAGGACCCAGGAGGAGAGCTGAACAGGGTGTGCAGGCAGCTAGGACCCAGGAGGAGAGCTGAAAAGGGTGTGCAGGCAGCTAGGACCCAGGAGGAGAGCTGAACAGGGTGTGCAGGCAGCTAGGACCCAGGAGGAGGGCTGAACAGGGTGTGCAGGCAGCTAGGACCCAGGAGGAGAGCTGAACAGGGTGTGCAGGCAGCTAGGACCCAGGAGAAGAGCTGAACAGGGTGTGCAGGCAGCTAGGACCCAGGAGGAGAGTTGAACAGGGTGTGCAGGTAGCTAGGACCCAGGAGGAGAGCTGAACAGGGTGTGCAGGCAGCTAGGACCCAGGAGGAGAGCTGAACAGGGTGTGCAGGCAGCTAGGACCTAGGAGAGCTGAACAGGGTGTGCAGCTAAGGGTATGTTCACACATCAGGTTTTTGCTGTGCGGCACAATCCGGCCTGGGTTTTCGCATCTGGGGTTTTTTTTGCCGCCGGGTGTGGTTTTTCCTCATAGACTTTTATTAGCGCCGGATTGTGCCGCATGTACTTGCGTTTGATCCGGTTTTTGCCTGATGCGGCACAAAACGTCACTCCGGCGGCCGCACAGGACGCAGAGAGGAACATTTTTGCCAGCGGCAAAAAAATGCATAGCTCCGGGTGCGGCGCTGTGCGGCATGGTGCATAATGAAAGTCTATGCGAGCCGGATTCGGTGTCATGCTTCAAACGCCGGAAGCATGTACCGTATCCGATTTTTACTTCTGAGCATGCCCAGAAGTGATATAAATTCATTGGTTGTCAGAAAATCAATCAATCACTCACTCTCAAACTCTCTCACTCACTGACTGACTCACTGACTTATTCACTCACTCACTCTCACTCACTCACCGATCACCGGCACAGGACTGCACGGCTGTCACACTGCTCCGGCGGCTTCTCCTGATTTGAAAATGCCGGCCGCCCATTATTCAATCTCGTATTCCCTGCTTTCCCCGCACAACGGCGCCTATGATTAGTTGCAGGCAGACACGCCCCCACGCTGAGTGACAGCTGTCTCACTGCAACCAATCACAGCCGCCGGTGGGCGGGTCTATATTGTGCAGTAAAATAAATAAATAATTAAAAGAAAAACGGCGTGCGGTTCCCCCCCAATTTTGATACCAGCCAAGATAAAGCCACATGGCTGAAGGCTGGTATTCTCAGGATGGGGAGCTCTACATTATGGGGAGCCCCCCAGCCTAAAAATATCAGCCAGCAGCCGCCCGGAATTGCCGCATCCATTAGATGCGACAGTCCAGGGACTCTACCCGGCTCTTCCTGAATTGCCCTGGTGCGGTGGCAATCGGGGTAATAAGGGGTTAATCATGGCAGGCGTCTATGAGACACCCCCAATGATTAACCTGTAAGTGAAAGTAAATAAACACATACACCCAAAAAAATCCTTTATTTGGAATAAAAGACAAAAAAACACCCTCTTTCACCATTTTATTAAAATCCCCAAATACCCCTCCAGGTCCGATGTAATCCACAGAGGTCCCGCGACGCTCTCAGCTCTACTACATGAAGCTGACAGGAACGGCAGTAGAACACCGCCTCTCTCTATCAGCTCCACGCAGCAACTGAAGGGAGTCGCGCTGTCAGCGGTGACGTCACTGAGGTAATGCCGGGTTGTGTGCGGTGAAGATGCGTGCAGGGTAGTGCCGGCGTGTGCAGTGATAATGCGTGCGGTAGTGCAGGGGTGTGCGGTGATCATGCGTGTGAGGTAGTGCCTGCCTATGCGGTGATGATGCGTGCTGGGTAGTGCTGGCGTGTGCGGTGATGATGCGTGTGAGGTAGTGCCTGCCTATGCGGTGATGATGCGTGCTGGGTAGTGCTGGCGTGTGCGGTGATGATGCGTGTGAGGTAGTGCCTGCCTGTGCGGTGATGATGCGTGCTGGGTAGTGCTGGCGTGTGCGGTGATGATGCGTTTGAGGTAGTGCCGGTGTTTGTGCAGTGATGGTGGGGTCTCTGTCTCTCTCTCAGCATAACAAAAAAAACAAAAAAAAAAACAAAAAACGGATCCGTCGCATCAGTTTTTTCACAATCTGAGACGGATCCGTTGCATCAGGCACAAACCGGATTGTGCCTGATTGGAAAAAACTGATGTGTGAAGTTAGCCTAAGGCTGCTTTCACACATCTGGTTTTTGCCGTGCGGCACAATACGGCGCTCTGCAGGAAAAACGCAACCGTTTTTTTTGCCTCCGGTTGCGGTTTTTCCTGCATAGACTTACATTAGTGCCGTATTGTGCCGCATGGGCTTGCGTTCGGTCCGTTTTTTTGCCGCATGCGGCAGATTTAGCCTATGCGGCGGCCGGATGGAATGGTGCCTGGCATGTTTTTTTGTCCAACAAAAAAAAAACGCATCGCGCCGCATCCGGCCGATGCGGCGCGATTTGCAGTGCATGCCTATGGACGCCGCATGCAGTTTTTTCCACTGCGCATGCTCAGTAGCCTGCCGCAAGTGGCAAAATACGGACGGGCCGCATGTAAAAAACTTATGCAAAGGATGCGGTTTTGTCGCCGCATCTGTTGCATAGGTTTTAGAGCCGGATTGGCCGGTGGTGTGAACTTAGCCTAAGATGCAGCAGCTCTGCCAGGCAGGAGATCATGTGGTCGGTAGCTGATAGAAGCATTGGCAATGCTTCTGTCTTTGCATATTACCGGCCAGTGCTGTGCACCTGCAGGAGAGGACACAATTGGTAAGTACACACTGTCTTCTCCCCAATGTCCTGATCTACCGTGTGCCTGCAACATTGAGAAGCAAACACTGCACACACGATAGATCAGGACACAAGCACACGGGAGTCAGAGAAACAGCTAGAGGAGCACAGGCTCCGGACCGGAGGGGAGGGAGGGGGAGGAAATCAGCGCTGGGGACATTCATTACCTTAGCAGCAGCAGCAGCACAGAGACTAGCGTAGCACGCTCTGCTCTGTAATGCTCAAGACACGTGTTAGGATGGTAGGAGGGAAAAGCAGCAAGGCGGGGAGAGAGTGGGTGGGCGAAGCTGGGATAAAGACCTCCCGCCCGGGGCAACGGGACAAACTCTGCAAAGCGTGATAGTCTCGCTGTATCCGGGACGATTGGGAGGTATGCTACTGCGGCAGGATACATCGCTGTGTGTGAAGTCGCAGGAGCGAGGAACATCTCCTACCGGCGTCACCGCGGCTTCGGCAGGATATGCGGAAGGAATGAGGTGGGCAGGATGTTTTCATCCCGCTCATCTCCGCCCCTCCGCTCCTATTGGCCGCCTGCCGTGTGACGTCGCAGTGACGCCGCACGACCCGCCCCCTTAATAAGGAGGCGGGTCGCCAGCCAGAGCGACGTCGCAGGGCGGGTGAGTCCATGTGAAGCTGCTGTAGCGATAATGTTCGCTACGGCAGCTATCACAAGGATATCGCAGCTGCGCCGGGGGCGGGGACTATCACGCTCGGCATCGCAGCATCGGCTTGCGATGTCGCAGCGTGCAAAGTACCCCTAAGGCCCACAATCCACTGTGTTAGTAGCACGTGTGCCATCACATGGTCCAATTCTGTCTCGGACTTCACATGTTGGTCATTAGGTGGACCTTCCCAGTAACCACATTGGTCAGGTCACGGGTGATGTTATGGGACACATGTTGGTGTAAGGTGGGGATAGCACACAATGAAAAATAGTGGCAGCTGAAGTCCAAGTACCGATGTATAGCCGCCGCCAAGAGACTGCAGAAAGACAGTCCACAAACTTAAACGGCAAGATTTCCAGATCAAACAATCTGGAAATGTGCCCTTTAGTGTTTGGGCCTCGAGGTATTCTAAGATCTGGGGTAAGGACAGATGAACGCTGCTCTGGGACAAAGAATTGGAAAACATTGCTTATGGTGTTTGTGAATGTGCAACCACAGGTTCAGGGCTGAAGGCGTCCGCACCTGTGTCCTGGACAGGGATTGATCAACATATAGCACAGGGGAAGAGGCAGTGGTGTGATCCACAGACAATGATTGTAAGATTGTGGACTTGTGACGCCCTGGACTAGCCAGGTAGTCACAGACACAACACCACACACACCCCTTCCCTGGATAGGTGACAACAGTCACACAGAAACCCTTGTTGCCACCCTCCAGAGTCTGATGTCCACACCAGGTGGGGTGGAGCCAGGAGGTTGACTCCACCCACCGAGGAGTTCACAGGCCTGGAGGCGGGAAAAGACAAGCAGTTCAGTTGAGTTCAGTCAAGCAGTGAGAGAGGAGAGGAGGAAAGGCACACACAGGCAGACCTGGGACCAGGCCTGCCACGGACTGTTTAGGTGTCTGGGTCAAAGCCCAGGCACCTCCAGCATGGTCGGCAGACGGTGGTGGCCGTCTGCAGGAGTTGGTGTGCGGTCGATGGAACCGTAGGACCAGGGTCGGGCAGTGGCCCACCGGTACCGAACCGGGGAGCCGATTGGAGCCAAGCACCAGGCAGGGTACTCAGACCCCGACTAACCTAGAAGCCGCCCTGATAGTCAAATTTACTGATTGCGGTCTGGACCTCAGGGGTTCATTCCCACCCAAGTCCCGATTGATGGCAACAGTCCAACCATCCCGAATAAGAGCCACCGCCAAAGGCAAGAGATCCAAAGGGCCAGCGCCTGCGGGCAAACGGGCTCCTCCGACACTTATACGCCGGGGAGCGGACTACCAGTGTCCAGGCACAGGAGTCAAAAACTACATAACACAGGTACAGGGAAACGACAACCATCACCAACCTGTCCAGGGAGAACACCGCAGCCGGCTGTGGGCCCCGTCCATTCTATCGTTTGGTTTACCAGAGACTCTGTTATCTTGTGTCAGAGTGAGTACACCAGTGCCGTCCGGCACCGCATCGCGCTGCACCGCGACCCTGCGCTCCACACCATGGCCCTCACCTTCCCGCGGGCCCCCGGGACCATCGCCCCCTGCCCACGGAGGGGTTAACACCGAGCTGCATAAGACCATCCCTGGGAGGCCTAGTCAACGGGGTGGCGTCACAAACTTTATCAATTCCACCAAACAACCACCCAAACCCCTGCGTGTACCGCCACTACTCCTTTCAGAGCGACGTGACCCCCGGGTCCGTGAGAGGCTCGAGCCACCACCTGCAGCACATGAGCACGGATCCAAGCGGCTCGGCAGTACAGACTCAAGCATTCAGCCCACCTAGTTGTGTGCTTTGATGAATGTGCCTGAGCATGCTGGTGGTGATCAGGTGGCCAGGCCCTTGCTCATCTTGGTACAGCGCAGGTTGCAAACAATGGGTTTTTTATTGTCCCCACTTTCTTTAAACAGCAACAGACTGGGGAACACATTACCCTTGGCTTCGGCACGTGTCGCGTGTGGGTTATCTGGGAACGGTTGCCTGTCTTCTCCCTCTGCCCACCCCACTGCCTCTGATGGCCCCCTAAAAATTCAGTAAGGGCCGTCTAATGGATTTGGTGGAGTAGTAGGGCAATAAAAATAATAAATCATGAACTTTATACCTTTTTTTGGGTGGGAAGGGGAGCACAGGAATACACCAGAAATAATAATAATAACCATTTGAATTGGCTTTATATTCCTCTGCTGTCATCTGCTGGGATTGAGACGTCGGGGCCAGTCCAGGCCTTGTTTATTTTGAGAATTGTCAACATGTTATATTACTTTATTGATCCTTAATGTGTAATTTTTTGAGTTTCTCTTCTTGAGATCATTCAGCCTGTCCGCATTTTCATTTGTTAGGCTGTGCCTATTGGTTATTGTGCCCCCGGTGGCACGAAAAGCCAACAGAATCAACTTCAGCAATGAGAGAGCAGTGACTGCGGCCTGCAAGCCTCAGATTTGCCTCAAATCCATGTAAAAAAAAAACTAAAGATGCCCAAATGCAGCTCTGATGTGAATAAATGGATAAAGGACTTATTTTGTTCTTTCCTATGAGATGGGTTGGAGAAGTTGCCCCCACATGGTTCATGAATCTTCATTGGCAAAGATCTCCACTCTCCAAAGAGATAAAAAAAATGTGGACACCCCTGTTTCAATCTATTTGTAGCCTCGGGGCTGCCTGATATCCTGAGCTGGCACAGGAGGAACTGCTGCCCACCTTATCTGGAACAAAATCGGAGTTGGATGCCTGAAGGTAATTGTGGTGCCACTTGTACTCTGAGTTTATGGCCTCCGAGACTCCTTTTTGGCCACAGAAGTCTCACTCTTTCTAATTGTAAATATTTCCTGAGGCCCTCCTCTACGTGTCTTCCAGGGTGTACTGGAGGTTCTCCTTATTATTTTTGGCAGCACTTGTACTTAGTGCATAGACTTCCCCAGTCCAGGAGTCCCACTTCTTACAAATAGGGAAAAAAAACAGAAATCTCATGCTCACAATTTTTTTTTCCTGACTGAAATGGAAAAATGCTGCATTTTTTAAAGAGTGTAATTTTTCCATCGTTTTTACAGAATTTTTCACCATTGAAAGCAATGAGAAAGTGCAAAAAAGCTATGTGTGAACATAGCCTAAAGGGGAGGTGGCACTTGTTCTCGCTTTTTACATTTTCCTTATATACAAGTCATTATACAGGAAATAGCTTTTCTTAAAACTTTTTTCCTGTAAAATTCATATTATCTTTGGTTAGGAAAGTTTTATTGTCACTCTGATAAAGTGGCGTAATCATCTGACCACATTGTTTCCAGCAGTGACCTGGGTGTCAGAGATGTGTCCTGGCATCTTCCCCGTGCTTTTTCTATACATTCCAGTGATTTTCAAGCCCCTCAGACCTCCTGGAGGGTCTGCCGGAAAAAATACTGGAGTTTCCCATAGGCTACCATTATGCTCATTACTCGAGTCAAGCACCCGAGCAGTTTAGTGCGCGACCCTCACTATTGATCATTCATTATTCTGCTGGCAGCTGATGATGGAGATAACTGCACTGTTTGGACCGAATTCGTCACTTTTCTTTTTTGACTTGTGGTTTCCCTGAAATTTAGTGCAATCCATCAAAATGCCGATTATGATTCATAAATTTTGCACAAAGACGAAAATTGGCGTTTATTTTCTTTTTATCAATTTTTATGATTTCTTACAAATTTCTATAACTTTTTTTAAAAAAATGGATAATAATGGATAACAAGAAGTAACTGCTCTCACTTTGGTGTTTTTTTTTGTTTGTTAGATTCACTACCATGGATATTTCAGCCATAATGGGAGCACGGAGACAGTGAAGTGTAATGTGCTGCCTCCGGGACCAGACGTGTGCACATACCGCGACTCCAGACAGTCCACGGAGCAGTGGTTCTGCGTCCGGCCAAAGGGCCTTCCCTGCAGTGCGTACGAGGAGCATGCAGCCGGTGACAGAATCACAATATTCAATACCACCGAGCAACAATTCTTACAATGGTGAATTCTACAAAAAAAAACAACTTCTAATATTAGAACGAGAATGTGAACAGTAGCAAGCTGCTGTACCTGCACTATATACACACCAGAGAGAGCAAGCATGTGCAAAATTAGATAAAGCGGGAGAAATAAGTATTGAACATTTCTAACTAAATATATTCTAAGTAACAACTCATCCAATCCCCACAGGCAAAGAAATCAAACCATAGATGTCCAGAAATGTAATGATGTGTAATAATAAGAAATGACACAGGAAAAATGTACTGAACATATGAAGAAGGAAAGGTGCATAAAACCCTGGAAAGTCCTGGCACCAGCTGGAATCTATCACTAATTAGAAAGCAATCCTGCCACGTAGTGAAAAATAATATCAGCTGGTTCAGCTAATAGCCAATGAAAAGGTGTCTCATTACCAAGGAGCCACACAAGAAACCTCTCATGATGGGTAAAACCAGTGAGCTGCCTCAAGAACTTCATAACTTTATTGTTCCAAAACTTACTGATAGCACTGGTTACAGAAACATTTCAAAACTACTGGAAGCTCCAGTGATCACTGACATGATCAAGAAGTAGAAGGAATATAATTTCACTGTAAACCGGCCACAACCAGATTCTCCCTGCAAGATCACAAAGAAGTGAAAAGAATGATCAGAAGACTTATCCAACAGGTGAAGACCACCTTTGGAGAACTACAGGAATCAGCAGATACTTATTGGTTTCTTAGAAACAATTGTAACGTACTCCTTCTCCATGGCCTGTATGCACGCTCTTGTATGCACGCTCACCACAAAAGACTCCACTGCTGAACAAAAAGTAGGTTCAAGAGCATTTAAAGTTTACTCAGCAACATTTAGAGAAGTCTGTGAAATACTGGAGAATATAGTCTGGTCAGATGAGAATAATACTGGACTCTTTTGCGGCCATAATACACACCATGTTTGAAGGCCAAAAGGCAAATCATCTCAAAAACATCATACAACAGTGGAGTGTGGAGATGAGAACATAATGGTGTATGGCTGTATTTAGTCTACGGCACTGGAGAACTTCATATAATAGAACGAAGGATGAATGGACAAATGTAATGCAGGTGACCACTGTCTCCATACAGGATGTGAGGAGTGTGTGCGGAAGAGTGGACCAAAATCCACCTGAGCAATGCAGGCGACTAGTGTCTCCATACAGGATGTGAGGAGTGTGTGTGCGGAAGAATGGGCCAAAATCCACCTGAGCAATGCAGGTGACTAGTGTCTCCATACAGGATGTGAGGAGTGTGTGTGCAGAAGAATGGATCAAATCCACCTGAGCAATGCAGGTGACTAGTGTCTCCATACAGGAGGTGAGGAGTGTGTGCGGAAGAATGGACCAAAATCCACCTGAGCAATGCAGGTGACTAGTGTCTCCATACAGGATGTGAGGAGTATGTGCGGAAGAATGGGCCAAAATCCACCTGAGCAATGCAGGTGACTAGTGTCTCCATACAGGATGTGAGGAGTGTGTGTGCGGAAGAATGGGCCAAAATCCACCTGAGCAATGCAGGCGACTAGTGTCTCCATACAGGATGTGAGGAGTGTGTGCGGAAGAATGGCCCAAAATCCACCTGAGCAATGCAGGTGACTAGTGTCTCCATACAGGATGTGAGGAGTGTGTGCGGAAGAATGGACCAAAATCCACCTGAGCAATGCAGGTGACTAGTGTCTCCATACAGGATGTGAGGAGTGTGTGCGGAAGAATGGCCAAAATCCACCTGAGCAATGCAGGTGACTAGTGTCTCCATACAGAATGTGAGGAGTGTGTGTGCGGAAGAATGGGCCAAAATCCACCTGAGCAATGCAGGTGACTAGTGTCTCCATACAGGATGTGAGGAGTGTGTGCGGAAGAATGGACCAAAATCCACCTGAGCAATGCAGGCGACTAGAGTCTCCATACAGGATGTGAGGAGTGTGTGTGGAAGAACGGACCAAAATCCACCTGAGCAATACAGGCGACTAGTGTCTCCATACAGGATGTGAGGAGTGTGTGCGGAAGAACGGACCAAAATCCACCTGAGCAATACAAGCGACTAGTGTCTCCATACAGGATGTGAGGAGTGTGTGTGCAGAAGAATGGGCCAAAATCCACCTGAGCAATGCAGGCGACTAGTGTCTCCATACAAGATGTGAGGCGTGTGTGCGGAAGAATGGGCCAAAATCCACCTGAGCAATGCAGGCGACTAGTGTCTCCATTCAGGATGTGAGGAGTGTGTGTGCGGAAGAATGGACCAAAATCCACCTGAGCAATGCAGGCGACTAGAGTCTCCATACAGAATGTGAGGAGTGTGTGCGGAAGAATGGGCCAAAATCCACCTGAGCAATGCAGGCGACTAGAGTCTCCATACAGGATGTGAGGAGTGTGTGTGGAAGAACGGACCAAAATCCACCTGAGCAATACAGGCGACTAGTGTCTCCATACAGGATGTGAGGAGTGTGTGCGGAAGAACGGACCAAAATCCACCTGAGCAATACAGGCGACTAGTGTCTCCATACAGGATGTGAGGAGTGTGTGTGCAGAAGAATGGGCCAAAATCCACCTGAGCAATGCAGGCGACTAGTGTCTCCATACAAGATGTGAGGAGTGTGTGCGGAAGAATGGGCCAAAATCCACCTGAGCAATGCAGGCGACTAGTGTCTCCATTCAGGATGTGAGGAGTGTGTGTGCGGAAGAATGGACCAAAATCCACCTGAGCAATGCAGGCGACTAGTGTCTCCATACAAGATGTGAGGCGTGTGTGCGGAAGAATGGGCCAAAATCCACCTGAGCAATGCAGGTGACTAGTGTCTCCATACAGGATGTGAGGAGTGTGTGCAGAAGAATGGGCCAAAATCCACCTGAGCAATGCAGGTGACTAGTGTCTCCATACAGGATGTGAGGAGTGTGTGCGGAAGAATGGGCACAAAATCCACCTGAGCAATGCAGGTGACTAGTGTCTCCATACAGGATGTGAGGAGTGTGTGCGGAGGAATGGGCCAAAATCCACCTGAGCAATGCAGGGACCAGTGTCTCCATACAGGATGTGAGGAGTATGTGCGGAAGAATGGGCCAAAATCCACCTGAGCAATGCAGGCGACTAGTGTCTCCATACAGGATGTGAGGAGTGTGTGCGGAAGAATGGACCAAAATCCACCTGAGCAATGCAGGTGACTAGTGTCTCCATACAGGATGTGAGGAGTGTGTGCAGAAGAATGGGCCAAAATCCACCTGAGCAATGCAGGTGACTAGTGTCTCCATACAAGATGTGAGGCGTGTGTGCGGAAGAATGGGCCAAAATCCACCTGAGCAATGCAGGCGACTAGTGTCTCCATACAAGATGTGAGGCGTGTGTGCGGAAGAATGGGCCAAAATCCACCTGAGCAATGCAGGCGACTAGTGTCTCCATACAGGATGTGAGGAGTGTGTGCAGAAGAATGGGCCAAAATCCACCTGAGCAATGCAGGCGACTAGTGTCTCCATACAGGATGTGAGGAGTGTGTGCGGAAGAATGGGCCAAAATCCACCTGAGCAATGCAGGCGACTAGTGTCTCCATACAGGATGTGAGGAGTGTGTGCAGAAGAATGGGCCAAAATCCACCTGAGCAATGCAGGTGACTAGTGTCTCCATACAAGATGTGAGGCGTGTGTGCGGAAGAATGGGCCAAAATCCACCTGAGCAATGCAGGCGACTAGTGTCTCCATACAAGATGTGAGGCGTGTGTGCGGAAGAATGGGCCAAAATCCACCTGAGCAATGCAGGCGAGTAGTGTCTCCATACAGGATGTGAGGAGTGTGTGCAGAAGAATGGGCCAAAATCCACCTGAGCAATGCAGGTGACTAGTGTCTCCATACAGGATGTGAGGAGTGTGTGCAGAAGAATGGGCCAAAATCCACCTGAGCAATGCAGGTGACTAGTGTCTCCATACAGGAGGTGAGGAGTGTGTGCGGAAGAAAGGGCCAAAATCCACCTGAGCAATGCAGGCGACTAGTGTCTCCATACAGGATGTGAGGAGTGTGTGCGGAAGAATGGACCAAAATCCACCTGAGCAATGCAGGCGACTAGAGTCTCCATACAGGATGTGAGGAGTGTGTGTGGAAGAACGGACCAAAATCCACCTGAGCAATGCAGGTGACTAGTGTCTCCATACAGGATGTGAGGAGTGTGTGCGGAAGAATGGCCAAAATCCACCTGAGCAATGCAGGTGACTAGTGTCTCCATACAGAATGTGAGGAGTGTGTGTGCGGAAGAATGGGCCAAAATCCACCTGAGCAATGCAGGTGACTAGTGTCTCCATACAGAATGTGAGGAGTGTGTGCGGAAGAATGGGCCAAAATCCACCTGAGCAATGCAGGCGACTAGAGTCTCCATACAGGATGTGAGGAGTGTGTGTGGAAGAACGGACCAAAATCCACCTGAGCAATACAGGCGACTAGTGTCTCCATACAGGATGTGAGGAGTGTGTGCGGAAGAACGGACCAAAATCCACCTGAGCAATACAGGCGACTAGTGTCTCCATACAGGATGTGAGGAGTGTGTGTGCAGAAGAATGGGCCAAAATCCACCTGAGCAATGCAGGCGACTAGTGTCTCCATACAAGATGTGAGGAGTGTGTGCGGAAGAATGGGCCAAAATCCACCTGAGCAATGCAGGCGACTAGTGTCTCCATTCAGGATGTGAGGAGTGTGTGTGCGGAAGAATGGACCAAAATCCACCTGAGCAATGCAGGCGACTAGTGTCTCCATACAAGATGTGAGGCGTGTGTGCGGAAGAATGGGCCAAAATCCACCTGAGCAATGCAGGTGACTAGTGTCTCCATTCAGGATGTGAGGAGTGTGTGTGCGGAAGAATGGGCCAAAATCCACCTGAGCAATGCAGGCGACTAGTGTCTCCATACAGGATGTGAGGAGTGTATGCGGAAGAATGGACCAAAATCCACCTGAGCAATGCAGGTGACTAGTGTCTCCATACAGGATGTGAGGAGTGTGTGCAGAAGAATGGGCCAAAATCCACCTGAGCAATGCAGGTGACTAGTGTCTCCATACAGGATGTGAGGAGTGTGTGTGGAAGAATGGGCCAAAATCCACCTGAGCAATGCAGGCGAGTAGTGTCTCCATACAGGATGTGAGGAGTGTGTGCAGAAGAATGGGCCAAAATCCACCTGAGCAATGCAGGTGACTAGTGTCTCCATACAGGATGTGAGGAGTGTGTGCAGAAGAATGGGCCAAAATCCACCTGAGCAATGCAGGTGACTAGTGTCTCCATACAGGAGGTGAGGAGTGTGTGCGGAAGAAAGGGCCAAAATCCACCTGAGCAATGCAGGCGACTAGTGTCTCCATACAGGATGTGAGGAGTGTGTGCGGAAGAATGGACCAAAATCCACCTGAGCAATGCAGGCGACTAGTGTCTCCATTCAGGATGTGAGGAGTGTGTGCGGAAGAATGGACCAAAATCCACCTGAGCAATGCAGGCGACTAGTGTCTCTATACAGGATGTGAGGAGTGTGTGCGGAAGAATGGACCAAAATCAACCTGAGCAATGCAGGTGACTAGTGTCTCCATACAGGATGTGAGGAGTGTGCGCGGAAGAATGGACCAAAATCCACCTGAGCAATGCAGGTGACTAGTGTCTCAATACAGGATGTGAGGAGTATGTGCGGAAGAATGGGCCAAAATCCACCTGAGCAATGCAGGCGACTAGTGTTTCCATACAGGATGTGAGGAGTGTCTGTAATGAAGAATGCCCAAAATCCACCTGAGCAATGCAGGCGACTAGTGTCTCCATACAGGATGTGAGGAGTGTCTGTAATGAAGAATGCCCAAAATCCACCTGAGCAATGCAGGCGAATAGTGTCTCCATACAAGATGTGAGGAGTGTGTGCAGAAGAATGGGCCAAAATCCACCTGAGCAATGCAGGCGACTAGTGTCTCCATACAGGATGTGAGGAGTGTGTGCGGAAGAATGGGCCAAAATCCACCTGAGCAATGCAGGCGAGTAGTGTCTCCATACAGGATGTGAGGAGTGTGTGCGGAAGAATGGGCCAAAATCCACTTGAGCAATGCAGGCGACTAGTGTCTCCATACAGGATGTGAGGAGTGTGTGCGGAAGAATGGACCAAAATCCACCTGAGCAATGCAGGCGACTAGTGTCTTTATACAGGATGTGAGGAGTGTGTGCGGAAGAATGGGCCAAAATCCACTTGAGCAATGCAGGCGACTAGTGTCTCCATACAGGATGTGAGGAGTGTGTGCGGAAGAATGGGCCAAAATCCACTTGAGCAATGCAGGCGACTAGTGTCTCCATACAGGATGTGAGGAGTGTGTGCGGAAGAATGGACCAAAATCCACCTGAGCAATGCAGGCGACTAGTGTCTCTATACAGGATGTGAGGAGTGTGTGTGGAAGAATGGACCAAAATCCACCTGAGCAATGCAGGCGACTAGTGTCTCCATACAGGATGTGAGGAGTGTGTGCGGAAGAATGGACCAAAATCCACCTGAGCAATGCAGGCGACTAGTGTCTCTATACAGGATGTGAGGAGTGTGTGCGGAAGAATGGACCAAAATCCACCTGAGCAATGCAGGCGACTAGTGTCTCCATTCAGGATGTGAGGAGTGTGTGCGGAAGAATGGACCAAAATCCACCTGAGCAATGCAGGCGACTAGTGTCTCTATACAGGATGTGAGGAGTGTGTGCGGAAGAATGGACCAAAATCAACCTGAGCAATGCAGGTGACTAGTGTCTCCATACAGGATGTGAGGAGTGTGGGCAGATGAATGGGCCAAAATCCACCTGAGCAATGCAGGTGACTAGTGTCTCCATACAGGATGTGAGGAGTGTGCGCGGAAGAATGGAACAAAATCCACCTGAGCAATGCAGGTGACTAGTGTCTCCATACAGGATGTGAGGAGTGTGTGTGGAAGAATGGACCAAAATCCACCTGAGCAGTGCAGGGACTAGTGTCTCCATACAGGATGTGAGGAGCGTGTGCAGAAGAATGGGCCAAAATCCACCTGAGCAATGCAGGTGACTAGAGTCTCCATACAGGATGTGAGGAGTATGTGCGGAAGAATGGGCCAAAATCCACCTGAGCAATGCAGGCGACTAGTGTTTCCATACAGGATGTGAGGAGTGTCTGTAATGAAGAATGCCCAAAATCCACCGGAGCAATGCAGGCGACTAGTGTCTCCATACAAGATGTGAGGAGTGTGTGCAGAAGAATGGGCCAAAATCCACCTGAGCAATGCAGGCGACTAGTGTCTCCATACAGGATGTGAGGAGTGTGTGTGGAAGAATGGGCCAAAATCCACCTGAGCAATGCAGGCGACTAGTGTCTCCATACAGAATGTGAGGAGTGTGTGTGGAAGAATGGGCCAAAATCCGCCTGAGCAATGCAGGCGACTAGTGTCTCCATACAGGATGTGAGGAGTGTGTGAGCGGGAGAATGGACCAAAATCCACCTGAGCAATGCAGGCGACTAGTGTCTCCATACAGGATGTGAGGAGTGTGTGCGGAAGAATGGACCAAAATCCACCTGAGCAATGCAGGTGACTAGTGTCTCCATACAAGATGTGAGGAGCGTGTGCAGAAGAATGGGCCAAAATCCACCTGAGCAATGCAGGCGACTAGTGTCTCCATACAGGATGTGAGGACTGTGTGCGGAAGAATGGACCAAAATCCACCTGAGCAATGAAGGCGACTAGTGTCTCCATACAGGATGTGAGGAGTGTGCGCGTGGGAGAATGGGCCAAAATCCACCTGAGCAATGCAGGCGACTAGTGTCTCCATACAGGATGTGAGGAGTGTGTGCAATGAAGAATGCCCAAAATCCACCTGAGCAATGCAGGTGACTAGTGTCTCCATACAGGATGTGAGGAGTGTGTGCGGAAGAATGGACCAAAATCCACCTGAGCAATGAAGGCGACTAGTGTCTCCATACAGGATGTGAGGAGTGTGTGTAATGAAGAATGCCCAAAATCCACCTGAGCAATGCAGGCGACTAGTGTCTCCATACAGGATGTGAGCAGTGTGTGTGCGGAAGAATGGGCCAAAATCCACCTGAGCAATGCAGGTGACTAGTGTCTCTATATAAGATGTGAGGAGTGTGTGTGTGGAAGAATGGGCCAAAATCCACCTGAGCAATGCAGGCGACTAGTGTCTCCATACAGGATGTGAGGAGGGTGTGCAGAAGAATGGGCCAAAATCCACCTGAGCAATGCAGGCGACCAGTGTCTCCATACAGGATGTGAGGAGTGTGTGCGGAAGAATGGGCCAAAATCCACCTGAGCAATGCAGGCAACTAGTGTCTCCATACAGGATGTGAGGAGTGTGTGTGTGTAAGAATGGGCCAAAATCCACCTGAGCAATGCAGGCGACTAGTGTCTCCATACAGGATGTGAGGAGTGTGTGCGGAAGAATGGACCAAAATCCACCTGAGCAATGCAGGCGACTAGTGTCTCCATACAGGATGTGAGGAGTGTGCGCTCGGGAGAATGGGCCAAAATCCACCTGAGCAATGCAGGCGACTAGTGTCTCCATACAGGATGTGAGGAGTGTGTGTAATGAAGAATGCCCAAAATCCACCTGAGCAATGCAGGCGACTAGTGTCTCCATACAGGATGTGAGCAGTGTGTGTGCGGAAGAATGGGCCAAAATCCACCTGAGCAATGCAGGTGACTAGTGTCTCTATATAAGATGTGAGAAGTGTGTGCGGAAGAATGGGCCAAAATCCACCTGAGCAATGCAGGCGACTAGTGTCTCCATACAGGATGTGAGGAGTGTGTGCGGAAGAATGGGCCAAACTCCACCTGAGCAATGCAGGCGACTAGTGTCTCCATACAGGATGTGAGGAGGGTGTGTGCAGAAGAATGGGCCAAAATCCACCTGAGCAATGCAGAAGACTAGTGTCTCCATACAGGATGTGAGGAGTGTGTGCAGAAGAATGGACCAAAATCCACCTGAGCAATGCAGGGACTAGTGTCTCCATACAGGATGTGAGGAGTGTGTGTGTGGAAGAATGGGGCAAAATCCACCTGAGCAATGCAGGCGACTAGTGTCTCCATACAGGATGTGAGGAGTGTGTGCGGAAGAATGGGCCAAAATCCACCTGAGCAATGCAGGGACTAGTGTCTCCATACAGGATGTGAGGAGTGTGTGCAGAAGAATGGACCAAAATCCACCTGAGCAATGCAGATGACTAGTGTCTCCATACAGGATGTGAGGAGTGTGTGTGGAAGAATGGGCCAAAATCCACCTGAGCAATGCAGGCGACTAGTGTCTCCATACAGGATGTGAGGAGTGTGTGTGTGGAAGAATGGGCCAAAATCCACCTGAGCAATGCAGATGACTAGTGTCTCCATACAGGATGTGAGGAGTGTGTGTGGAAGAAGGGGCCAAAATCCACCTGAGCAATGCAGGCGACTAGTGTCTCCATACAGGATGTGAGGAGTGTGTGTGTGGAAGAATGGGCCAAAATCCACCTGAGCAATGCAGGCGACTAGTGTCTCCATACAGGATGTGAGGAGTGTGTGCGGAAGAATGGACCAAAATCCACCTGAGCAATGCAGGTGACTAGTGTCTCCATACAGGATGTGAGGAGTGTGTGCGGAAGAATGGGCCAAAATCCACCTGAGCAATGCAGGCGACTAGTGTCTCCATACAGGATGTGAGGAGTGTGTGCGGAAGAATGGGCCAAAATCCACCTGAGCAATGCAGGCGACTAGTGTCTCCATACAGGATGTGAGGAGTGTGTGCGGAAGAATGGGCCAAAATCCACCTGAGCAATGCAGGCGACTAGTGTCTCCATACAGGATGTGAGGAGTGTGTGCGGAAGAATGGACCAAAATCCACCTGAGCAATGCAGGTGACTAGTGTCTCCATACAGGATGTGAGGAGTGTGTGCGGAAGAATGGGCCAAAATCCACCTGAGCAATGCAGGCGACTAGTGTCTCCATACAGGATGTGAGGAGTGTGTGCGGAAGAATGGGCCAAAATCCACCTGAGCAATGCAGGCGACTAGTGTCTCCATACAGGATGTGAGGAGTGTGTGTGGAAGAATGGGCCAAAATCCACCTGAGCAATGCAGGTGACTAGTGTCTCCATACAGGATGTGAGGAGTGTGTGCGGAAGAATGGGCCAAAATCCACCTGAGCAATGCAGGTGACTAGTGTCTCCATACAGGATGTGAGGAGTGTGTGCGGAAGAATGGGCCAAAATCCACCTGAGCAATGCAGGCGACTAGTGTCTCCATACAGGATGTGAGGAGTGTGTGAGCGGGAGAATGGACCAAAATCCACCTGAGCAATGCAGGCGACTAGTGTCTCCATACAGGATGTGAGGAGTGTGTGCGGAAGAATGGACCAAAATCCACCTGAGCAATGCAGGTGACTAGTGTCTCCACACAAGATGTGAGGAGCGTGTGCAGAAGAATGGGCCAAAATCCACCTGAGCAATGCAGGCGACTAGTGTCTCCATACAGGATGTGAGGACTGTGTGCGGAAGAATGGACCAAAATCCACCTGAGCAATGAAGGCGACTAGTGTCTCCATACAGGATGTGAGGAGTGTGTGCGGAAGAATGGACCAAAATCCACCTGAGCAATGAAGGCGACTAGTGTCTCCATACAGGATGTGAGGAGTGTGCGCGTGGGAGAATGGGCCAAAATCCACCTGAGCAATGCAGGCGACTAGTGTCTCCATACAGGATGTGAGGAGTGTGTGTGGAAGAATGGGCCAAAATCCACCTGAGCAATGCAGGCGACTAGTGTCTCCATACAGGATGTGAGGAGTGTGTGTAATGAAGAATGCCCAAAATCCACCTGAGCAATGCAGGTGACTAGTGTCTCCATACAGGATGTGAGGAGTGTGTGCGGAAGACTGGACCAAAATCCACCTGAGCAATGAAGGCGACTAGTGTCTCCATACAGGATGTGAGGAGTGTGCGCGCGGGAGAATGGGCCAAAATCCACCTGAGCAATGCAGGCGACTAGTATCTCCATACAGGATGTGAGGAGTGTGTGCGGAAGAATGGACCAAAATCCCACCTGAGCAATGCAGGTGACTAGTGTCTCCATACAGGATGTGAGGAGTGTGTGTAATGAAGAATGCCCAAAATCCACCTGAGCAATGCAGGCGACTAGTGTCTCCATACAGGATGTGAGCAGTGTGTGTGCGGAAGAATGGACCAAAATCCACCTGAGCAATGCAGGGACTAGTGTCTCCATACAGGATGTGAGGAGGGTGTGTGCAGAAGAATGGGCCAAAATCCACCTGAGCAATGCAGGGACTAGTGTCTCCATACAGGATGTGAGGAGTGTGTGTGGAAGAATGGGCCAAAATCCACCGGAGCAATGCAGGCGACTAGTGTCTCCATACAGGATGTGAGGAGTGTGTGTGTGGAAGAATGGGCCAAAATCCACCTGAGCAATGCAGGCGACTAGTGTCTCCATACAGGATGTGAGGAGTGTGTGGAAGAATGGGCCAAAATCCACCTGAGCAATGCAGGTGACTAGTGTCTCCATACAGGATGTGAGGAGTGTGTGTGCAGATGAATGGGCCAAAATCCACCTGAGCAATGCAAGCGACTAGTGTCTCCATACAGGATGTGAGGAGTGTGTGCGGAAGAATGGACCAAAATCCACCTGAGCAATGCAGGTGACTAGTGTCTCCATACAGGATGTGAGGAGTGTGTGTGGAAGAATGGACCAAAATCCACCTGAGCAATGCAGGCGACTAGTGTCTCCATACAGGATGTGAGGAGTGTGTGCGGAAGAATGGGCCAAAATCCACCTGAGCAATGCAGGTGACTAGTGTCTCCATACAGGATGTGAGGAGTGTGTGCGGAAGAATGGGCCAAAATCCACCTGAGCAATGCAGGCGACTAGTGTCTCCATACAGGATGGGAGGAGTGTGTGTGTGGAAGAATGGACCAAAATCCACCTGAGCAATGCAGGCGACTAGTGTCTCCATACAGGATGTGAGGAGTGTGTGCGGAAGAATGGGCCAAAATCCACCTGAGCAATGCAGGTGACTAGTGTCTCCATACAGGATGTGAGGAGTGTGTGCGGAAGAATGGGCCAAAATCCACCTGAGCAATGCAGGCGACTAGTGTCTCCATACAGGATGGGAGGAGTGTGTGTAATGAAGAATGCCCAAAATCCACCTGAGCAATGCAGGCGACTAGTGTGTCCATACAGGATGTGAGGAGTGTGTGCGGAAGAATGGACCAAAATCCACCTGAGCAATGCAGGTGAATAGTGTCTCCAAACAGGATGTGAGGAGTGTGTGTGTGTAAGAATGGGCCAAAATCCACCTGAGCAATGCAGGTGACTAGTGTCTCCATACAGGATGAGAGGAGTGTGTGTGCAGAAGAATGGGCCAAAATCCACCTGAGCAATGCAGGCGACTAGTGTCTCCATACAGGATGTGAGGAGTGTGTGCGTAAGAATGCCCAAAATCCACCTGAGCAATGCAGGTGACTAGTGTCTCCATACAGAATGTGAGGAGTGTGTGTGCGGAAGAATGGACCAAAATCCACCTGAGCAATGCAGGCGACTAGTGTCTCCATACAGGATGTGAGGAGCGTGTGCAGAAGAATGGGCCAAAATCCACCTGAGCAATGCAGGCGACTAGTGTCTCCATACAGGATGTGAGGAGTGTGTGCGGAAGAATGGGCCAAAATCCACCTGAGCAATGCAGGCGACTAGTGTCTCCATACAGGATGGGAGGAGTGTGTGTAATGAAGAATGCCCAAAATCCACCTGAGCAATGCAGGCGACTAGTGTCTCCATACAGGATGTGAGGAGTGTGTGCGGAAGAATGGACCAAAATCCACCTGAGCAATGCAGGTGAATAGTGTCTCCATACAGGATGTGAGGAGTGTGTGCGGAAGAATGCCCAAAATCCACCTGAGCAATGCAGGTGACTAGTGTCTCCATACAGGATGTGAGGAGTGTGTGCGGAAGAATGGGCCAAAATCCACCTGAGCAATGCAGGCGACTAGTGTCTCCATACAGGATGTGAGGAGCGTGTGCAGAAGAATGGGCCAAAATCCACCTGAGCAATGCAGGCGACTAGTGTCTCCATACAGGATGTGAGGAGTGTGTGCGGAAGAATGGGCCAAAATCCACCTGAGCAATGTAGGCGACTAGTGTCTCCATACAGAATGTGAGAAGTGTGTGCGGAAGAATGGGCCAAAATCCACCTGAGCAATGCAGGCGACTAGTGTCTCCATACAGGATGGGAGGAGTGTGTGTAATGAAGAATGCCCAAAATCCACCTGAGCAATGCAGGCGACTAGTGTCTCCATACAGGATGTGAGGAGTGTGTGCGGAAGAATGGACCAAAATCCACCTGAGCAATGCAGGTGAATAGTGTCTCCAAACAGGATGTGAGGAGTGTGTGTGTGTAAGAATGGGCCAAAATCCACCTGAGCAATGCAGGTGACTAGTGTCTCCATACAGGATGAGAGGAGTGTGTGTGCAGAAGAATGGGCCAAAATCCACCTGAGCAATGCAGGCGACTAGTGTCTCCATACAGGATGTGAGGAGTGTGTGCGTAAGAATGCCCAAAATCCACCTGAGCAATGCAGGTGACTAGTGTCTCCATACAGAATGTGAGGAGTGTGTGTGCGGAAGAATGGACCAAAATCCACCTGAGCAATGCAGGCGACTAGTGTCTCCATACAGGATGTGAGGAGCGTGTGCAGAAGAATGGGCCAAAATCCACCTGAGCAATGCAGGCGACTAGTGTCTCCATACAGGATGTGAGGAGTGTGTGCGGAAGAATGGGCCAAAATCCACCTGAGCAATGCAGGCGACTAGTGTCTCCATACAGGATGGGAGGAGTGTGTGTAATGAAGAATGCCCAAAATCCACCTGAGCAATGCAGGCGACTAGTGTCTCCATACAGGATGTGAGGAGTGTGTGCGGAAGAATGGACCAAAATCCACCTGAGCAATGCAGGTGAATAGTGTCTCCATACAGGATGTGAGGAGTGTGTGCGGAAGAATGCCCAAAATCCACCTGAGCAATGCAGGTGACTAGTGTCTCCATACAGAATGTGAGGAGTGTGTGTGCGGAAGAATGGACCAAAATCCACCTGAGCAATGCAGGCGACTAGTGTCTCCATACAGGATGTGAGGAGCGTGTGCAGAAGAATGGGCCAAAATCCACCTGAGCAATGCAGGCGACTAGTGTCTCCATACAGGATGTGAGGAGTGTGTGCGGAAGAATGGGCCAAAATCCACCTGAGCAATGTAGGCGACTAGTGTCTCCATACAGAATGTGAGAAGTGTGTGCGGAAGAATGGGCCAAAATCCACCTGAGCAATGCAGGCGACTAGTGTCTCCATACAGGATGTGAGGAGTGTGTGCAGAAGAATGGGCCAAAATCCACCTGAGCAATGCAGGTGACTAGTGTCTCCATACAGGATGTGAGGAGTGTGTGCGGAAGAATGGACCAAAATCCACCTGAGCAATGCAGGCGACTAGTGTCTCCATACAGGATGTGAGGAGTGTGTGTGGAAGAATAGACCAAAATCCACCTGAGCAATGCAGGCGACTAGTATCTCCATACAGGATGTGAGGAGTGTGTGTGGAAGAATGGGCCAAAATCCACCTGAGCAATGCAGGTGACTAGTGTCTCCATACAGGATGTGAGGAGTGTGTGCGAAAGAATGGGCCAAAATCCACCTGAGCAATGCAGGCGACTAGTATCTCCATACAGGATGTGAGGAGTGTGTGCGGACGAATGGGCCAAAATCCACCTGAGCAATGCAGGCAACTAGTGTCTCCATACAGGATGTGAGGAGTGTGTGCGGAAGAATGGGCCAAAATCCACCTGAGCAATGCAGGCGACTAGTGTCTCCATACAGGATGTGAGGAGTGTGTGCAGAAGAATGGGCCAAAATCCACCTGAGCAATGCAGGTGACTAGTGTCTCCATACAGGATGTGAGGAGTGTGTGCGAAAGAATGGGCCAAAATCCACCTGAGCAATGCAGGCGACTAGTATCTCCATACAGGATGTGAGGAGTGTGTGCGGACGAATGGGCCAAAATCCACCTGAGCAATGCAGGCAACTAGTGTCTCCATACAGGATGTGAGGAGTGTGTGCGGAAGAATGGGCCAAAATCCACCTGAGCAATGCAGGCGACTAGTGTCTCCATACAGGAGGTGTCTGGAAGCTTCATCACCAACAAAGGAGAATGTACCAAGTATTAAATACATTTCAGTAACGTGTTGAATACTTTTTCCCTGTGTCATTTCTCATTATAACACATAACTTAATTTATGGACATCTATGGTTTGATTTCTTTGCCTGTGTAGATTAGAAGGGTTGTTACCAACATCTGGTGAGAAATTCACGTCAATAGTCCCTTTAGATATATATTTACTTATATATTAAATTGGTGATGTCTTCAAAATTTTTTTCCCCTGTGGTACATTAACTTTAACCCCTTAATGACCAAGGGCGTAACTGTACGTCCTTGGTCACCTATCTCTCGTTACCGCCGGCCGCTGTGGTGAGCCAGCGGTGATCCCTGCACATGTCTGCTGATATGAACAGCAGACATGTGTGGCTAACAGGCACCAGGGAATCTGCGATTAACTCACTCCTGTTTGCCACCTAGCTGAGGCGGGGAGTGCACCGTTCCTCAGCACCATCGGCTGCCCTGTGATGTGATCACAGGGAGCTGATGGTTGTCTTGGTAGCTCGGGGTCATGTGATGACCCCTGTCACTATCATAACGTATTTCCTGTAAGAGCTGATAGAGCAGAGGTTCTTAAAGAAACTGTTACGGGACTGCCCACTGATAGGGGATAGTATTCTATCTAGCAGTCAGGGCCCACCGTGCAGAATAATCTGCTGCTGGCGAGAGCAAGGAAGGGTACTGTGCCACCTCAGCGGTACTGCCACTGTTGGTTCACAGTGGCACTAGAACCTAAGGCGGTGCTCACTGTTAAGTCACAGCGAAACCTCACGGAGAAATGCTAACTGAAATATAAGGATGGACCTGTAGCTCCTGCCCAATTGCAGGAACTACAAAAACGTAATCGGATGGGTACCCCAACCGCGGTCCACAGACTAACACCTCTGTTACCTCACAGAAATGTGTAGAATGAGATTGTAGCAAGCGTGTTACTGCAAATAATATGGTAGGTGGACATGTAGTGCCTGCCCAATTACAGGAACTACAAAACATAAGCGGATGGTTGCCCCAACCGCAGTCCACTAACCAACACCAGTGTAGGTGCAGACAGTACTTTCCGTATTGTCTAGGCTCAGTGAAGCCCCTGCCTGAACTCTTTGTGTTAACCACACCTAAGGATTCAGGTAGCTCTCGATGCTAGCCGCACAGACAGATCAGAGACACTGAGGGCGGTGCGTGCGATGTCCCTGACAAACTCGGCTCCACTGAGGTGGATGGAGGCGAGCACTAGCGTAAGCTAGTAGATGCTGAGACCCTGCCTAACCCGTTCCACAAAGGTGCCAGGAAAGGGTAATGGTGTTATGCTAGCACAGAGTCCCTGCCTAACCCGATCCACTAAAGGGCAAGGAAGCGGAAATATTGGACATCACACATGAGGCGTCTACCCATGCATGCACCAAGAATGTCTGAGCACCGAGAAGCGTGCTTCAGGGTCCTATATAGACAAAGCACCTCCCACAAGATGGAGGCGCTCCTGGCTCAATCCACCAATCACCAGCGAGTTTGTCATCAATGACGTCAGCCGCGACCAATCAGGAAGCGACACGTCATAGTCATGTGATCTCGTGTCATCACTGATGTCAGCCGCGGCCAATCTGCAGCCAGCATGTCACGATCATGTGATCCTCTGTCATCGATGACGTCAGCCACGGCCAATCAGGAAGCGACACGTCATAGTCATGTGATCTCGGATCACGACCAATCGACGATTGCAATGTGGCGAGCATGCTCAGAAGGAGCAAAGGGGAACTTAGAACAAAAAGCCTGCTTGCAAGCTCGCACATGCTCAGAAGCCCCACAACAGGACTTAGCCTCAGCGGCAAGAGTCTCACCGACGACCCGTAACAGAAACAGTGCATTTTTGCTGGTCAGAACTATGCAGCTCTGATCAGTAGAAATGCACAAGCGATCAGACAGTGGAACCATAAAGTCCGCTAGGGGGACTGGTAAAAAAATAAAAAAAAAATAAAAAAGCCCTAAAATTTCAAATCACTCCCCTTTGGCCCTATAAAAAATAAAACAGTTAAAAAAATAAAAATAAACACATATTTGGTAGTGCTGTGTTCAGAAATACCCGATTTATCAAAATATTAAATCACTTAATCTAATTGGTACACAGCGTGGCGAGAAAAAAAATCCAATTGCCAAAATTAAGTTTTTTGGTCACCGGATATTTTTTTAAAATGCAATAACAGGCGATAAAAACGTAGCATCTGCACAAAAATTGTATAGTTGAAAACATCAGCTCAAGATGCAAAAATTAAGCCATCGCTGAGCTCCAGAACCCAAAAACTGAGAATGCTACGGGTCTCAGAAAATGGCATCAATGGCGAACTCGTACTGACGGGAGTCATCACAGACACATCAGTTTTACCATATAGTGAACAGTGAATAAAATATCCCCAAAACAATCGTGCAATTGCACTTTTTTTGCAATTTTACCACACTTGGAATTATTTTCCCATTTTCATTTACACTATATGGTACAAGTAATGCTTTTGTTCAAAAGTACAAGCCCTCATATGGCAAGATTGATAGAATAATAAAAAAGGTATGGTTCTCGGAAGAAGGGGAGCAAAAAATGAAAAACAGAAAATGGGTTAAATGGCATTACAGTCATATAGACTACACGCCCTGTAAGAAGATCTGTCGCTTATCCATGTTATGTAAATAAAAGCTTATAACCTGACTTTAAATTCATCCATTGGTTTTATAAATTACTCTTTTGAAAGCTGAAACCCTCCCAAATTTGGTTTAGGTTATGAAAATAAAGTTGCTGCAAAGCTGAAATATCGATCATTTAATGAACACAGAAAGGTCAGATTTTGGCAAGACAAAAGTTTTGTCGCCTTGTTATATAATGCACCCAATCCTAGTTTACATCCTCACCTGTGCTCACTAAATGATCCGTTAATTAGTGGGTGTGTATAAAAAGAAACCCAGCACCCCAGACCTTCACTTGATCTGCAACTTGACCTCTGACAACATGCCAAAAATCCACCCTGCGACCAAAGCCTTGATTATCAAGAGGCTGAAGACCAGATCCACTGCAGAGGTGGCTGCACCTTTAATGTGTCTCAGCATCAAGTACAAAGAGTTATAAAAAGATTTGAAGAGACTGGAGATGTTTTTGACAAGCCCAGGTCTCACAGACACCGCAAGACAACTGCTCAGGAGGAACGTGTGTTGGTTAGACAATCCAAAGACAGCCCCTCTTCCACTGCAGCAGAGCTCCAAAAGGCCTGGTCACCTCAAGTCCCTGTGTCAACTAGAACAGTTTGTAGGATTCTGTCTCGAAATGACCTCCATAGTAGAATCAGTGCCCAGAAGCCAGCACTAAACAAAAGGCAATTAAAAAACTGTGTGGCATTTGCCAAGTCCCACAGCCTGCTAAACAGTTGGACGCTGGAGAAGTGGCAGAAGGTGGATTTCTCTGATGAATCTTCAGTTGAATTACACCACAGCCGCCTCAAATACTGCAGGAGACCTACTGGAGCCCGTATGAATCCAGAAAACAGTTAAGTTTGGTGGTGGAAAGATCATGGTCTGGGGTTACATTCAGTATGGGGGTGTGCGAAACATTTGCAAGGTGGAAGGCAATATCAATAGCCTAAAATATCAAGACGTATTAGCTCTTACATTCCCAATCATAAAAGGGGTCAAATTCTGCAGCAGGATGGTGCTCCATCTCATACATCTATCTCTACAACAAAATTCCTCCTGGCAAAGAAGAGCAAGGTGCTCAAGGACTGGCCAGCCCAGTCACCAGACATGAGCATCATGTTTGGGGTAGGATGAAAGAGGAAGCTTGGAAGACAAATCCAAAGAATCTAGATGAACTCTGGGAGGCATGTAAGATGCATTCTCTGCTATTCCTGGTGACTTCATCAATAAATTGTATGAATCATTGTTGAGCCGCATGGATGCAGTCCTTCAAGCTCATGGAAGTCACACAAAATATTAAATATGGCTCTAATAGCAGCACAACTTCATTCACCAATGTTATGCCACATATCTTTGTATTCGAAGTTAATTATTTGTTTGAATCTCACATTACTTTCTGTGGGCGACAAAACGTTTGTCTTGCCAAAATCTGACCTTTCTGTGTTCATTAAATGATCAATATTTCAGCTTTGCAGCAACTTTATTTTCATAACCTAAATCAAATTTGGGAGGGTTTCAGCTTTCAAAAGAGTAAGTTATAAAACCAATGGATGAATTTAAAGTCAGGTTATAAGCTTTTATTTACATAACATGGATAAGCAACAGAACGTCTGTCAGGGACTGTACACCTATAAACTCAGGTGTCCAGTAGACAAGTTGACACAAAAGCATTGACCTCTTCAGGATCACTCTTCAGTTTTCACATCTATATAGACATGACTGCTTTGTCAACTGGTTCCAGAAGAGAAATCAATTGGTTTTCTTCTTCCAGTTAGCGTTGTAAATATTGTTCTGCCCTGCCACGTAATTCAGGTCCACAGATCTGTGGAATCAGATTACGTCCAGTGAGTCGAGTCTTCTTACTTTAGTGTTCCACCACTGTTCATTATCTATGACTGCTTGTGAATCTTCGGGGATCACCACTGTACACGTCTTCTTAAGTAATAGAAAATCTTAAGTCAAGAACATCATATTATGTCTATAATATGGGGCTGTAGCCTCCGTTACATCCTCTAACAAGGCCTCCACCATCATTAATTGTCTTTTGTGTTCTTCCAGGTCGGTGACAGATCAGATAATTTCCTCAGAGACTCTGAAGAAACTGACCATCCTTCCCCAGACCCCGGCACGGGTGAGAACATTCGGGAGTGCGGATCATCGTGGACAGACTACGGGTAACATCAGTCACATTGTACATTGTTGTTTCAGATGAGAGAAGTATTTGTAGACCAGGACTCCCCATTCTGGACCCATCGGGGTATTACTATGAAGACGTGTGGCAGTCCCGTGTCTGCAGGAACAGACTCTTCCCCACTCCTTCCAATGTCACCGCCTGTCTGAAGGGGAAAGTGGTCTACATGTTCGGAGATTCCACGCTTCGGCAATGGTGGGAATATCTGGTGAAATTTGTTCCCTGTGAGTAAAGACTTGTTATTCCCCTGATTATTACTGAGATCTGTGTAATAACTCTGCCAGGCAGAAGGTGAGTGTGCACTGTATGCATGCGGTGAGTGTGCACTGTCTGCACGCAGTGAGTGTGCACTGTATGCACGCGGTGAGTGTGCACTGTCTGCATGTGGTGAGTGGGCACTGTATGCACGCAGTGAGTGGGCACTGTATGCATGCAGTGAGTGTGCGTATGTTTGTGGGTTTGTGAATTATCAGCCATAGTAACCGTGTGTTATAACAGCAGCACCGGAAGTGTTGGGAGAAGGAAAATGGGAAAGTGTCAGGATTAGGGTTACATAGTTACACAGGGTGAATAAAGCCCCCGCTCCATCTAGTTTCTTCCTCCACCAATTATACATTTCATCACTAAATCATTTATAGAAATAGGAATTGCTACTTGTCAGTGTCTGCTGAAGAGTTGCCAGTGAATGATCTAAATAGGGATTGCTACTTGTCAGTGCCTGCAAAAAATTTGTCAGTGAACCATCTCAATAGGTATTTGTCATCTGATGTTTGGCACTGCATGCACTTGGTGGCATGGCAGCGTTCACACTAAAGAGTCTGACAAGAAACCTGATGCTTCAGAGTTGTTCACCCAGAGCCGGGTGTTGGCTGATTCAGGTTCACTGGTCTTCAGCCCTGCAGGAGTTAATTCCTGCAGACTGGTGAGCAGGATCTAGGACCTTAGGTTTCTAATTGTCTCATGCAGCTGTCTCCTTCCTTTTTAAGCTGGTTTCTTCTTCTTCAGCTTAGCTCCAGCGATTATGGTCTTAGTGGTGATCCAGTTTATGGTGATCTAGAGTTGCTATTTTGAATACTGTGGACGTTCCCCTGTTGTGCGTTTACTTCCTTTCTTTATCTTTATTCCCCTGTACACGTATAGACTCTCCTTTGTGTTTGAGTGCAGTGTGTACGAGTTTCGTTCTCCGTTGTCCGTTTTGTTTCTGTGTTTCTGGCCCACCCCAAGGGTGAGGGATATGCGGAGTAAGATTAGGACTCGGTCAGTAGTCAGGGTCACGCAGCAGGCTCAGACCTGACTACCATCAAGCCTACCTCTGAAATAAGGAATAGCACAGGGTCTTGAGTCTAAGTGCCAGCCTAGGAACCCCTGTTCTGTAACTTCATACCCCATGACAGTATTGCTAGTTTTCAGTGCTTGGTAAAAATTTGGCAGGGTACCATCTCAATAGGTATTGCTACTTTTTAGTGGCTGCTTTCATTTTCAGATATTTAGAATCCATGCCATTAAAAAAACAATTTTTACTTTTGAGTCGACATGAGTTATGGCAACACACCAAAGTTTTTCAATCAGGTACCCAATGAGGGTACAGCTTTAAAAAAAAAAAAAGCCATTACCTGCAGACAACAGTCCTTTCCTGCCATAGGCACCATTGTCCATGCACCTACCAGTTCCTGGCAGGGCGCACAACAGTCCCAGAAGGACTCTCCAGGGTCCGCTGTTTCCTTCTTCTCTCTCTCCTCTCTATGGTTGCCAGTCCACTATTGTACTACATTTCCCAGTAGCATTGGATAGGGGTGGAGTCCATGGGGCAATGTCCATAGGGTGACAGGGCTGTATGCAAATTCCTTGAGCAGGGACAGAGTCCATGGCAGAGGGCAAGTAAGGCCTTCACATCCCGTAGTCCGGCTATCCAGTAGAAGAGGGCGCATTGTACACAAAACAACTGGGGGAGAGGAAACAAACACAAAACCTTAGGCTGCTTCTGGGCCAGCTTCTGGAAACTTAGTCTCCTAACCTTCACTCCACAGAATGTGAAATAGTCCTGAATGTGTGGGTGCAATAAGCACAACTAGGGGGGCAGTTTAGAGATTGCTTTGAGTAACCTTTAAACAACTGAACACAATGGCCGATCTTACACCCAGGTAGCTTTGGGCTTGGACACCTTGACATATTCGGCCAAGTTGGCTCCCTGGGCAATGTTCACCCACTTCCAGGTTCCCAGCTCGGGACTCCAACATAGTGCTGAGGAAGTTGCCATCTGTCTCCCTAAGAAAATAGTTACCGTAGTCTGCAGGGTGATCAATGCTGGGGGACTCATTCTGCAAATAACCTTCAGGCCACAGTGCCTCCTGGAAGGCTTTCTTAGCCAGCCAGTGGACGACCACCACCGCATACTACCCTCCGGGCCCATCCTCCTTGATGTAGTAGGTCCAGTCTCCCCACAATAGAGCAGGACCCTGAGATACCAACCGGGCATTGACATACATCTTGGGACCGGTCCTCCCTTTCTGAATGAAGCTGTAATCCTGCTTGTGATCAAGGTGACAAATCAATCTGTGGGTAATGCGGCCACCGACGCTTGATAGCACTAGCTGAGTTTGGACCCATGTCGCCCGTTTTTTCTTCCCCTCAATGACCCAGGCCACCGACTTAACTTCCGCGAAATGTGGGGCCGAGGGCTCCTTGGCCACAGTGTATTGGAATATTGGCCTTTTAATGAGGGGCTCACTCACTGCCGGTGTGGTCGATGATGACAGGGGTATCTGGGGCACCTCCCTGGTCTGGCATCTCTCTCCTGTCTATATCGATACCCATGATGCTTGCAGCTATCGGATCCTCTCCTCTCGGCTGTAAGGCTGTTTGAGGCTCACCTTTGCTACCATCTCTTTAAGTGGAAGGGTCTAGTCTTTAGCGGCCGCTAGCTATTACCGCAAGTGCCGTTCTCCTGGGGCTTCTCTTCATAGCTGAAGGCCTCCCAGCCACCCCTATTTTGCCACTGTGGTCATTTTGGCAACATAGTTCTGCCACCTACGGTGACCACATCCACTATAGGCAGGCCGTCCTCAGCCACAATGGCTCTATTTTTCCATCTTGTCCTATGCTGTCCACATAAATGGCACCAGCCAACCTTGTGGGGGAGTCTCCTTCTTCTAGGCCACAGCTTCCAAGGTGGTGCCTCTTTTGTCTCCTCTGCCTGTTTCTTCAGAGCCACTGCCCATTCCCCATCAATTCCTCGGGAAACGCGGACCCTCTCTCTTTGGTAAACGCACCAGAGGTGGGTACCACTCAGCACGGAGCATTTCTTACTCCCCAGCCTTCGAGCAAACAGGGTCCAGCTTTACGCTCTTTTTGCACGGTAGCACCTATGATGGGTGGGACTCGTTTCATGTCCAAGGGCATGTCCTGCCATCTTTGATTTTGCGGCCAGTAGTCCTTCAATCTTAGGCGTCTTCCTGCAGCCTTCTTTATCACGTTGTGTGGGAAATGACCCTGCTCACAGCGCCACTTGAAGGAGGAGAGTACCGGGACACAAACGCTCCACACTCCTTTGCCAAGAAGAGCCCGTAAGTGTATGCATCTTTGGGTGGGGTGCATGACACTTAGTGGTTTCTTCAGGCTGATGTCCATTACCCCGCTGGCAGTTGTTGTCGTAGACAGTTAGTAACACATGGTACAACAGAGCACACTGAGTATATTATACCAAAATAGAAAACGTTTTATTTAATCAGATACATAAATTAAAATTACAATGCCATACAGCATAAAACAAAGGGCTGCTGAGAAGTACAATAGGCAGGGAACACTCACTACTGCAACATGGAATAAAACAGCAAGTGTTGTAATCTTTTCCATAAAAATGGACCCTGGCCCTTTAAGAAAAAGTACAGTAGTACTGTTTATAGGCTATAAGTCTAATATAGTGGTTGGCAAAAGCTGATAACTAATGCTGTTGGTGATCTACTAAAGGTCTATTATTAGACTAAAGGCTACTTTACACACTGCGATATCGGTCCCGATATCGCTAGCGTGGGTACCCGCCGACATCTGTTGCGCGACACGGGCAAATCGCTGCCCGTGCCGCACAACATTGCCCAGACCCGTCACACATACTTACCTGTCCGGCGACGTCGCTGTGGCCGGCGAACCGCCTCCTTTCTAAGGGGGCGGTCCGTGCGTCGTCACAGCGACGTCACTGAAGCGTCACTGAACCGCCGCCCAATAGCAGCGGAGGGGCGGAGCTGAGCGGGACGTAACATCCCGCCCACCTCCTTCCTTCCTCATAGCGGCTGGGAGGCAGGTAAGGGGAGCTTTCTCGTTCCTGCGGCGTCACACGCAGCGATGTGTGCTGCCGCAGGAACGAGGAACAACCTCGTTACTGCTGCAGTAACGAGATTTGAGAATGGACCCCCATGTCGCCGATTAGCGATTTTGCACGTTTTTGCAACGATGCAAAATTGCTTATCGGTGTCACACGCAACGGCATCGCTAATGCGGCCGGATGTGCGTCACGAATTCCGTGACCCCAACGACTCCGCATTAGCGATGTCGCAGCGTGTAAAGCCCGCTTAAGCCCATTAGCTAATTGAAATCAGCAGAGTTTATAAACTAATGTCACAAAGACAGACAACATTATAATATAGCACTTACAAATATAAAGGTGACGGAGTGCCCTGGCCGCCTCAACGCACGTTTCAAAAGAGTTTCTTCATCAGGAGTTGGGGCCTGCACTCTTGGACCGAGGAGGGAATGAAAAGTGTCACAGAGTTGTTTAGGATTGTTGGAGAGTGAGGTGATGAGGGCGGTGAAGTCGCTTGTTTGGAGAGGTGGAGAGCGGAGTTGTATGATTTAAGCATAAACTTATAATGAATGAAATCTTCAGCCAGATTTTCTCCACAAACATTCAGCGCACCTGGAGCACCTCTGGAGAAAACATGTTTGTAGCATTTGCCAGGATGGCTGACGTCTGTGCCGAATTGCTCTGTGTGTAGGGGCTGCAACTTCATCCAGGACGGTTGGCAACTGTGCTGAGTTGCTCTGTGTAGGAGGTTTAGCTTAATCCAGGATGGCCATCATCTGTGCAAAATTGCTGTGTGTAGCAGGTGCAGCTTCATCCAAGATGACTGCTGTCTGTGCAGAGTTGCTCTGTGTATAGGTGGTGCAGCTTCATCCAGGATGGCTGCCGTCTGTGCTGAGTTGCTCTGTGTGTAGCAGGTGCAACTTCATCCAGGAGAGCTGCCGTCTGTGCAGAGTTTCTCTGTGTAGAGGAGGTGCAGCTTCAACCAGGATGGCTGCCGTCTGTGCAGACTGGCTCTGTGTATTGAGGTTCAGCTTCATCCAGGACGGCTGCTGTCTGTGCAGAGTTGCTCTGTGTGTAGCAGGTGCAGCTTCATCCAGGACGGCTGCCATCTGTGCAGAGTTGCTCTGTGTATAGGAGGTGCATCTTCATCCAGGACGGCTGCCGTCTGTGCAGAGTTGCTCTGTGTATAGGAGGTGCATCTTCATCCAGGATGGCTGCCATCTGTGTAGAGTGGCTCTGTGTATAGGAGGTGCAGCTTCTTCCAGGATGAATTGCTGTGTGTAGCAGGTGCAGCTCCATCCAGGATGGCTGCCGTCTGTGCAGAGTGGCTCTCTGTGTAGCAGGTGCAGCTTCATCCAGGATGAATTGCTGTGTGTAGCAGGTGCAGCTTCATCCAGGATGGCTGCCGTCTGTGCAGAGTGGCTCTCTGTGTAGCAGGTGCAGCTTCATCCAGGATGAATTGCTGTGTGTAGCAGGTGCAGCTTCATCCAGGACGGCTGCCGTCTGTGCAGAGTGGCTCTGTGTATAGGAGGTGCAGCTTCTTCCAGGATGAATTGCTGTGTGTAGCAGGTGCAGCTTCATCCAGGATGGCTGCCGTCTGTGCAGAGTGGCTCCCTGTGTAGCAGGTGCAGCTTCATCCAGGATGGCTGCTGTCTGTGCAGAGTTGCTCTGTGTGTAGCAGGTACATCTTCATCCAGAACGGCTGCCGTCTGTGCAGAGTTGCTCTGTGTATAGGAGGTGCAGCTTCATCCAGGACAGCTGCTGTCTGTGCAGAGTGGCTCTGTGTGTAGCAGGTACATCTTCATCCAGAACGGCTGCCGTCTGTGCAGAGTTGCTCTGTGTATAGGAGGTGCATCTTCATCCAGGATGGCTGCCATCTGTGTAGAGTGGCTCTGGGTATAGGAGGTGCCGCTTCTTCCAGGATGAATTGCTGTGTGTAGCAGGTGCAGCTTCATCCAGGACGGCTGCCGTCTGTGCAGAGTGGCTCTCTGTGTAGCAGGTGCAGCTTCATCCAGGATGGCTGCCGTCTGTGCAGAGTGGCTCTGTGTGTAGGAGGTGCAGCTTCATCCAGGACAGCTGCCGTCTGTGCAGAGTTGCTCTGTGTATAGGAGGTGCAGCTTCATCCAGGATGGCTGCCGTCTGTGCAGAGCTGCTCTGTTTATAGGAGGTGCAGCTTCATCCAGGACGGCTGCTGTCTGTGCAGAGTGGCTCTGTGTGTAGCAGGTGCATCTTCATCCAGGACGGCTGTTGTCTGTGGAGAGTTGCTCTGTGTATAGGAGGTGCAGCTGCATCCAGGATGAATTGCTGTGTGTAGCAGGTGCAGCTTCATCCAGGATGGCTGCCGTCTGTGCAGAGTGGCTCTGTGTGTAGAAGGTGCAGCTTCATCCAGGACGACTGCCATCTGTGCAGAGTGGCTCTGTGTATAGGAGGTGCAGCTTCATCCAGGATGGCTGCTGTCTGTGCAGAGTTACTCTGTGTATAGGAGGTGCAGCTTCATCCAGGACGGCTGCTGTCTGTGCAGAGTGGCTCTGTGTGTAGCAGGTGCATCTTCATCCAGGACGGCTGTTGTCTGTGGAGAGTTGCTCTGTGTATAGGAGGTGCAGCTGCATCCAGGATGAATTGCTGTGTGTAGCAGGTGCAGCTTCATCCAGGATGGCTGCCGTCTGTGCAGAGTGGCTCTGTGTGTAGAAGGTGCAGCTTCATCCAGGACGACTGCCGTCTGTGCAGAGTGGCTCTGTGTATAGGAGGTGCAGCTTCATCCAGGATGGCTGCTGTCTGTGCAGAGTTACTCTGTGTATAGGAGGTGCAGCTTCATCCAGGACGGCTGCCGTCTGTGCAGAGTGGCTCTGTGTATAGGAGGTGCAGCTTCATCCAGGACGGCTGCCGTCTGTGCAGCGTGGCTCTGTGTGTAGGAGGTGCAGCTTCATCCAGGACGGCTGCCGTCTGTGCAGAGTTACTCCTGTGTGTAGGAGGTGCAGCTGTCGCGGGCGGGGAGGAGGGTGTCAGCACTGCGCTCACCCCTCTGCTCGGGTCCGGCTGCTGCTGCTCAGTGGTGGCTCGAGCGGTGGGCCGGATCCCGGGGGGCTCGAGCGGCGCTCCTCGCCCGTGAGTGAAAGGGGATTGGGTTTTGGGATATAGTCTATTGTCCGTGACGCCACCCACGGTTGTGGTGATTTGTTGACACCACCGCTGCTCTGTATGGGGATCCCGGGAGTGATGATGTGGAGCAGCCAGTTGTTGGGTTGCCCCTCCGTGGGTAGGGGTTAGTGATCCCGGGGCCCAGTGATGAGGTGAGTGATGCAGGGCTTGGTGGGGTGCAGGGACGCGGGGGCAGCGCTGTGCCTTGCGGCACTGTGGTACTCACTCAGCCTGAGACGTTGACACAGTTTTCGGTAAAACACACGGCTGGAAAGACGGTTCCCACGGACGGCTGCACTTGCTTTCCCCAGTAGGTGACGGTGATGTCCCTTTTTCCTGCACCTAAGAACGGTTGTTGGTAGCGATGGATTCCCACCGGTTACCCCACTCCCCGGCTTGGATATGAGCCGGAGGAGCCCCACTTCTCTTGCCTGCAGGCGCTTGTCAGGTTTCCAGGTTTTCCAGTTCTCTTTTGAATGAGCTTGCCCTCGGTTAACATGGAGTTTACTGTTCTGTTGCCCTACTTCCTGTCCAGCTGCTTAAAAGGCTGCCTCTAAGCCTAGTCCAGTGCCTGAGTATACTGCTTGCTGTGTGCTCCTGCTTTGCTGCTGCTAATCCTGATTGCCTTTGGATCCTCCTAAAGACTACCGGCCGACCGACTCTGGACCTTACCCGGTTTCTCAAAGCTGTGCCCGGATTCCGTCTGCCATCTTCGGTCAGCACTGTGCCCGGTTCTCTCTGGTTTGTAACCACTCTGGACAATCATCCCGTACGGACACTCCTGGACTTTTACCGCTTGCCCCTTGTGTCCCGGCTGCGGCGCATTTAGGCCTTCCGGGGTGATTGCCGGACAGTCCCTGTATAGGGGTTCGCTCTGGTGGTCTCCCTGGGGGAGTCCGGTGCGTGGCCCCGGGAATTCCCTTCGCTCCGTTTCGGGAAGGTATTTTGTGTATTTGTACCGCTGTGTTTTCCGTTGTGTATCTACCGTGGTTACACATTATAAAATATCTTGTACCAAGAACTCATCTCTGATTGTCATTGCCCTACCCTATCGAAATCCTCAGAACATATATAAGTATTACAGCGCTGGCACTGAGAAACTGGTGCCCTGGCGGTGGCGGTGTCTCTCCGTAACGGTCGGACTGTTGCCTTCAATCGGGACTTGGTTGTTTGGAGACAGACGTCCCCTTCACTGACGGATTTGGCAAATAATGTCGACTCCTAGCCTTGCCGGGGTCCGAGAGGCCCCTGCCCTGGTGCTGACTGTCCTTTGTATACTGCTCCAGACCGCCAGGCCACTACCCGTCCGCGGTCCTTCCAGCAACCTCCGAGCAGTCACCCCTCCAGACAATCACCGCCGTCTGCTGACCTTGCTGACACTGTCCTGGCACACAGCCGGACCAACTTCAGGCTTTACTTCTGTCACTTTTCACTCTCTTCACACTTCACTGTTTACTCCTTCACTTGTCTCCTCACTCAAGCTTCCCCTGAGCTGACTCCTGTTCTTTCCACTTCTCCCTCCAAACTCTAACTGCCTGGTTCCTCCCGCCTCCAGGGCTGTGTACTCCTCGGTGGGCGGAGCCAACCGCCTGGCCCACCCCCTGGTGTGAACATCAGCCTCTGGAGGAAGGCAACAAGGATTTTGGGTTAGCTGTATGTGCCTAACTGGGGTGTAGGGTGTGGTGGTGTGATGACCTGTGACCCCTGGCTTGCCCAGGGCGTCACATTCCCCCTTAGCAAAATGCAGACCGTCCGCGGGCTGCCCGTCCAACACCGGTTTTATTTTCTGTAAAGCATAAAAAGGTAAACGGTAACATTTTAATGCATAACATCATCCCACAACGGGAGGCACATTTGTTAAACGTTGCAAAACGGTTTACGGTTACGGTTTCCGCTCTCTCCCACCCAAGCAACCTGGCCCTGATGCTGCCCCTAAAACCCAGGCAGCACCCCTTGTCCCCAAGTCCAGCACACGTTACCCGAGCGGGATCTGTCCTTCCCCTTCAGAGGATAGCCACTGGTTCCTTTGGTGGCTGGGCCCCAGCCTGCTCTGCTGAGGGCCCTCCCTCCAACCTGCCTCTCCGGTCGGCAATGCGGAAACGGTAACGGTAAACAACTTATTTACAAGCCACTAACGTTTGTGGTTGCCCTGCAAGTTCACGGGCTTGTCCATGAGCAGTTCCTCATGCAAAACTTTTTAAACGGTCCCCTTGGGGACAACGGTGCCGGCAACGGCCGGTTTTCTTAATCACGGTAGAATCAGGTTACTGTTCGGTAATCATCTTTGCTTATCATTCTTTTTCAACAACTTTTTCAAACATACTCAACTCAGTGGTGGTCCCAATGGGGACGGCTGCAGCGGGCATCCGCTGCCCTTACTCATACTCTCCAGCTGAGGCGGACCCATCCTCTACCACCAGCATATCAAACATGCACTGACATGCCTGCTGTGACAGGGATACCCGATACCCATTTCCACCGGTACGCGGGGTATGGACAACCACGGGGTCTCCTACATAGCGGGAACGCTCACTTGCCTCTTCAAACTCAACAGCGGACCCGGGACTGGGGCAGGAGTCGTCATCTCTTGTTCCTGCGTCAGGCGGGTTGCCGCCAGCTGTCGCAGCCTCCTGGCCTCCAGCATCCAGCATTTCAGACCCTTCTGCGGTAGCACGGAGCAGCAGACTAGGCGAGCTTACACTGAGGTGCCCCATAAGTAACGGCAAGGGTGATGCATAGGCCGAGACTAGGCCGGCCCCTCAGCCGCAGCGGCCGGTACTGGTAGGACATAGGGACGTGGGTCACCAGTCGACTCTGCTACATCCATTTCCCCTCCGTACATCAGGGTAGTTGTAATCAGCTCCTCCACCTCGTTGGTCCACTGCTCCATCATCCGGAAGATCTGATCCTGCTGACGCTGGTGGAATTGCATCACCCGGGCCTTCATCCAGGCCACGGTTCCAGGCTCAGGGTCTGGCACGGCCACTGTCGGGACTTCTGGCACCATGCTGTTAAGGGGCCGCGGTCCTAGCGGTTCCCCTTGATGCACTTCAGGGCCGTCCTGGGCGTCTGCAGCCAGCTGGTCCACCGGAGCGGCTGGGCAGGGTATCGCTACCGGTTGGGCAGGTAGCGGACCTAATGGCGGAGCGGCAGCAGCTATCACGGGTAGCGGGGAGAGAGGCAGGGTGAGCGGAAGCCGGCCGGGCCCCTCAGCTCCAATGGCCGATCCCTCAGGAATACAGGGGCGTGGGTCGCTTACCCGCTCCTCCAAATCCTCTTCTACCTCGCGTCTCCACATAGCAGCCACCACATCCGCCATGTCGGTCTCCCACTCGACCAGGAGGAGTTGCATCTGGGCCTGCAGACGATTACTCAGCGGGACGGTCCAGTCCCTCAACCACGTCGCCGTGCCGGGCGCGGGGGCTTCCTCGTTGGGAGTTGGGTTGCACATCTTGGCAATCGTGCCTTCCAGGAACCCAGTATTGCTGCAGAGTCCTGGCATCTCTGCTTTTATAGCTGCTTTCACATGCAGCCAGCCGCCATCGCGTCCCCCTTAGCTTCTCTTCAGCCACTACTCTATCGGGGCGGGGTTTTGGCCTTCGCGCCTCTGCTACTCGAGAAGACGCTCGAGCGGGGACTTTTCGCGCCAAAGATGGCGGCTTCTGAAATTTTTCTGCCGGATACCTCCGGCGGTAACAAGGCGCACCTCTACCAGACGGCAGAGCGGTAAGATCCTGTTCGTGACGCCAAGTTGTCGCGGGCGGGGAGGAGGGTGTCAGCACTGCGCTCACCCCTCTGCTCGGGTCCGGCTGCTGCTGCTCAGTGGTGGCTCGAGCGGTGGGCCGGATCCCGGGGCTCGCGAGCGGCGCTCCTCGCCCGTGAGTGAAAGGGGATTGGGTTTTGGGATATAGTCTATTGTCCGTGACGCCACCCACGGTTGTGGTGATTTGTTGACACCACCGCTGCTCTGTATGGGGCTCCCAGGAGTGATGATGTGGAGCAGCCAGTTGGGTTGCCCCTCCGTGGGTAGGGGTTAGTGATCCCGGGGCCCAGTGATAAGGTGAGTGATGCAGGGCTTGGTGGGGTGCAGGGACGCGGGGGCAGCACTGTGCCTTGCGGCACTGTGGTACTCACTCAGCCTGAGACGTTGACACAGTTTTCGGCAAAACACACGGCTGGAAAGACGGTTTCCATGGACGGCTGCACTTGCTTTCCCCAGTAGGTGACGGTGATGTCCCTTTTTTCTGCACCTAAGAACGGTTGTTGGTAGCGATGGATTCCCACCGGTTACCCCACTCCCCGGCTTGGATATGAGCCGGAGGAGCCCCACTTCTCTTGCCCGCAGGCGCTGGCCCTGAGAAACTGGTGCCCTGGCGGTGGCGGTGTCTCTCCGTAATGGTTGGACTGTTGCCTTCAATCGGGACTTGGTTGTTTGGAGACAGACGTCCCCTTTACTGACGGATTTGGCAAATTATGGCGACTCCTAGCCTTGCCGGGGTCCGAGAGGCCCCTGCCCTGGTGCTGACTGTCCTTTGTATACTGCTCCAGGGCGCCGGGCCACTACCCGTCCGAGGTCCTTCCAGCAACCTCCGAGCAGTCACCCCTCCAGACAATCACCGCCGTCTGCTGACCTTGCTGACACTGTCCTGGCACACAGCCAGACTAACTTCAGGCTTTACTTCTGTCACTTTTCACTCTCTTCACACTTCACTGTTTACTCCTTCACTTATCTCCTCACTCAAGCTCCCCCTGAGCTGACTCCTGTTCTTTCCACTTCTCCCTCCAAACTCTAACTGCCTGGTTCCTCCCGCCTCCAGGGCTGTGTACTCCTCGGTGGGTGGAGCCAACCGCCTGGCCCACCCCCTGGTGTGAACATCAGCCTCTGGAGGAAGGCAACAAGGATTTTGGGTTATCTGTATGTGCCTAACTGGGGTGTAGGGTGTGGTGGTGTGATGACCTGTGACCCCTGGCTTGCCCAGGGCGTCACACTGCTTCATCCAGGATGGCTGCCGTCTGTGCAGAGTGGCTCTGTGTGTAGGAGGTGCAGCTTCATCCAGGATGGCTGCCGTCTATACAGAGTTACTCCTATGTATAGGAGGTGCAGTTTCATCTAAGACGGCTGCCGTCTGTGCAGAGTGGCTCTGTGTGTAGGAGGTGCAGCTTCATCCAGGACGGCTGTTGTATGTGCAGAGTGGCTCTGTGTTGTGTAGCAGGAGCAGCTTCATCCAGGACGGCTGCTGTCTGTGCAGAGTGGCTCTGTGTGTAGCAGGTGCAGCTTCATCCAGGATGGCTGTTGTCTGTGCAGAGTTGCTCTGTGTGTAGGAGGTGCAGCTTCATCTAAGACGGCTGCCGTCTGTGCAGAGTGGCTCTGTGTGTAGCAGGTGCAGCTTCATCCAGGGCAACATTATGTTTTCAGAGCAGAATCAGGACATGAAAGGGAGGAGATTGGAGTCAATAATCTCTGGAGAAGATTTGGAGTTCCTTTTTGTGTTTTTTGTGTTTTGTCCCTCTTGTTTGCCTCTCTCTGTGTGGTCTTATTACAGTTGTCCCTTCTGTTGCACTGGGACGCATGACACCTATGTCTAGATTACCGTTTACTTAAATTATTTTTCCACCCACAAGGACAGTATATGAACATAGAGATCTACTGATGAAAGTCACACCTGGAGACCTGCTCTTCAAGGCTAGTTTCTACACCTGGTGCTAATGCACCAAATAGGCATCATGGCATTGCGATCCACTTGTGCCTCCTGATCCACAGGTTGGTGACCCCGGCTTTACATCCTTCCTATTGTCCAATCGACTTCATCACCAAAACGCTCTTGTGGCTTTGATCGTAGCACGTAAGAAGCATTAATCATTTTCAGGTCAAACTTAGGGGCGCAGCTTCCAGCAGTACTGTATATCGAATTCTTTTAGTTGTACTCGCCATCAAGTTTTCTTGGCATAATAGAGAAGTAGATTGCCAGGCCTTTCTTCCACGCAGTAATATGGCTCCCCTGAAGGAGCCGCACTGAATCAGAGTTGTGTTGTCGATACAAACCGCCTCATCGTGCAACGTCTTGCTGCCGGTGCCAGCACTGGGCAGTATGCATGGTTCATACCTCAGCTGAATCCTGTCCGCCCGGGGTGTCCCTGCTGATGAAATACACAGCTGAAGGGATGGCTTCTGTGCTGCCCTCATGCCAGCAGCTGGGACTGCTCTGATCCGGACCTACGGTGCGGCTCGAGGGGTTCTCCGGACCCGGGGGTCGCGCGGCCACGTCGAATAAAAGGGGGAACGTAAATCTACGGGATTTGTAGTAAACTGTCTGTGACGCCACCCACGGTGTGTGGTGAGCTGTAGCACCACCGCTGCTGTTATTGGATACCCGGGGGAGATGTAGTGGCAGCTGGATGTTAACCCCTCCGTGGGCAGGGATGGATGCCCCGGGACCCAGTGTTGTGCTGAGTTGCAGGTTTCACACACTCACAGTTCAGTTGTCCTGGTGCTGGAGGAGGTTGCACGGCGGGATGGAGACAATAAGTGTCACGGGCGGAGGGGTTGGGAACGCCGCTCGTCTGGAATCACTGGCGCTCGGATCCGGTGCTTCTGCTCCTCGGTGGCTTGAGCACGGGGCCGGACCCGGGGCTCGAGCAGCGCCTCCTCGCCCACGAGTGAAAAGGGGAGGTTTTTGGTGGGTATTTGTGATGTCGGTCGTGACGCCACCCACAGGTTGTGGTGATGGTGGGCACCATCGCTGCTGGTGACGGAGGATCCCGGGAGCGATGGCGGAGAGCAGCTAAGGTGTTGACCCCTCTGTGGGTAGGGGCTGTTGGTCCCGGGGCCCCGGTTGGGGAGTAGGGAGGAGGTATAGGTGCAGGTGCCGAGGCGGGGAGGCAGCGTGGGCGCGGGTGCAACGTTGCGGTGCAGCGCGGTTCGGTGCCGGATGGCACTGTTGTACTCACTCAGGCACAGAAAGACAGAGTCTCTGGTAAACCAAACGGCTGGATGGACGGGGCCACAGCCGGCTGCGGTGTTCTCACTCTCCCCGGACGGGTTGATGGTGGCTGATGTTTTCCTGCACCTGTGTAAGTGTATTTGACTCCTATAGCTTCCCACGGGTAGTCCGCACCCCGGCGTGTACGTGTCAGGAGAGCCCGTTTGCCAGCAGGCGCTGGCCCTTGGATCTCTAGCCCTTGGCGGTGGCACTTATCCGGACGGGTTGGGCTGTTGCCTTCTGACGGTACTTAGGTGGGAATGAACCCCTGAGGTCCAGACCGCAATCAGATAATTTGACCTTTTCAGCGGCTCCTAGCCTAGTCGGGGTCTGAGTACCCTGCCTTGGTGCTTGGCTTCAATCCGCTCCCTGGTTCGGTATCGGCGGGCCACCGCCCAACCCCGGTCCTATGGTTCCGCTGACCTCCACCAACATCTGCAGACGGCCATCACCGTCTGCCGACCTTGCTGACCGTGCCTGGGCTCCAACCCAGACACCAACAGTTTTCACTCCTCTCACTTTCACTGTCCACCACTATCTAACTACTGTCTTTTCCTGCCTCCAGGCCTGTGAACTCCTCGTTGGGTGGGGTCAACCACCTGGCTCCGCCCCACCTGGTGTGGACATCAAGCCTGGAGGGTGGCAACGAGGATTTGATTGACTGGTGTCACCTGCCCAGGGGTGTGTGTGTGTGTGATGTTAGTGTACTATGACCCCTGGGGGTCCAGGGCGTCACATAAGCGCAACATTCTTTTTGGTAAACCAAGGTGGTGGTGGCCGGTCTCTGCTCACGGGTGTATCTGGTCCCACACCCAGGCTAGTAGTCAGTGTCCCTCTCCTCTGCACTGTGTGTTTCTTTTCAATAGACTTCCTAGTATGTAACATGTGAGTCCGCTCCCGGTCCTTTTGTGGGGAGCTGTGCCCATCGACACTGATCCGTGGGATCTCCTGGGCCCTGGCGGATGCCCTATCCTTCTTGGTGGGTGGTTGTCACTTTATGGGACCTAAAATCCTGCCCTCAATCGGTTAATTAGCTAGGCCGTCGGTGCCGGTCCTGGATTCAGTGTCCGAGTACCCCTTGTGCACGGTTTCCGGTTCAGTTCTCCAGTGTCGGTACCGGTAGGCTACAACCCTGTCCCGGTCCACCTCGGATCTCTTCCCGTCTCCTGTTGACTCTGACTACTGTCTGCCACCTAGCCAAGGCACCAGGGCTCCAACCCTGGCACCTGTCAACTTCAGCTTCTTTGTCCACTGGAACTACACCTAGCCCAGCTTCCACTCCACTTGAACTCCAAACTTAAACTGACTTGTTTCCCGCCCCAGGTTCTCTAGACCCCTAGGTGGGCGTTCTCCATCTGCCTGGTCCCGTCCACTGGTGTGTCTGTCCTACCCTAAGGGGGGTGACTAGGGTTGCAGGTCGGCTGTTTTAACCCCGTGTGGGAAGGGTGTTCTGTAGGGGCCTATCTGTGTGACTACCTGGTTTTGCCAGGCCGTCACACTTCCACTGATGCACACAAGCCTTGCCGGTGAACAAGCTGCCATAAATGGGGAAGCGTGTGCTTTACCCACTTACATATCTCTTACCCACTCAGCCAAACTTTCATTTTACTCTAACAAAGAGTAGGAAGACAAGGAAGGAGGATAAGCGCGCAATATATGTGGTAGGAGACAAATACTAAGAGCGATCTCTCAATGTGTAGAATTCTCTCCTGAGAAGTGTCCTCCGGGCTCTCTGTACGTGAATATGATGAATGATGATGACACCTGCAGTGATTTTTGTATTGACAGCTCTACAGAGGGTCGACCTTCACGTCAACTACCCCGGACCTCTGCTGGCCACCGACGCTGAGAATGACTATCTAGTGCAATGGCGGGCACACGAGAGGCCACTTAGCATGACGCGCACACGTGTCCAGGAGCTTCGATACATCGCCAACGAGCTGGATAACATCGGAGGGGGAGACGATGGACTGGTAATTGTCATAAACTGCATGGCCCATTTTGTACCATTTCCAGTGAGGTTTTATCTACAGAGAATAATAAATATCCGTAATGCTGTTGTCCGGTTATTGGAGCGAAGACTTCAGACCAAGGTCATCATCAAATCGGGGAACACTGGCTTCTTGTATGAACACGGCAGTGACTGGCTGTCCTTACAGCTGGAGACCCTGATGAGGGGCGTCTTCTCGGTTACAGTGATTGATGCCTGGCAGATGACCTCCTGCCACTACCTGCACAAAGGCATCCATCCCCAGGAGATTATCATCAAGAACATGGTTGACTCATTGCTCTCCTACATTTGTCCAGCATGACCGGAATGATCCCCATCATTGTAATGACCCTGACACTGGGGGTACAGGGTAATGACACTGGGGGTACAGGATAATGACAGTGACACTCAGGGTACAGGATAATGACATTGACACTCAGGGTACAGGATAATGACACTTGGGGTGCAGGATAATGACACTCACTACCCTGGGCTGCTCTGACACTTGGTATTTCCCAATATCTTCAGCAGTGCAGGGAGAACCGCCCACCCCATCGCCCATGTGCCCTCCTGAAGAATGAGAGATGATGCCTCAGCAAGTCAGCGTGCTCATGACCACTGAGGAAGGATTCTCCGGTCGTGATGGTTTACTATACCCCCCAAACTTAAACCTAATTAATAACACACCGACTGCATGTGACTTGGTTAAACGAATTGGCCACAGCAGCCTTTATTACCTATTATTAACATTCTAACACCAGGGGGCGCCGTCCAACGGGCGACCCCAAACAAATAATAATAGGTAACACATAAATAATACACTGTACAAGTACCCTATGTAGGCCCGGTCCAGAAACCCTTTCCTACACCAATATCCCTGGCCGCAACGCTCCGACCCAGAGATGAGGTATTAATCACCCCACAGATTAATACCCCCCAAACTTTGCAGAACCCCGTGCCTGCAATTTACCGGAACCCGGAGACACCATACCCAGACAGTGCCTCTTGGTCCAGCCACCAATCCCTTACAACCGCCTCTGGACCAGACCTACTCCCGCTGCTGCGACAGAACATATGACCCCATCAACTCTGCCTTCTTTTTTTTTTTTTTCTTTTATACCAGTTTATTTATTTAATTTATTATCCTTTTTTTTTTTTTTTTTAAAACGACATAGCCGGAACAACACTCACAAAACACAAGGGAGGGTGGGCGGGAATCCTTCGCCGTCCGGAATCACAAGAGAAGGTAAGACCCCTCCCCTATAGCTTATATACTCTCCACCCCTCCCCTATAGGGACCCTTTTCCACCAATCCCCTACAGTGTCCCATAATCCCCTCATTTTACTTTATTAACCCCCTCACTCCCTCCCTTCCCTCTGGTCATGTCGCCTCTCCCCCCTATGGGGTCCATGGCTTTCTTTAAATGCGCACAGCCGGCCTAGCAAGAGCAGGCTGAGGCACACAGCACCCACACACCTCACAGCAGCAGCGCTCCTGCCTTTACTACAGGATCCTCTCTCAGTCTGGCTGGTGGAAAGGACTTTTTCCTCGTGTGTGGAAGACTCCTGCCTCTGATCTGGTGTTCCCATCTCCTTACACATCATCTTATCACTCTCCTGTGTGTATAAAAGCTTTTTATACAAGACATTGATCGTTAACCTTTTCATTGCCTCACTGCAGCTGAATGAACAGTGTTTAGTCAGTGAAAGGGTTAAATGTTAAAGGGAACCTGTCAGCAGAAATTTCGTAATAAACCTAAAAGATTCCCCCTCTGCAGCTCCTGGGCTGCGTTCTAGAGAGGTTCCTGTTGCTATTCTGCCCCTTTGAGACCAAAATAAATACTTTATAAAGTCTTACTTTTTGTATGCAAAAATTTTTTCTGTACACGGGGGCTGGCTCTCTTGCGTCCGTTATTCCCCCTCCTGCCGGTTTACGCTGTCGCTCATTTCCATAGCGGAGGACGCCACCCAGTGCTCCCGAGGTCTCACGCATGCGCCATGCCATTCTCGCGGTACTGAGCACTGTGCTCAGTGTGACCGCTGGTGACGTGTTGCGCAGGAGTGAGATTATGGGCGGCACTGTGTTTGTCATCAGCAAGTACCCGCCCATAATCTCCTGCCCGCGCTTTCCCCTCTGCCTCCACCGTTCTGCGCAAGCGCTGGCCAGATGAACCGACGTCACCGTGGTGTGCTGCTCCGCTCCTCCCATCTATTTCCTGCTCCAGGGAAAGATGGGTAAGAGGTGACGTGAGTGTGTATGGGTACCTAACCTAATGTTACCTCTATATGCGGTTAAAACCTGCTTGTGTATGGGAAGCAAGGGACCTGGCTATATAGGAAATGGAATAAACATGGCTAAAGGGCAGGACTGGGTTCTCAGACAGAAAAAAACCTGTCTGTCTGAGAACCCAGTCCCGCCCTTTAGCCATGTTTATTCCATTTCCTATATAGCCAGGTCCCTTGCTTCCCATACACAAGCAGGTTTCAACCGCACATAGATGTAACATTTGGTTAGGTACCCATGCACACAACCAGGTTTCAACCGCACATAGATGTAGCATTTGGTTAGGTACCCATGCACACAACCAGGTTTTAACCGCACATAGATGTAACATTAGGTTAGGGACCCCATAAATAAGAGATTACCGTGAAGTGGTTTTGGGGCAGTAATGAATTGATCAGTACATTAGCTAAATATCTCTTTTTTTCAAATAATCCTCAGCAGTCATGCAATGTCACATTTCCATTTTTTAAATTTTTCATATGGCTAATTGTGTTTTTAAGTCCTTATGTATTATAAAGCAGTTATCCTTGTTCATAGTTCTCTGAATTTAGTGTGCAGCTTTCACTGGCAGATGATGTAAATGACAGAAGGAGAAAGGAGATGCGCTGTGTAGCACCCGGTGGTGAGGGTGGAGTTAGAAAATGCCCGGAGGCTGCTCACCTCAAGAGGTTGTGCACCCTTGCACAACCCCGGTTGATGCGGTGAAGGATCCATGGGAACCCGCTGGATACTGGAGCTGTCTGAAGATCCTGGGGAACAGCGTGGAACGAATTCTTCCGGGTAGGTCAAAGACTATATAAGCAAGGATGATTGACCTGTTTTGCATATTTTCCCAGGGGGCCTTGTTCTAGAATCACTGCGTTGAGAAACACGTGATGGTGTCTCCGTGGTGCTGGATGTTGATCTCCCTAAGGTCAATCATCCTTGCTTTTGTAGTCTTTTACTAGGCATTGCCCCCACTAGCCAGTTTCCTACTCCACACTGATGAGGGGCAAATACCCCGAAACAGCTGTCTGTGGATGGATACCATGTGTTGGCATAGGCGGTTTCCTTGACTGGAGACTGCCCTTCCCGTGGTTGTTCCTTCCCGGTGAAAGACCTGGCTACTTTCCTGCCAGTGTTGAGAAACATGTGATGGTGTTTCCGCGGCAGTGTCGCGGGCGGGGAGGAGGGTGTCAGCACACCGCTCTCACCCCTTCTGCTCGGGTCCGGCAGCTGCTCAGTGGTGGCTCGAGCGGTGGGCCGGATCCCGGGGTTTCTCGAGCGACACTCCTCGCCCGTGAGTGAAAGGGGGTTGTTGGGTGTGGGGATTGTTATAGTTCGTGACGCCACCCACGGTTGTGGTGATTTCACCACCGCTGCTCAATATGGGGATCCCGGGGATGGTGATGCAGAGCAGCCAGTTGTTGTGTTGCCCCTCCGTGGGTAGGGGTTGGTGATCCCGGGGCCCAGTGGTGGGGAAGTAGGTGCGGGGCCTGCTGGGCGCAGGGACGCGGGGGCAGCGCTGTGCCTTGCGGCACTGTGGTACTCACTCAGCCTGAGACACGGACACAGTTTGTACGGTAAACCAACGGCTGGTAGGACGGTCCCACAGACGGCTGCACCTGCACTCCCGGTAGGTGACGGTGATGTCCCTCTTCCTTGCACCTATGTTTGACTTGTGGTAGCGGTGGATTCCCTCCGGTTACCCGCTCCCCGACTGCAATCTGGGCCGGAGGAGCTCTACACTTTGCCCGCAGGCGCTGGCCCTGAGAAACTGGTGCCGTGGCGGTGGCGGTGTCTCTCCAATACGGGTTGGGCTGTTGCCTTCAATCGGGACTTAGTTGTTGGGGGATCTGCATCCCCGTCACTGACGGATTCGGCAAATTTGGCGACTCCTAGCCTTGCCGGGGTCCGAGAGGCCCCTGCCCTGGTGCTGACTGTCCTTCGGAACACTGCTCCAGACCACCGGGCACACAGCCAACGGGGTCCTTCCAGGAACTTCCAAACGGTCCCCCTCCAGACAGTCACCGCCGTCGCTGACCTTGCTGATCTGGCCCTCCACAAAGCTGGACCCTTCAGGCTGTCTTTCTCTTCTGTCACTTCACTTGCTTTCCTCCTTTTCCACTTTTCTACTTTTACTTTCACTCTCGCTTTGCTGTTTACTTTCGCCCTGTCTAGACTACTCCTCCACTCCTTCTCCTCCCTGAGCTGAACTCTGTTGTTTACTCAAGCTCGTCCCTGAGCTGACTGCCTGGTTTTCCCGCCTCCAGAGTTGTGAGCTCCTCGGTGGGCGGAGCCAACCGCCTGGCCCACCCCCTGGTGTGCATCATCAAACTCCTGGAGGAAGGCAACAAGGATTTGTAGGTTAGCATTGATGTGCCTACCTGGAGTGTGGGGTGTGGTGGTGTTGTGACCCGTGTCCCCTGGCTTGCCCAGGGCGACACAGCAGTACTGTTTTGCATATATATATATATATATATATATAAAACTATATACGCGGGGTGCAGATGTGATAGGGTCCCTCACAGGTGACCAAATAGAGCATACAAGAAGACTAGCAGAGATTAACTTTTGCTAGCCTGCCTATGAATAAGCACACAGCAAGTAGATATTCGAGTATGCCTGGGTTGTTCCCAGACACCAGAGAAACCATCAGGCAGAGTGTCACAATCTGCAATCTGAACAGGACTTGACATCACCATGATAGTTGGTGAAGTTAGTGAAAATCTCCATGACAGTATGTATCCTTTCCCCCCCTTGCTTATCATGCTGCTTCCTCACACATTACACCTCCCCATACTGTTTCTACACCCTTTTCTCCCCCTCCTTACACTGTTTCCTCATACATTCCCAATGCCTTGCTCTCCATACTGTGTCTACACCTATTTCTAACTCCTTTCCCACCATACTATCTCCTCAACTGCCTTCCCCACCCCCTCAACTCACCATACTGTTCTTTCACACATTCCCCACCATTCTTTCTATACTGGCTCCTCATACTTCCCCCACTACAACCTCATTCCCCCCTCACTCACCATACTGTTTCTTCAGACATTCCCCACCCCCTCGCTCCCATATTGTGTCCATACACCATCCCTTTTGCTCACCATACTGTTTCCTCACACATTCCCCTCTTCTATACTGGCTGCTCATATATTCCATCTTCCCACACTCATTCCCCCTCTGGCTCCCCATACTGTTTCCTCATGCACTTCCCCGCTCCCTGCTCTCCATACTGTTTCCTCAGTCGCACGTTACCCCTATTACAATAAGTCTTCGGTGTCTTCAGCTCCAGTGGAGCACTTACCACACCAACAAACATACTTCACACCTATGCAGTGCTGGTGAGTGACATCAGCAGTGTGATCAGCTGAACTGGTGGTCAGGGCTTCAGTGGGTTGGCATAATACTGCCGCCAGGGAGACACCTCTGACCACCGCTTCAGGCAGCCCAGTGATGCCCTACTGCCAGCTGCACCTTGACAATTGCCTTGCCTGCCCCCCAACCAGATACGCCCCTGATGATTGGTGCGACAGACAGCCTGCACTGTCAGGTATGGGAGACATTTCTATACTTGATTGTGCATTATAGACAGATTGTACTGATGCATAGAGATATCTCTCTATACACCAGTGCATTTCTATATACTTGTTTTCTAACGGTAAAAAGTCAGATTTAGCGCAAATACTGCGATTTTCCTACTGCTTTTTCCTGTATGTTTTCTGCAGGTGTCTGCACCACACAACACAATAACAATCTTCTCTGATTTTGAGTTTTTCCCTGTATTTTTTATGCCTTTTTGCCCTTCTTGATGTGTTTTAGTGCAAATTTGAAGCAGCATTTTTTATGCTTTTTTAATAGTAGAGAAGAAGTTTGACCAGCATTTTTTTACCTGCGTTTTTCAGGCTCCATATAGAAGCCTATAGAGAAAAAATTCAGCAGAACCGCAGAGCTCAAAGGCGTCTTTAGATGCACAGCGGACACAGTTTTCATGAAATCACATCCACTTGGCTTGGACACAGAGGATGTGACATCATGGACACTGCGCCCACGGTGCGTCCAAAGACGCTGCTGAACTTTGCAGTTTTGATGCTTGATAGGATTCAATGAGGAGCCTGAAAAAAACATACGAAAAAATCACAGGTGCTTTATTCTGTGGGGGGTTTTCTACTATAAAAAGCACATTAAAAATATTTAGTTTCAAATGTAAACCAAAAATGCGTCGAGTAAGAGGGAAAACTCGTAAAAAGTGCAGCAAAACTGCAATAACTAGAGAAGGAGCCCAGCAAATCACCGGAGAGTTTATCCATCATTCCGTTCTGCAAAGGTTGTACGTTTTCCCACTGTTTTATGTCGCGCAGTACAGTATTAAATGTTACCACTAGATGACGACGTTGCACTAATTAGAACCGTCTTCTCCAAACAACATGAACCATAATGGTCTTCATAGAGCTTCAGGGTGTCCGGGGAATGGGAATTAAAGGGGGTGTCCAGTCTTTATGACTTCACCACTTTGTGTGTAGAAGATGAATGATTCACTTTCCTAATATACTTGTAACGTTTAATTCACTCCAGGTGTTCTGCGCTCACACAAAAGCTGGTTGAGAGATATCCAAGGAAACATATAGTGAATGGCAGAATTGTAATCAGACAAGTGGACAAGGGGGAGGGATATTACCTGATAAAGAATATTATATTGTTAAGTTGACCAATAGGTCACAACTGTTGCCAGCGATTACCAAATGAGGAGGGAGTCCCGGGCCCCCCCCTTTCAGCTTCTCTGGACCTTAATGAGATACAGACAGACGCTGATATCTACACATAAGGCTAGAGTGTGCGCTCCGAAGACTGCTAGTTTATTTTCATACACAGGGTTTATCAACCTAATAGGGGCGTAGCTATGTCATGTACAAAGGCATAACTTTCGTTTCTCGGCAAAGCATAAATGAGTTTCACTTCTCGGTAAGCGAAAGTCTTATCTCTGTTCTTTTGGCAAGACATAACATTCAGAGTCCTTGAATCTGCTCTCAGCGTCTGAGCGTAGCTGGGCTTGTTTGTGCACCTTGCAAAGCAGAATGAATGTCCATCTATTCAATTTTAAGTGAACTCTTTCCTCACAATATGAAGATTCATAATGATCCGTCTACATGCTATGAACCTGAGAATCAGAAACTTATCATCGATGCTTCCAAATGCCAAATTATTAACAAAAGAGAGAAGCAATTTCTGACCAATACATCTGCACCTAGGGCTATAATCTACCGTCTCCCTAAAATCCATAGGGACCAAATAAACCCCTCGGGACGTCCCACTATATCAGGGATTGGGTCCTTCACTAGTTCATTATCACAATATAGTGATTTTTTTATTTTACAGAATTCATTTGTAAAATTACCTTTTAACCTCACGGACTCTCCCAAACTTATTGAAGAAAATCCTATGGCATGAATATGTTCTATTTGTGATGCGAGAGGTCACAGCTTTCTATTCAAATACAGATCATCAATTTGGTTCTTATTTATCTCCAATCCCTGATATTGGGTTAGAACAGGAGCAATTTCCTCTCAGTGGACAGGAATTCATATTAAAACACCATCTTTTTTCCTTCCAAGGCAAACTCTATCTCCAGCAGTTTGGTACAGCGATGGGGACGTGTGTCACCCCAAGTTTTGCATATCTTTTCATGGGGCGAGAAAGAAGGCGAAATCCAGCTTTCAAGTCCAGGAGAATTTTTTTAAAAAATCCAAAATTTATTATAACACAATTATAAAGTCCATCATGCAAAACAAATAGCCATAGTATGGATAGAGGAAGCGTTTTGGACGTTACGTCCTTACTCTGACTCCGTTCTATACACAAGTACACAGTTAAAAACACATGAGACAGGATATGAGGTCAGTGAAATAAAAATAAGAATTATTCTTACCGTTAATTCGGTTTCTAGGACCTTCCACGACAGCATAGGAGGTTGTCTCTCCACGCCCTAATTGGGACAGGAAGCACAAGAGGTTAAAAGGACCCTCCCACCTCCCATAGCCAGTGTCTTACAAAGAACCCATAGCATATGAGAAGTACAAACACATCCAGGAATATCGAGGATAAGGGAGGGAATTACGTGCTGTCGTGGAAGGTCCTAGAAACCGAATTAACGGTAAGAATAATTCTTATTTCTCTAGTCCCTTCCACGACAGCATAGGAGGAATACCAACGAATTGATACCTAGGGGGGGACCACAGCCTGCAGGACCTTCCTGCCAAAACCCAAATCCCTGTTGGAATCCAGATCCAAACGATAATGCTTCGTGAAAGTATGGAGGGAAGACCCCGTAGCCGCCTTGCAGATCTGCTCAGGAGAAGCCCCTGCCCGTTCAGCCCAGGAGGCAGAGGTAGCCCTGGTGGAGTGCGCCGTGAATCTGGTAGGCGGAGAGAGATGCTGAGCGAGGTAGGCGTCTCAAATGGCCCGCACAATCCAGTTGGCGACGGTACTCTTAGCCTTAGCAAAGGGCTGGATGAATAGGTTATAATCAAGACGCCAAGGTGCAGTAACATCCAGGTAGTTCAACACTGTCCGACGAACGTCCAAAGAATGAAACACTTCCTCACCCGGAGTCCTAGGATGCTGACAGAAGGAAGGCAGGATGATGGACTGAGAACGGTGAAAATCCGAAACCACCTTGGGAAGGAAGGAAGGGTCCAGCTGAAAGACAATGCTGTCATCTCTGACGGTCAGGTAAGGCTCCCGAATAGACAATGCCTGAAGTTCCCCGACTCTACGAGCAGACGTAATAGCCACAAGAAAGGCAGTCTTGTGACCAAGCGAACGGATGTTACAGGAGGACAGCGGCTCAAAGGGAGACTGAGACAGTACGGTAAGGACCACATTGAGATCCCAGCGAGGCGTCAGGACCCTCTGACGCGGACAGAGTCTACTAGCGGACACAAAGAAACGGTGGATCCAGCGATGATCCGCCAGAGCCGTGTCAAAGACTGCACTGAGTGCCGAGACCTGAACCTTCAGGGTGCTAGGCCGAAGGCCCAGGTCTAATCCACTCTGGAGGAAGTCTAGAATCTGCGCGACGTTAGGCCGGAGCGGGTCAGGAGGCCGAGAACCACACCAGGAGGAAAATTTCATCCAGATTTTATTGTAAATACTATTAGTCACTGGTTTACGGTTCTTCTGTAGAGTAGCCACAACCCTGTCAGAAAGTCCCTGGGCCCTCAGTGCCCGGGCCTCAGAAGCCAGGCAGCCAATTTGAGTTTCTGGGGATCCGGATGGAAAATCGGACCCTGGGATAGTAAACTGGGGTCGTAACCGAGGAGGACCGGTCCGTCTATCCCGAGCATCAGGATCAGGCTGTACCAACTCCTCCGAGGCCACAGAGGGGCTACCAGGATAGTTGTGACTCCGTCGTCTCTGATCTTCCTCAGGGTCCGTGCGAGAAGAGGAAGTGGGGGAAAAGCGTAGGCGAGGCAAAAGGACCAAACGTGGCAGAAGGCATCCACCCCCAATGCCTTGTCCCGAGGGTTCAGGGAGAAATATGTTGCGACCTTGAGATTTCCTGCCGAAGCAAAAAGGTCCACCTCTGGAGTACCCCACCTTGCCACCAGAGAGCAGAACACCACTTGATCCAGACTCCATTCCCCCGGATGAACATCCCGACGACTCAGGAAATCTGCCTGAAGGTTTAGGGAGCCCTTTAGATGGACTGCAGAAAGGGATAGCAGGGACTGTTCCGCCCAGTGGAAGATCCGGGAGGACACAGACTTCAGGGCGCCCGATCGTGTACTGCCCTAATGGCGGAGATGTGCCACTGTGGTGACATTGTCCGAGTAGACCAGGACGTGAGAGTCCCGGACGAGATCCTGAGCCGCAAGGAGGGCTTCCCTGACTGGCCTGAGCTCCCGGTAATTGGAGGATTGGGAGCTGACATAAGGACTCCAGACCCCCTGAAATGGGGAGTTTGCCACCATAGCACCCCATCCCCGCAGGCTGGCATCGGTTGTCAGTGTAACCAGGGGCGTCTGAGTCCAGGCAACCCCCACCTGCAGGTTGTTGGGCCGCAGCTCCAGATGAGGAGACGGTCCCTGAGAGGCGAAACCGTCTGTTCAGGGAGGACGGGAGTCTGTCCCAATGCGCCAGGATATGATCCTGGAGACACCGAGAATGGGCCTGAGCCCACCTGACTGAGGGAATGCAGGACGTCATAGAACCCAGCGCTGACATAGCCGCTCGAAGGGTCGGACGAGCCTGACGGCGAAGCTTTGAGATTTTGGCTAGCAGGGCCACCCTGTGGCCCTCTGGGAGAAAGGATGCCTGCCTGTCGGAGTCCAGCAGCACTCCGAGAAACTGCCGAGTGGAGGAGGGGTGCAACTGTGATTTTTTTGAGATTGGGGATCCATCCCAAGGACCGAAGGATTCCTAAAGACTTCTCCACATGGCTCCGGAGGGTCTGAGCGGAGGGAGCCATGAGAAGAAAGTCGTCCAAATATGGAACCAGACAGATACCCTGCAATCGTATGAAGGCGACCACCTCTGCCATGATCTTTGAAAAGATCCTTGGAGCCGAGGAGATCCCGAAGGGAAGTACATTGAATTGGAAATGAAGCACTTCCTCCCCGTGTAGAACCGCAAACTTGAGGTATTGCCTGTGACACGGATGGATGGGCACATGGAAGTAGGCGTCCTTCAGATCTATGGAGGCCATCTGGTGGTGCAGACCTATCAGGGGAATAGCCGATTTCACGGACTCCATCTTGAACCGCCGGTACCTGACCTGCCGGTTGAGACGCCGTAGATTGATGATAATCCGGACGTCGCCAGACGGCTTTCTGACAAGGAAGAGACGGGAGTAGTGGCCTATCCCTTCTTCCTGACTCGGGACTGGGGAAACGACCCCCGAGTGCAGAAGCTCCTGAATCTTTGCGTACAGTAGAGCCTGGGAACCCCGCGACGCCAGAGCCGTGACTCGGAGACCCGGAAGAGGGGGGAGATGAATTCTATTAAGAGACCCTCTGAGACGATCTTCAGAACCCATTGGCAGGAGGTGATGGACCGCCACTGGGGAAGAAACGCCGAGAGTCGTCCCCCCACCCGAGCCGAGTCACTGTTTGTCCTGCTGAGGACGTTGTTGATGGGGAGGGATGAGGATGTTTCTTCCTCTACCCTTAGGATAGCTCCACTGGCCCGCCTTCCCTTTCCCTCTGGGCTGGGAGGCCTGAGGCATCGAGGGACGAAAGGACCGCTTCCTGGGGGGTCTAGGATCAGGCAAGGCCTTACGATCATTCGCCTTGTCCAGAATATCATCCAGGGCAGGCCCAAACACCAAATCCCCTTTAAACGGAAGGGAGCAAAGTCTCATTTTGGAGGTGGAGTCTCCACTCCAGGCCTTAAGCCAGAGGGCACGTCTGGCAGAGTTAGATAGAACCGAGGTCCTGGCCGCCAGGCGGACCGATTCCACCGAGGTATCTGCCAAAAAACTGGTAGCCTTCCTAAGTAAGGGAAGGGATTCCAGCAACTCATCCCGAGGGGTACCCTGGGAAATATGAGCCTCCAACTGGTCTAACCACCTAAGTAGGGACCGGGATACACAAGTGGAGGCAATGTTGGCCTGAATGGTAGAAGACGATGCCTCCCAGGATCGCTTCATGAGGCCCTCTACCTTCCTATCCATCTGATCTCTAAGTTGGGAAGTATCTTCAAAGGGGAGCGCCGTTTGTTTAGCTACCCTGGCCACCTGTACATCTACTTTGGGGACCTCCCAAAGTAACCCAGAAGTTTCCAGAGGAAACCGGCGTCTGGGGTCACTCCGGAAACGCTTCTCAGGAAATTCCCATTCCTGAGAGACAATATCCAGAATATTGGCATGAACCGGAAAGCCTAATTGTTTGATGGTTTTCAGGCCAGCAAACATTTCATCCTGGATAGAGGGAAGAGACTGCACTTCCTCTAACCCCATAGTACTCCGAACCGCCCCAATAAGATCTCCCAAATCTTCTGAGTGGAAAAGGAAGGACTGGTCAGACCTCCCGGAGGAAGAACCTTGATCGGGACCCGAGGCGGAATCAGCGTCCTCATGATCAGACGGGGCTGACTGGAGTTTCCTTTTCTTTGGGGAAGAGGTGCCAGGAGCAGGGAGGGAGGCTAGTGAGGCCTGAATCTCCTGCTTCATCATGGACCGTAGTTCGTCTACCAGGGACGGTTGTTCAGCCCTAATAATCTGGTCCGTACACTGTTGGCAAAGCTTCTTATCCCAGACTGCAGGTAGCTTTTTTACACAGACTGGACACTTTTTAATCTTTTCAGTCCGTTCATAGCGGTCAGGTTTATCCGGTTTATCGGACCTCTCAGACCTCTCTGACTTCTCAGACTTCTCTGACTTTTCATTTTTGTCAAATTTCTTAGTGGCCTTGTCCTCCTGGAAAACACAGACCAGAAAGAGCCATAAATATCCATCTGAGACCTATGCATGAGGGATCACCCCCCCTTTGTACTTACTGTGGCAGGGGGAACACTGGGCTCTGCAGATGCAGCTGCAGGGGAAGACATGTCAGGGAACACAGCAGCAATCCTTACCGTGAATCTGAAGTCTTCAAGGCAGCCCTTATGCAGAAGGGCCTGCCCCCCCCCAGTGACCGGGAACGTTCCCCGCCTCCTGCATCCGGTCCCTGACAGGCCGTGTCAGCGTCGGCGTGTCCTCCACGCTGCCTCCGCGACCGGAAGTGCCCAACCGGAAGTTCGCTAGACCGGAAGTCCCGCCCGCGGTAGCACTTCCGGATCGCCCAGCAGCGTGCATGCATGCAGGAAGCGGCCGGCGGCTCAGGGAGGACGCCGGCCGGGGAGCTACACAGCCTGCATCACCCCAGAGGAGTTCCGGAAGGCTGGAGCAGCGGTCCCCCACAGCGTGAGGGAACAGTAGGGGAGGAGCGGCGAAGGCCCGACCAATACTGCCCGGCTTAAGGTAGGAACAAACAAAAAAAAATATATATACTGTAGTTCGCCAGCCACCACAGCATAGGAGAAAAAGAAAACCTCTCCATGCCCCATGGGGACAGGAAAGACACTGGCTATGGGAGGTGGGAGGGTCCTTTTAAACCTCTCGTGCTTCCTGTCCCAATTAGGGCGTGGAGAGACAACCTCCTATGCTGTCGTGGAAGGGACTAGAGAAAGAGCAAATGTGCAAACATGTGTGACGCCCTGGACCCCAAGAGTCACAGAATAACATCACATACACACCCCCCCCTCCCCTGGTCAGGAACACCAGTCAAACAAAACCCTTGTTGCCTCCCTCCAGGGTCTGATGTCCACACCAGGTGGGGCGGAGCCAGGCGGTTGGCCCCACCCACCGAGGAGTTCACAGGCCTGGAGGCGGGAAAAGTAGTCAGTTTTAGTGGAGTCAAGTTCAGGAGTAGAGTGGAGAGGTGGTAGTGAGAGGAGAAAGTCTGTGTGTGTCTGGGTCGGAGCCCAGGCACAATCAGCAAGGTCGGCAGATGGTGGTGGCCGTCTGCAGGAGGTTGTGTAGGTCAGCGGAACCGTAGGACCGGGGTCGGGCTAGACTAGACTCGGAAGCCGCCGCAAAGGTCGAATTCTCTGATTGCGGTCTGGACCTCAGGGGTTCATGCCCAACCAAGTCCCATCAGAAGGCAACAGCCCAACCCGAACGGATAAGAGCCACCGCCAACGGCCAGAGATCCAAGGGCCAGTGCCTGCGGGCAAAACGGGCTCTCCCGACACGTACACGCCGTGGAGTGGACTACCTGTGGGAATCCATAGGAGTCAAACACTTACACATAGGTGCAGGGAACAACAGCCACCATCAACCCGTCCCGGGAGAGTGAAGACACCGCAGCCGACTGCGGGCCTCGTCCATCCAGCCGTTTGGTTTACCAGAGACTCTGTTGTTGTCTACCTGAGTGAGTACACCAGTGCCATCCGGCACCACGCGGCACCGCAACGTTGCCCCCGCGTCCACGCTGCCTCCCCGCATCGGCACCTGCATCTATCCCTCCTCCCTACCTCCCCAACCGGGGCCCCGGGACCAACAGCCCCTACCCACGGAGGGGTCAACACCTTAGCTGCTCCCCGCCATCGCTCCCGGGATTCCCAGTCACCAGCAGCGATGGTGCCCACCATCACCACAACCCGTGGGTGGCGTCACAACCGACATCCCACCACAAACCTCCCCTTTTCACTCGTGGGCGAGGAGGCGCTGCTCGAGCCCCCAGGTCCGGCCCCGTGCTCGAGCCACCGAGGAGCAGAAGCACCGGACCTGAGCGCCAGCGATTCCCAGGCGAGCGGCTTCCCAAACCCCTCCGCCCGCGACAACTTGGCGTCACAAACAGGATCCTAGCAATCTACTTACCAGTAGAAGTGCGCCTTGCAGTCCCCGCCGGCGGTGTCCTGCCGGAAAAATTTGAAATTCCGCCATCTTGGGCGCAAAAAGTTCCCGCTCGAGTCGTCTTCCTCGAGCAGGGAAGGCGCGAAAGTGAAGCCCCGCCCCCAGGAGAAGGAGGTGCAAGAGAGGACCAAGGGGGGAAGCAGATAGAAAAATGTCGGCGTTCTCGGACGGGAGCGCAGGGGCGCCCGCCGCTGGAGCGGCGGGGCTTGGAAGAAGCAGAGGAGGAGTAGCCTTTGAAGACTGCGGCCCGGGCGAGCTCCCCGTCGGGACCGCTGCTTGGCTGGAGCGGGAGCTGGGCCGGTTCTGTATGAAGGTCAGGGCGCAGAGCCTGCAGCAGCTGCTGGATTGGAAGGCGGAGGTCCGCAGGATGGTTGCCATGGTGTGGGCCCGTGAGCAAGGGGCCGCCCCGGCAGTGCAGCGCCGTGATCACACCACACAGGCCCCCGAGCCGGCCCTGATAGAGTGGGAGCCGGGCCCGGCCGCGCCACAGCAGGTGAGACCGAGATGATGCAGCTGGTGGAGGAAGGGGTCCCGAGTACGCTGCCTCCGCCACTGTTCCCGGTAACGGCCTACAGTCCCGAAACCCGCTGCACCTGGATGGGGAACCCGATTGATCGTCTGACCGTCGGCCAGTCCGTGTCGCTGCGGTGGTAGCCGCGCTGTTACCTGATTTGCAGAAGAACCGTTGTCCCCGTTGGGACCATCAGCATGTTGTTGTCCCCCTTTTTGCCACGTTATCTCCCTAAAGCAGCCCACATGAGAAACTGCTCATGAACACGGCCGAGAACTAGCAGGCCACCCACGAACTTGTGGGCTTGTAAATAATTCCGGGCTGGAGTTCCGTTAACCGCCTCCGGAGAGGCAGGTTGGAAGGAGGACCCGCAGCAGAGCAGGCTGGGGTCCGGTCACCACCAGGACCGGTGACCATCCTCCGGGGTCAGGGGTCCCCCTGGACGTGGGGCCCCCTGAATGACAGTCGGGTGCGAGATACCGTACCCGTTCCCGCTTGGGCAACCTGAACCAGTAAACCAACTTTATTTATATTAGAATAGAGGATCACTTGAAAACCAGAAAAAATTCTCTCTAAAACGTCACTTTTATTAATACTATTAAAATACTAAAATAATACTAAATTCTGGAATAATATCCAGAAGTAAAGACATCAACAAGTCGTGCTTAGTGATAACTAAGTAGGGTCTTGAAGGTGGACAGGGGACAAGGGGTGTGCACCGCCTACTAATTTCAATTGATATGCTGATAGTTATGAGGTGGGACAGGGGGTCTGATAATCCCTGATGTTATTCCCTACCTAACCACGGAGGTCAAAAGCACCTTAATTTTTTGGGTGCCCCCCGTTCCTCGGCGGCTAGCCCTAACTGCCCCTGTTACTACTCCTGACCTTAACCCACCACCAAGTGGATTGTGCAGTGGTGCATAACAGTCATGTGTCAATGGTAATACCAATTACAATAATAAACCCAAATCTCATGTGCAAATTAAGGATTTCAAATCACAGTTTAATAAATTGCCTGTATGGCTATGAAACTGGGAAGATACATGAGGAAGAGGGTCTACACAAAAGATGATGGACCTGTGGTCCTAGTACTTATCCTGCCAGGACTAACTTGATCCCGACGCGTTTCCCCCCAGCGTCTTGGGGTTCATCAGGGGATATAGATATATCAAATTATCTCTAATCTGTTTAGGCCATCAATCTAAAATAGAGAGATTATCATTCCTTTTAGATAAATGCGGACATGACATATTAGTTGTCACATGACCCATGTTGAATTGCACATACCTCCTCGTTGTTTATATTCTCCATGAGATGAAGATCCTGTGTGGTCCTTATGTGGGTCCAGTTGATACTCTGTACCCCCCCATTTAGGTGCTGGAGTTACAATGAAAAGCTCCTTTCACTAAATGGTACCAGGAAGGCTCTCTAGGTAATAAGTGCCTGCAGTAACAGCCTTTCACTGTGGCATCAGGTCCATAAGTCTGATGCGCGTGCTAAATTCCTCTACTTAAGGGGTAGTGATTCCCTCCCCTAATGGTCACAGTCTACAACTTCCGTTTTCAAAACTCCCGCCTATGGGCGGTACCCATTAGTCATACAAATTTGCTCCGAGCGTGACCAAGAGGAATCCCAGCTGGACGCTGCGCTCCACCCCTTACTTTGATACATGGGTGACGTCAGCCGGGTCCCGTGCACACACAGTGTTGGTCAGCTCGTATCCCGTACGTCCATCTGGACGCTGCGCTCCACCCCTTACCTAGAGGCATGAGTGACGTCAGCGCCGGGGTCCCATCCACACACAGTGTCGGTCGGCCCCGCCCCCATACGCCCATCTGAAAATCATTGGGCGATATCCCACGTGGAGCACAGTGACCCACGTGGGACACTTGTTCAGCCCGCCTCTTCCTGCTCCTTCCTGTGTCGTGCGCTGTGCAGCAGGAAATAGCTGCACTTCCTGCAGAGCGCATCTGCGTACCACCTGTCATAGGGAACGCATGTGCGCTCTCATTAAAACATCCGGAAGTGCCAAGTGCTACACTGAGACTGCGTGTCAGGGAGAGCGCAACTGCGCTCTGTCTGCTACAGATTGGGATCAATTGTGTGCTAAGGAACGCAAATGCGTCCCAAAGCATTTCTCAATTAAGGACACAGATTAAATGTGACAATAAGGACAAAGATTAGATATGGCAAATGCCAATGTTTACTATATATATAGCATTCTAGTAATAAGGCAGGAATATCTAGATAAACTAGATCCTGCAAGATGCAATTGTTTACCATACATATAGCATTCCAGTGATAAAGCAGGAGGCTCTGGATGAGCACTAAGCACGACTTGTTGATGTCTTTACTTCTGGATATTATTCCAGAATTTAGTATTATTTTAGTATTTTAATAGTATTAATAAAAGTGACGTTTTAGAGAGCAACCTGAACCAGGTTCTGTTTTCCGGACTGGGGAAAAGGGGTGCTGCCCGCTTCTTAGGGGAAGCATCAAGGTTTAGGTTGTTTGGGTGGGGAAGCGGAAGAACTGGGACCCGTCCGTTATTATTAAAAGTGTTTTTATTACCGTTAGTAACGTTAAAGTAACATGCCTCCCGTAAGGGAAGATTTGAAAAAAAAATGCTTGCCGTTTGTTTTTTTTCTCTGTTATTTATCTTTTTCAGAAAAAAAAAATAAAACCGGTGATGGACGGGAAGCCCGCGGACGGTCTGCGTTTTACCAAGGGGGAGTGTGATGCCTTGGACCCCAGGAGTCACAGAATAACATCACATACACACTCCCATCTCCCCTGGTCAGGAACACCAGTCAAACAAAACCCTTGTTGCCTCCCTCCAGGGTCTGATGTCCACACCAGGTGGGGCGGAGCCAGGCGGTTGACCTCACCCACTGAGGAGTTCACAGGCCTGGAGGCGGGAAAAGTAGTCAGTTTTAGTGGAATCAAGTTCAGGAGTAGAGTGGAGAGGTGGTAGTGAAAGGAGAAAGTCTGTGTTTGTCTGGGTCAGAATCCAGGCACAATCAGCAAGGTCGGCAGATGGTGGTGGCCGTCTGCAGGAGTTAGTGGAGGTCAGCGGAACCGTAGGACCGGGGTCGGGCGGTGGCCCGCCGGTACCAAACCGGGGAGTAGATTAAAGCCAAGCACCAAGGCAGGGTACTCAGACCCCGACTAGGCTCGGAAGCCGCTGCAAAGGTCGAATTCTCTGATTGCGGTCTGGACCTCAGGGGTTCATGCCCAACCAAGTCCCGTCAGAAGGCAACAGCCCCACCCGTCCGGATAAGAGCCACTGCCAACGGCCAGAGATCCAAGAGCCAGCGCCTGTGGGCAAAACGGGCTCTCCCGACACGTACACGCCGGGGAGCGGACTAGCCTTGGGAATCCATAGGAGTCAAACACTTACACTTAAGTGCAGTGAACGACAGCCACCATCAACCTGTCCAGGGAGAGTGAAGACACCGCAGCCGACTGCGGGCCCCGTCCATCCAGCCGTTTGGTTTACCAGAGACTCTGTTGTTGTCTACCTGAGTGAGTACACCAGTGACATCCGGCACCACGCGGCACCGCAACGTTGCCCCCGCGTCCACGCTGCCTCTCCACATCGGCACCTGCACCTATCCCTCCTCCCTACCTGCCCAACTGGGGCCCCGGGACCAACAGCTCCTACCCACGGAGGGGTCAACACCTTAGCTGCTCCCCGCCATCGCTCCCGGTATTCCCCGTCACCAGCAGCGATGGTGCCCACCATCACCACAACCCGTGGGTGGCATCACAACCGACATCCCACCACAAACCTCCCCTTTTCACTTGTGGGCGAGGAGGCGCTGCTCGAGCCCCCGGGTCCGGCCCCATGCTCGAGCAACCGAGGAGCAGAAGCACCGGACTCGAGCGCCAGCGATTCCCAGGCAAGCGGCGTTCCCAAACCCCTCCGCCTGCGACACATGTATATGTACGCATTTTAGCATAATGTCAGAATCAGATTCAGTATACATATAACATGTCTTTTTTCATGTTCATACCACGGGGGACCCTGGTTTCTATTACAAGAATCCACCATATTTCCTGATGGTGCAAGATCTCCTTTAGATCTTCACCCTTTTTGGTAAGTGTACTTTTTCAATGGCATTCCCTTGTAAACTATCTACATTGCCTTTGTGTGTGTATTAGGGCTCTTCTCCACTTGCGTGAAAAAAATTCCTGCGATACTCGGCTGCAAATGTGAGTCGAGTGTCCTGCGTGTGGTCTGCGTATGGTGGGGTTTTTTCCTCACATAGCATCTGTATGACATGCGAGCGTCATGCGAGTGCTATGTGAGTGTTTATGCAAAGAAAAAAAGGAGCCAGTACGATCTGAAATTGGCATGCATCATATAAAAAGTGAAAATTCACGGATTTATTCCAACTGTACTATAATAAAAAAAATGAGATTTTTAGCAAATAATTGATCAATTCTTTGAGCCACCCCTGCCAACGTCACGGCAAATCTCAATAGGGGGGTCCTACTCTATATTCTGTATTTCATGTGCCATGCGGCCTCCTAGATAAAGTTAAAAGCAGAACCATAATGGAGCACACATACCTGTAACCTGTATATATAGCCGCTTCCATGTTGCAAAAAAGGCACTTGTGGATAGAGACCAGCCCAGGTCCCAGCATGTGGCGCAAGCTCTGCACATACCAGGACTAGATCAGAACTGACCCTCCCAGTGCCAGACAGCAAGCATTGATAAAGGCGGACCAGATCCAAGTATGGTGCTTAATTAGCAATGCCTGTGGAAAGGGTGAGGCAACTGAATCTGAACAGCTACCAACAGTGGTATATTACAGTACAGTTGGAATAAATCTGTGAATTTGCACTTTTTATATGATGCATGCCATTTTCAGATCATGCTGGCTCCCCTCTCTCTCTGTTTGGTTGTAGTTATGCTACAAATGTCTGGTGGCTGGTCACCACCATGCTATGCACGCCTGATCTTGGTTTGCAATATATTCCTCCTGTTGGTAGCTGTACACATTCAGTTGCCTCACCCTTTCCACAGGCATTGCTAATTAAGCACCATACTTGGATCTGGTCCGCCTTTATCAATGGTTGCTGTCTGGCACTGGGAGGGTCAGTTCTGATCTAGTCCTGGTATGTGCAGAGCTTGCTCCACATGCTGGGACCTGGGCTGGCCTCTATCCACAATTGCCTCTTTTGCAACATAGAAGCGGTTATATATACAGGTTACAGGTATGTGTGCTCCATTATGGTTCTGCTTTTAACTTTATCTAGGAGGCCGCATGGCACATGAAATACAGAATATAGAGTAGGACCCCCCTATTGAGATTTGCCGTGACGTTGGCAGGGGTGGCTCAAAGAATTGATCAATTATTTGCTAAAAATCTCATTTATATTACAGTACAGTTGGAATAAATCTGTGAATTTGCACTTTTTATATGATGCATGCCATTTTCAGATCGTGCTGGCTCCCCTCTCTCTCTGTTTGGTTGTAGTTATGCTACAAATGTCTGGTGGCTGGTCACCACCATGCTATGCACGCCTGATCTTGGTTTGCAATATATTCCTCCTGTTGGTAGCTGTATACATTCAGTTGCCTCACCCTTTCCACAGGCATTGCTAATTAAGCACCATACTTGGATCTGGTCCGCCTTTATCAATGGTTGCTGTCTGGCACTGGGAGGGTCAGTTCTGATCTAGTCCTGGTATGTGCAGAGCTTGCTCCACATGCTGGGACCTGGGCTGGTCTCTATCCACAATTGCCTCTTTTGCAACATAGAAGCGGTTATATATACAGGTTACAGGTATGTGTGCTCCATTATGGTTCTGCTTTTAACTTTATCTAGGAGGCCGCATGGCACATGAAATACAGAATATAGAGTAGGACCCCCCTATTGAGATTTGCCGTGATGTTGGCAGGGGTGGCTCAAAGAATTGATCAATTATTTGCTAAAAATCTCATTTATATTACAGTACAGTTGGAATAAATCTGTGAATTTGCACTTTTTATATGATGCATGCCATTTTCAGATCGTGCTGGCTCCCCTCTCTCTGTGAGTGTTTATGCAAGCAGCGTCAGACTGGCTACCGGAGGAATCTCCAGTAATACCAGTCCTGGCCACGGTCACCTGCACTGAACTCCGGAGCTCTCACCTGAGCTCCAGAGATCAGCCCGGTCTGTCTGCAGCTGTGCTGAACTGAACAGCAATCGCCGGGGAATCAATCTCTCGGCGCTCGCTGTTCAGGCTGATCTCTGGAAATCAGGGGACAGCTCCGGAGTTCAGTGCATGTAACCGCGGCCAGGACTGGTATTACTGGAGATTACTCCGGTAGCCAGTCTGACGCAGTATGCAAGTGTCAAGGATCCGTGTGACATGCATATTCCATCTGAATGACATGCGCATGCCACCCGGATTCTGATTTTTTTTCTCGCTCCCATAGGATTGCATAGGGGTGCGAGAGCTGAGACTCGGTGCAAATCGCAGCATGCTGCTATTTCACCAAGAGCACGAGTCGTGCCGTCAAACATTTAGCAAGAGGACACGGCCTCATTGATTAACACTGGTGCGAGTGCGATCCGATTTTGTATCGGATCGCACTCGCACATGGAAATCGCAAGTGGAGAAGAGCCCTTAAGGAAATGCTGAGAAGCACCTGAGAGGCTTCTCGTAGTAACATTGTTAGCATTGTAGATATGTTCAGAGATTATTTTTTTCAATGCCCGGGTGGTACTGCCAACATATTGTAGTTACACACAAAATGACATAAACAACATTGTTGGTGCTATAATTTATCATAGAGAGAATGTCAAATTGTTTATTATTCGCATATGAAATGGTTGTTTAGTATTAGTCATATACAATATTATATTAGAAATATACAGTATAATACACACATGAAATAGATCCCTCTGTGTGTAATGACTCTATATAATAATAATAATTTATTCATTTATATAGCGCTATTAATTCCACAGCGCTTTACATGATTGGGAACACTGTCCCCATTGGGGCTCACAATCTAAGGTCCCTATCAGTATATTTTTGAATTGTGGGAGGAAACCGAAGTACCCAGAGGAAACCCACGCAAACATGGGGAGAACATACAAACGCCTTGCAGATGGTGTCCTTGGAGGGATTTGAACCAAGGACCTCAGCGCTGCAAGACTGCAGTGCTAACCACTGAGCCACCGTGCCACCCATATATAATATGCTCCCTCTAGGGAATAGATCCCTCTGTGTGTAATGACTCTACATAATATATAATAACATGTGAAATAGATCCCTCTGTGTGTAATTACTCAATATAATAAACACGTGAAATAGATCCCTCTGTGTGTAATGACTCTATATAATATATAGGAATAGATCCCTCTGAGTGTAATGACTATATATAATTAGTGTTGAGCGGACCCAGACCCGAAAAATCTGGATCCGCGCGGTTTGATCGGCAGATCCGAGTCTCTCTCTCTCTCTCTCTCTCCCTCTCCCTCTCTCTCTCCCCCCCTCTCTTTCTCTCTCTCTCTCTCTCCCCCTCTCTTTCTCTCTCTCTCTCTCTCCCTCTCTTTCTTTCTCCCTCTCTCTCTCCTTCCCTCCCTCTCCCTCTCTCCCTCCCTCCCTCTCCCTCTCTCCCTCTCCCTCTCTCCCCCCTCTCTTTCTCTCTCTCTCTCCCCCTCTCTTTCTCTCTCTCTCTCTCCCCCTCTCTTTCTCTCTCTCTCTCCCTCTCTTTCTTTCTCCCTCTCTCTCTCCCTCCCTCGCTCTCCCTCTCTCCTTCCCTCCCTCTCCCTCTCTCTCTCTCTCCCTCTCCCTCTCTCTCTCCCCCCTCTCTTTCTCTCTCTCTCTCCCCCTCTCTTTCTCGCTCTCTCTCCCTCTCCCTCTCTTTCTTTCTCCCTCTCTCTCTCCCTCCCTCCCTCTCCCTCTCTCCCTCCCTCTCCCTCTCTCTCTCACCCTCTCCCTCTCTCTCTTTCTCTCTCTCCCTCTCTCTCTCTCATGAAATAGATCACTCTGTGTACAATGACTCTATATAATATGTTTCCCTTTTTGTATTGAATAACTGAAATAAATAAAAACGTTTTGAGGATATTTCAATTTAGTGAGATGCACTTGTATCTCCCCCATTCTGATGTATAGGTCCTCCATCCTGGTATATATGTCCTTTATCCTAGTATATATGTCCCCCATTCTGGGCCCATCATGGTATATATGATCCCCATCCTGAGCTCATGATAGTTGTCATGATTCGCCTCCCTATACACATGGCTAGGGGGCGGAGCCTTCTCTCGGGCCTCACTTCCGGCCCCTGGATGCCTTAAAAGCTGATACTTCCAGTGAACCAGCGCCGGCTATAAGCTTAGCTCTGCTTTGCCTGTGATTGCTGGTCCTGTGAGTGATATCCTGATCTGTCTGTTCCTGTGCACCCGTGCCCTTGTCTGTGTTCTGTCCCCTGGTCGTCCCTCCTGTCCTGTGTCCCCCCTCAGTTGCTTCCTCCGGTACTGACCTTAGCCTGACTTTGACTTCGCTTCTGCTCGCTCCTCCGGTCCTGCTTCTGCCCGTACGGTGTTTGACCCAGCATGTCTGACTATTCCTCACATACCCTGCAGTTCTGCCTCTCAGCTGTGCTGATTAGGCAGTGCATGAGAACGCTGTGCATTTCCTTCCTGGTTCTCATTGCTCTGTGTAGTGTCATCTGCTGCAGAGCTCTCCCCCTGGTGGCAGCATTACAGTATAGCCGGCCCCAATAGGCTTTATCTCCCATAGGGAAGAGAAAAAAAAAAAAAAAGCCATTTAATTTTTGGTAGTGGGATCCAACTTTGCAGGATACCAGACTGTAATGGATCCACTCAGTACTTTGTGCGAGCAAGTAGCCAACCTTACGCAGCTGGTGCAGGATTTGGCTGCAGAGCATCGCACCCTGGTAGCTTCACACAACATTCTGCAGAGTAAGGTTTCTGCTTCTGCGAGGAACACCTCAGTGGCAGTTACCTCACAAACCGTAGGACAGCATAGTCCCACTGATGTCCAACTGACCTCCCCCGAACCCACGGTGATGCTCCCCGATAAATTCTCGGGGGAGAAAAACCTTTTTCGGACATTTAGGGAGAGTTGCAGGCTTCTTTTCACTCACCGGCCTCGGTCGTCGGGGAATGAGATCCAGTGGGTGGGGATCATCATGTCGTTACTTAGAGGGGGTCCCCAGACCTGGGCGTTTTCCCTACCCCCTTCGGCCCCGGAACGGCATTCGGTTGACCTCTTCTTTGACTCCCTCGGGGTGATATATGACGAACCAGACCGTGTACGGGTGGCTGAGGACAGGATCATGTGTCTCACTCAGGGAAACCACACTGCTGAGCTATATTGTTCTGAGTTTCGGCAGTGGTCCACTGAGGTACGGTGGAATGATTCTGCACTCAGGTGCCAATTCCGGAGAGGTCTTTCGGACTCCCTGAAAGACGCTTTGGCTTTGCACCCTCCTCCCAGCACCTTGGATGATGCGATGATGGAGGCAGTTCGTATGGACCGCAGATTACGGGAAAGAAGGGGAACCATGCGTGAGATTCCGCCCCCTCTACCTAGGGCACCTTCTTTGCCGGCTATGGAACAGATGGAAGTTGGAGACATCAGTCCAGATGAGATGGAGAGGAGAAGACGCCGGGATCTCAAGCTGTGCTTCTATTGTGGACACCATGGACACTGGAGGAAAGACTGCCCGGCTTGCCCCTCCGCTAAACAGTCGTTGGGAAACTTCTAAGTCTGGGTAACGGTCGAGGAGGTTGCCCAGACTATCAGGTACCTTTCCTCTCCTCCAATAAGATACTTCTGAATGTCGACCTCCGGGTCAAGGAGTCGGTCTGGTCTGCTACTGCCTTTGTTGACTGTGGGTCCGCTATGAACTTCATTGACTCTGAGTTGGTCCAAAGATTAGAGTTAGGGACAGTGAGGTTAGAAGGACCCATTCAACTCCTGGCAATTGATAAAACACCGCTGCCTCAAAACCTCATTCGGTTTGCTACAGAAAAATTTACTCTGGGGATCGGGTCTCTGCATTCTGAAACGATTTCTTGTTTTGTAATGGCCAATCTCCCTGCTGGATTAGTGTTGGGGTATCCATGGTTAAGGTTACATAATCCCGTTATTGATTGGGAGTGTCGTACCATAGTCAAATGGAGTCCTGCTTGTCATAAAAGGTGTTTACAATCTGTACCTGTGTTCTCCGTAAGTCCTGAGGGTCTTCCGGAATACCTGAGGGACTACGGAGACGTATTCTCGGAAACAGAGGCCGAGGCTTTGCCGCCTCATCGCCCATATGACTGTGCCATCGATTTACTTCCCAATACCAAATTGCCCAAGGCCCGTTTATATCACCTCTCGGGTCCAGAAAGGGCTGCTATGAAATCATACATATCTGATAGTATACGTAAAGGGCATATCCGTCCTTCTTCTTCCCCTGTGGCTGCTGGGTTCTTTTTTGTAAAGAAGAAGGACGGAGGATTAAGGCCATGTCTCGATTTCCAAGAATTGAACAAAATTACTGTGAAAAACACGTATCCGCTTCCACTCATCCCTGATCTCTACAACCAACTCTCTGAAGCCCGGTGGTTTACCAAACTAGATCTCAGGGGGGGCCTATAATCTTATCCATATTAGAGAAGGGGATGAGTGGAAAACGGCCTTTCTGACGTCAGAGGGGTTATTCGAGAATTTGGTGATGCCTTTTGGTCTAACAAATGCCCCTGCGGCGTTTCAAAATTTCCTCAACGATATCTTCTTTGATTTTCTTGGTCGTTTTGTGGTCATCTATCTCGATGGCATTTTGATTTATTCTGCCGATAGAGATACGCATATTATGCATGTTCGCTCAGTATTACAGAGATTACGTGATAACCATCTGTTTGCCAAGCTTGAAAAATGTGTTTTCTCTGTTCAGGAAATAGCCTTTCTTGGGTTACTCCTTTCTCGTGATGGGTTGAAAATGGACCCAGGAAAGGTGCAGGCTATCGTGGATTGGGTGCAACCCAGGGATATCAAGGCGCTACAACACTTTTTGGGTTTCGCAAATTATTATCGACGGTTCATTAAGGGGTTTTCTCAAATTGCCAAGCCATTGATTGACCTTACACGGAAAGGGGCGGATCTGCAGAACTGGTCGCAAACGGCTGTCCAGGTCTTTCTTGAGTTAAAGGACCGGTTCATGTCCGCCCCGATCCTGGTACAGCCTGACCTCGAGGCGCCGTTTGTTTTGGAGGTGGACGCCTCAGAGGTGGGGGTGGGAGCTGTTCTCTCTCAGGGCCCTGATCCTCTGACTAATCTGCGACCATGTGCGTTCTTCTCCAAGAAATTCACTCCGGCTGAGAGGAACTATGATGTGGGTAACCGTGAATTATTGGCGGTAAAGTTGGCATTCGAAGAATGGAGGCATTTTTTGGAGGGTGCTGTTCACCGTATTACTGTCATCACTGATCATAAAAACCTCGCGTATAACGAGTCCGCCAAGAGATTGACGCCTCGACAAGCGAGGTGGGCTCTTTTCTTTTCTAGATTTCATTTTTGTATTACTTTTCGGCCGGGGTCTAAAAACGTGAGGGCAGATGCACTGTCTCGTAGTTTGGACCCGGTGTCACCTCCAGAGCCTCCTTCCTCCATTCTTCCACGAGGGGTAATGGTCGCTGCCTTGTCGTCCGAGTTAGAGGCTGAGGTCAGGGAGGCCCAGTCCTCAGCGCCATCTTCCGCTCCAGACACTAAACTGTTTGTCCCTTTGCACCTCCGGTTATGGGTACTTCAAGAGTTCCATGAGTCCGTACTTAGTGTCCATCCTGGAGTTACAGCCACTCACAGGGCTGTTGCTCGACTGTTTTGGTGGCCATCTCTTCACTCAGATGTTGCTTGGTTTGTGTCTGACTGTGCTACATGTGCCCGTACTAAGGTATGTCGTAACCGACCGGCCGGGGAACTGGTTCCATAACCTGTTCCTGAAAGACCATGGACCCACTTGTCCATGGATTTCATTACGGACCTCCCTGTCTCAAATGGTATGACTGTGATCTGGGTGGTGGTGGATCGTTTTAGTAAACAGGCATATTTTGTTCCCCTCTCCGGTCTACCTTCTGCGGCGACCCTTGCCAACCACTTTATTGACCATGTGGTTCAGTTACATGGAAATTCCAAATAATTCAAATGACCCAAATTCTCATGAAACATTAAATTCTTTATTATTTTATTAGACAAACACACAAGAAAAATATTAAAAAGATGGATAATGATATAAAAATATCCTGGGTTCAACAAGTGCTAATTTTTCTTTTTTTTAATATTGTACATGGTAAATTCACAGGTTCATCACACACAATTTTTTTGAACAAATTTTTTTTGTACATATGTTTTTTTTGAAGTTGGTCTCTTGCAAAAGTATTCAACCCCTAATCCGCCCGCATCAAGGTCAATTATAATATATAATTTGTGATCTATAGGAAAGTGCTAGTGCATTAGCATACAGCTAAAAATGAATAAACAATTTGAGAGACCAAAGATACATGAGATGAATGAGGGGTTGAATAGTTTTGTTTAGGGGTGGAAATAATCTGCTTATTCCAATGAATCTATGCAGAGTTATTATCTCTAAGGCAAGCCATAAAAACTGCATCATAAAAAATTCTTTAGAAACACGTTGTCACATGAATTGCTGTAAACAAATGCCCAATATACCTATGTATCTACTATATGTTAAGAGTTAACAGAGCAAAATTCAATCTGTCATATGATTAACAGGAATAATATCACATCAGCATGTTACCAGGCAGGCCACATAACATCATGAAGACTGATGTGTTTAGAGCAATACTTCTCAAGCAGGTACAGTGCCTACAAGTAGTATTCAACCCCCTGCAGATTTAGCAGGTTTACACATTCGGAATAACTTGGCATTGTGACATTTGGACTGTAGATCAGCCTGGAAGTGTGAAATGCAGCAAAAAAGAATGTTATTTCTTTTTTTATTTTTTTTTTTTTTTAATTGTGAAAAGTTTATTCAGAGGGTCATTTATTATTCAACCCCTCAAACCACCAGAATTCTGTTTGGTTCCCCTAAAGTATTAAGAAGTATTTCAGGCACAAAGAACAATGAGCTTCACATGTTTGGATTAATTATCTCTTTTTCCAGCCTTTTCTGACTAATTAAGACCCTCCCCAAACTTGTGAACAGCACTCATACTTGGTCAACATGGGAAAGACAAAGGAGCATTCCAAGGCCATCAGAGACAAGATTGTGGAGGGTCACAAGGCTGGCAAGGGGTACAAAACCCTTTCCAAGGAGTTGGCCCTACCTGTCTCCACTGTTGGGAGCATCATCCGGAAGTGGAAGGCTTATGGAACTACTGTTAGCCTTCCACGGCCTGGACAGCCTTTGAAAGTTTCCACCCGTGCCGAGGCCAGGCTTGTCCGAAGTGTCAAGGCTAACCCAAGGACAACAAGGAAGGAGCTCCGGGAAGATCTCATGGCAGTGGGGACATTGGTTTCAGTCAATACCATAAGTAACGTACTCCACCGCAATGGTCTCCGTTCCAGACGAGCCCGTAAGGTACCTTTACTTTCAAAGCGTCATGTCAAGGCTCGTCTACAGTTTGCTCATGATCCCTTGGAGGACTCTGAGACAGACTGGTTCAAGGTTCTCTGGTCTGATGAGACCAAGATCGAGATCTTTGGTGCCAACCACACACGTGACGTTTGGAGACTGGATGGCACTGCATACGACCCCAAGAATACCATCCCTACAGTCAAGCATGGTGGTGGCAGCATCATGCTGCGGGGCTGTTTCTCAGCCAAGGGGCCTGGCCATCTGGTCCGTATCCATGGGAAGATGGATAGCACGGCCTACCTGGAGATTTTGGCCAAGAACCTCCGCTCCTCCATCAAGGATCTTAAGATGGGTCGTCATTTCATCTTCCAACAAGACAACGACCCAAAGCACACAGCCAAGAAAACCAAGGCCTGGTTCAAGAGGGAAAAATCAAGGTGTTGCAGTGGCCTAGTCAGTCTCCTGACCTTAACCCAATTGAAAACTTGTGGAAGGAGCTCAAGATTAAAGTCCACATGAGACACCCAAAGAACCTAGATAACTTGGAGAAGATCTGCATGGAGGAGTGGGCCAAGATAACTCCAGAGACCTGTGCCGGCCTGATCAGGTCTTATAAAAGACAATTATTAGCTGCAATTGCAAACAAGGGTTATTCCACAAAATATTAAACCTAGGGGTTGAATAATAATTGACCCACACTTTTATGTTGAAAATTTATTAAAATTTAACTGAGCAACATAACTTGTTGGTTTGTAAGATTTATGCATCTGTTAATAAATCCTGCTCTTGTTTGAAGTTTACAGGCTCTAACTTATTTGCATCTTATCAAACCTGCTAAATCTGCAGGGGGTTGAATACTACTTGTAGGCACTGTATATTAAGGGTTAACAGAGCAAGATTTAATCTTGTTGCAGGAGTTAGATTACATCAGCTGTTACTAGACAAGCCATCCATTAAGCCATATACACTGATGTGATCACAGCAATACTTAGCAAGCAAATAAAGAATTTAATGTTTCATGAGAATTTGGGTAATTTGAATTATTTGGAATTTCTGATATTTGATGACCCTCAAAATAGTTTGATAAGTTGGAAATTGGTTCGGTTACATGGGTTGCCCCTGAATATTGTGTCTGACAGGGGGTTACAATTCATTTCTCGGTTTTGGAGGGCCTTGTGCAGGCGGTTGGGAATTGAGTTGTCCTTCTCGTCCGCCTATCATCCCGAGTCTAATGGGCAGACGGAAAGGACGAATCAGACCCTTGAGCAAATCCTGCGGTGCTTGGTTTCTGCTCAGCAGGAGGATTGGTGTACGTTTTTGCCCCTTGCGGAGTTTGCATTCAATAGCAGAGTCCATCAGTCTACGGGAACTTCTCCCTTCTTCTGTAATTACGGGTTTCACCCTCACTTCGGGACCTTCTCTAGAGTGGAATCGGGGTGTCCAGGAGCTGACTCCATCGTTCAGCATCTGGGGGAGGTGTGGAAGGAGGTACGGCGGTGCATCGTGACGGCTCAACAGTCCCAGAATCGCCAAGCGGACAAACGCCGTTCTCTGGGACCCCCCTTTCAGGTGGGGGACAAAGTGTTGTTGTCCACTCGGAATATCAGGCTCAGGGTTCTGTCTGCTAAGTTGGGTCCTAAGTTTATAGGGCCCTATGAGATCATCGAAGTGATCAACCCGGTGGCCTTTCGGTTGCAACTGCCCCAGACCTTGCGTATTCCCAATGTGTTTCATATCTCCTTGCTTAAGCCATTTGTTCCTTCGGTGGTGGATTCTCAGACCCCTCCGGCTCCGATACTGGTGGACGGTGAGGAGGAGTACGAAATTCAGCGTATTATCGACTCTCGTTGGGTTCGTAGTTCCCTCCAGTATCTGATTCATTGGAAGGGTTACGGTCCGGAGGACCAGTCCTGGGTGCCGGCTCGATCCGTGCGGGCCAATTGGTTAATTGCGGCTTTCCACCAAAAGTATCCTGGGAAGCCTGGGGGTCCGGTGGCCCCCCCTTGAGGAGGGGGTACTGTCATGATTCGCCTCCCTATACACATGGCTAGGGGGCGGAGCCTTCTCTCGGGCCTCATTTCCGGCCCCTGGATGCCTTAAAAGCTGACACTTCCAGTGAACCAGCGCCGGCTATAAGCTTAGCTCTGCTTTGCCTGTGATTGCTGGTCCTGTGAGTGATATCCTGATCTGTCTGTTCCTGTGCCCCCGTGCTCTTGTCTGTATTCTGTCCCCTGGTCGTCCCTCCTGTCCTGTGTTCCCCCTCCTATTTCCCCACTCGGTTGCTTCCTCCGGTACTGACCTTAGCCTGACTTTGACTTCGCTTCTGCTCGCTCCTCCGGTCCTGCTTCTGCCCGTACGGTGTTTGACCCAGCCTGTCTCACTATTCATCACATACCCTGAAGTTCTGCCACTCAGCTGTGCTGATTAGGCAGTGCATGAGAACGCTGTGCATTTCCTTCCTAGTTCTCATTGCTCTGTGTAGTGTCATCTGCTGCAGAGCTCTGGCTCCCCCTGGTGGCAGCATTACAATAGTACTGTGTATGCCTATCTTGATATATATGTCCCCATTCTGGTATATATGATCCCAATCCTATTAGAGATGTCCCACATTCTGGTATATAGGATAATCTTGGGTCCATCCTGGTATCCTCGTATATGTCCGTCATTCTGGTATATATGTCCCCCATCATGGGAACATCATGCTATTTATGCCTCATGTTATGATGGGTTTTTTTTAACACACACAAAAAAAGATTCTACTCACCTTCCTTTTGCTCATCTGGTGCGCGGCTTCCTTTTCTGATGCAGGAAACTGACTTTGGTGTGTAAGCGATGGGCAGCCCAGTCACTACCATGCGCCCCCAGTCACACACCAATGTTAGCTGGCAGGTAACCTAAAATGGATATTCACCTCTTCCCAAGTCAATAATCTCTACCGCTGCTCAGCACCAGCTTTATTATGGGCATAGGGAGCAGTGAATATTCATTTCCTTAAAGAGCGGGCACACATGTTCACCTCAGCTGCTGGCTACCTTCAGCAGTGACCCTGTCTCTTGTGACCCACTCCACAGCCACCACCACCTCTCCCCACAGCAAACCAAGTATATCCAGTTTATATGATGCACCCCCAACTTTCCTTAATTTTGGGTGAAAACAGCACGTCTTATAGTCTGAAAAATCTGGTATAACAAGGGCAATCAAATTATTTGAAAAATCCTTAAAAAATATTGGTATCTTTGGCAATAAGATCCTGTTCTCAAGAGACTCATAACAGAAGAACCAGGTATCATGTTCTGTTGAGGAGCTATTGTCAATAACATCATACAAATTCAGAAACAATTCAGGGAAAATAAAAATATAAACAAATATCATATCTAGTAAGAAGAGTGGAGTCACTAGATGCATTGTTGTGAGATTATTTATCATGATTCAAAGGAAATCAGATCCAATAGCACCGGCGAATATTCACTATCAGCCAGAACGTAAGATGTAACCCTCAATTTGCAACGCGTGGGCTGCACAACACAAACACTAAGGTCTTGCAAGGATGGACATGGACAGTACTAAAATGTGCTTTCTTTTTAAACAAAGTATTTTACGACATCATTAGCACCATGTGCAATTATAAATAATATATATATATATATGTATATATATATATATATACACACACACATACTGTATATTTCACTGCCATATATTGTTGTATTGCTTTAACATTATCATGAATCATAAAATCATTGTTGGTATTATTTTAGTTATATAGAAACTTTTCTTTTATTATATGAATCTCAATTTGAGATATTCTGTTGATATGTCTTTTTTGTATATTTATACATGTTTTTTTTATTTTGTATATGTGCTTTATAAAGTGTCATCAATAAGAATCTGCCTAATTACCACGGTTTTTTGCTTCATTTTGTGAGGTGTTTAAATGATGCGTTCCATGGCTATTATATATGTAAATAGATCTTATTATCTCCTCCAATTCACATTATCGGAGATAAATATATATTCATTGTTTTTTTTCAATATTATCATGAACTATCAATATTAATACAAATATATGCCTCTGACACTATGACTACATGAGTTCCTATTTGTATTTATGCACCTTAAGGGCAACAGATGTATATCTCTAAGTACATGTTGTATATTACATATTTTGGGTGTTTTAATAGTGTCATCATTAAGCAAATGTGTAATTAGTACTGGGTGTTACCTCTAATTTTCTAACCCACCCTTTCAAACCAGTGAAAGGTATGAGAAGGATCATGCTCTCATGATATGTATAATCACCCGAGGAAGATAGTTTCACAGTCGAAACACCTTGTGTTTTTTTATGCTTGTAACCTCTTCACGACCTTGGTAACTGCAAAGTTGTTTAATTCTCTCTGATGCAGGCTCATGTGCCGCCCCTGCAGCAGTCTCACTGCTATTTACAAGGGGAGAGTTTGTGACGCCACCCATGGTTTGCGATAAGGGGAGTACCGCCGCTGCCGATTGGAGTACCCGGGGGAGATGGAGTGGGGCAGCCATATGACGTTCCCTCCACGGGTAGGGGAGGCCCCGGGATGATGAGGTGTAGGAGTGCGTGGTGTAGGTTGGACGCAGGGGAGGACAGTGTACTCACTCAGGCCGTGTTGGTATGGATGCGACCATAAATCAGACTGACACAGTAGTAAAGCAAGTCTCTGGGTGCCACTGCCACTGGTGGTCGGTAACCTGCCTCCATGCACTAGTATTTAGATGTTCTGAGTGTCCATTTGGCTTGGAGCTGTCGGGGTCCCGCTCCCTACAGTTAAGTAAAGGAGCTGTGCTTTCGATGGCTGACACTTGGGATCTTTGCAGGCTGCATAAGCTGGAAAGTCCTATCCCCCTCGTTGTGTTGTTGCCTTCTATCTCTGAGCTCTTGGGGACAGTTCATAGAGAGACTATCCTCCGTAGGTTAATTATCAGGTTGCTTGAAGCTACTCCCTGATCTAGGGTCCAGTACCCCGCCGTGCTCGATATCAGTTCGGTTACTAGGTACTCCGGTGCCGACCGTTCTCCAAAACTAAGCCTGGCCACCTTTCTCTAATACCCTGCGACTGGGTCTCCGACTCCTCCGGTCCCAGACCACCGTCTGCGACCTAGCCAAAAGTCCCACAGGGAGTTCTGATTCCCAGCTCCTCACTCTTTTGGGAGCTACTACTCTTCTGCCTAAGCTTTGTTCTCCATTCACTAACTTCCTCCCTCCCACCAGCCTGCCTGACCCTAGGCGAGTTGCCCTGTTCCAGCTAGACCACCCACTGGTGTGCCTGACAGGTGTGGTGTGAGGTGTAGCTAGGAATTGAATGCTGATGGAGCAATACCAAAGGTCAGGATCCCAGAACTATGGGGGGTTGAGTCCTGCACCAAAAGGAAAGGGGTGCAGTTCCCTGTGACAGCCTGACTAGTTCAGGGGTGTCACACTCACATGCTGAGCCTGCATGTTTCCCAGCACATCAGCTGATCTGATCAGCCATCATCTGCCTCTGACAACCGTCATCTGCATCTGACAACCATCACCTGCTCTAACAGCCATCATCTTCCTCTGACAGCCCTCACCTGCCTGTAACAGTCGCCATCTGCCTCTGACACCCATCACCTGTGTGGCGCCCCTGAGTATCAGGTGCCACAGGGTACTACATTTAACCCCGGATTCCTAGAAGATCAGTGTCGGTAAACACCACAACACACACACAAATCCACGTCCTTTACCCCAGACTGGGTAACAGGCTAGAGATGGACCTGATGGATGGCCACCTATTGGTTGGAACTCATCCAATCGAGTAGTCAGACATCTAGGAGGAGGAGGTGCTAGTCAGTGGAGTGATGGACGACTGACATCTTGTCAGTTAGTTAACCAGACACCAAGAAAGTCAGAAGTCAGTACACAGACGGAAAGTGTAAAGTGACTGAGTAAAAAGGAATACGGTTGCCAGGGAGAGTACGGTGTGAGTACTCACTGGACCGAGCACCGGCGGCGTACAGAGCCCTAGGTCAGGAAGACGCTTCAGGCTCACCTGTAAAAATCTGCCCAGTGAGGGGACCATCAAGGACCTCACCGATGTTAGTGTCCGGGGCCCAGCAGCAAAAAGGGAACCCAGAAACGGGGACAGAGGTCCGAACCAAGAGAGGTTTAAGCTGCCTGCCCATACGGGCCAAGACAGTGACAACAGGAGGGGACCCCAAAAAGCTCCAGGCCACGGGGACCCACCAATTGCAGACAGGTGCATGGGAGTAAAGCTCAGCAGGTCACTACACCGGCACTGGAACAAAGGGAATACCGGATTGGTAGAGACCAGCAGCAGCCGGGGGCAGCAACTCCAAACCAGTGAGTAAAGCACAAGTTACACCGCAGACCCCTGTGTTGTCTGAATTCTTCCTGCACCTCTGCATCTACATACTACAACCACCATCATCCTCACCTGGGGCCTAGCTCTACTTATGGAGGGCCATCACACCTAAGCTGCCCAATACCATCAGCCCCAGCAGTGAGAGACCGTGCAGCGGCGGCTTTCCCCATATACCGCACACCGCAAGTGGCGTCACATGAACTACAAAATATTGTAGAAACAGGAATGGTGTGTTAGTGTATCAGGCAGCACAAGATGGTAGAGTCTTGCTTTTCAAAGGTCACAGCAACGTATTAATGTGGCTGATGTGGACGGACAGCACAAAAAACTCACAATATAATGAATACCTCGAATATCGTACTATTCGTGCCAATAGTAACGATTACACTCGCTCATCACTAGTTGCAACACTTAAAGGTCGCTAGGTTGGACCCAATCAACTATGGCCTGCACCTTCCCAGGGTCCATCTTGAACCCAATCAATGCCACAATGAACCCTTGGCATGAGATTTCTTGGATGGCAAAATGTACATTTTGCTAACTTAGTAAACAAGGAATTCTCTCTAAGCCTTTGTAACACAGAGCCGATATGTTCATAATGAGAATCCAGATTAGGCGAGAAAACCATAATAAATCTTCCTATGTAATCTGAAAAAATATCATCCATAAAGTTTTGGAAAACAGCAGGTGCATTAGTCAGTCCAAAAGGCATCACAAGATTCTCGAACAGACTCTCGGATGTTAAAAATGCCATCTTCCACTTATCACCCTCCTAGATGCATATTAAATTCTAAGCCCCTCTAAGATCTAGCTTCCGGGCTTTGGTCTAGCGCGGGGCTGGTACGGGTGCCGGAGCGGTGGCGTGCTCGTGGCCCGAGGTCCCCATTGCCGGGTCCTCTCTGGTAGACAGAACGGATTCCGCTGCCGTAGCTTGGGGCAGCGGACCGATTGGGGCACTAGCTGCAGGTGCGGGCGGCGAGGGAGGCGACGTGGCAGATGGGGGCAGACCGAGCTCCTCAGCCGGTTGGGCTGGTACCGGTGGAACATAGGGACGTGGTTTGCTTACCCGCTCCTCCGAGGCCATCTCCTCTTCGTGTGCCCGAACGGCTGCAGCCAGGTCCCTCATTTCGGCCGTCCATCTTGCCAGTAGGTAGTTGGCTTGGGCCTGGATCTTGCGGCACATCCTTGTAGTCTGGGCTTCTATCCAGTCAGCAGTCCCGGGAGCAGGCTCCTCCATGGTCGGGTTGCCGTACCGGTAAGACATCCTCTCCTGATGGAGTCCAGGAATGGAAGATGGCAGAGTCCTGGTGTACCTGCCTCTTATCCTCTCGGGTCACATGCCGCAGTTTTCGCCCTGCCCCCTGTTTTTTTTCAGGAGCAGTCTCTTAGCGCGACTCACTGGTCTTTTTTTTCTCTTCCGGTCTTTTTCTGTCACCAGCTTCCGCCCGCGTTCCCAGGGGGCGGAGCTTCGTCTTTGCGCTCTTTCTCGGGGAAGAAGACACTGGGTTGTCGTTTTTCGCGCCCAAAGATGGCGGCAAAATGGCAGCTTTTCAAGATTTTTACAGCGGAGCACCACTGACAGTCCAGAACAAGGCGCAGTTCCACCAGGTAGGTGGATGGGTTACAATCCTGTTCGTGACGCCAGGATCCGGATCTGTAATGTGGCTCGAGGGTCCTCCGGACCCAATGGTCTCGCGAACACTTTGAATAAAAAAGGGGATTGTTGTATATGGGATTTTATGGACAGTTCGTGACGCCACCCACAGTGTGTGGTAAGCTGGGGTACCACCGCTGCTGTTAGGGAGCTCCCGGGGGCGTTGAGATGGCAGCTAGGTGTTCTTAACCCTCCATGGGTAGGGATGGATGCCCCAGGCTCAGTGTCTCTATGCTGTGGATGGTGGCTGCAGGGGCCGGCGTGCCCGGTCAGACCAGGGGATATCGGTTTACTCACAGTCAAATGAATCACACAAGACTAGTCAGTAAACCAAGGTGTCAGTGGCCGGCCGCCGCGGCCGGGTGTATTCTGGTCCCTCACCTGGGGTGATGGTCTGTGTCACCTTCCTCTGCACTACTTTAGTTTGTTGTGGACCACCCGGTATGGAACGCGGGAGTCCGCTCCCAGTACTTCGGTTGGAGCCTTGCCCACTGACGCTGGCTCTTGGGATCTTAACGGGCCCTGGCAGATGCCCTATCCCCCGCGGTGAGCTGTTGTACCCCCTCTATGCACGGTTTCCGGGTCGGTTCTCCAGTGTCGGTACCGGCGGGCTCCTACCCTGTCCCGGTCCACCTAGGATCTCCGGCAGCCATCTTCCCGTCTCCTGCAGACACGGACCACCGATTGCCACCTAGCCAGTATGCCGGGGCTCCAACCCTGATGCCTCTCTGCTCTCCAACTTCCACTTGACCTTCCACTTCACTCCTCTCAATTCCAACCTCTACTCAACTCTCTGTCACTGATTCTTTTCCCGCCCCCGAGTTCTCTAGACCCCTAGGTGGGCGTTTTACTTCCGTCTGGTCTCGCCCAATGGTGTGCCATTCCTGCCCTGGGCGGGTGACTAGGGTTTTTGGTCGGCTTGGTGTAACCCTATGAGGGAAGGTGTTGTGTGGGGGTCTAGCGTGTGACCACCTGGCGGCGCCAGGGCATCAAACTTACAATCTACAATGAGATGGGGGGGGCAAGGTACAAGTGCTTATTTACAATGACAATCCAGCCATCTCAAGGAAATGGGGGATAAATAATGGCTTCCTGGATCAGTTGGCCAGAACCTTGAGATGCATTTGGGTGCCATGGAGTTTGACGTGAGGTTATGTTCTGAGAAGTTGTGGAGGGACTATGTGAATTTAGTTTGGCTAGGGAGTGTGATAGGCCGCCCTAAAAAGATGCGTTTTTAGGGAGCGTCTGAAGCTGAGTGAGTTGTGATTCATCCTAACTTCTTGGGGTAGAGCGTTCCAGAGGACTGGTGCAGCTCGGGAGAAGTCTTGGATCCGGGAGTGGGAGGTTCGAATTAGTGTGGATGTTAGTCGAAAGTCATTTGCAGAGCATAGAGAACGGGTTGGGTTTTAGACAGAGAGGAGGGTGGAGATGTAGGGGGTGCTACACTGTGGAGAGCTTTGTCAGTGATAGACAGAGAGGAGGGCGGAGATTTAGGGGGGTGCCGCACTGTGGAGAGCTTTGTGGGTGATAGAGAGGAGGGTGGAGATGTAGGGGGTACTGCACTGTGGAGAGCTTTGTGGGTGATAGACAGAGAGGAGGGTGGAGATGTAGGGGGGTGCGGCACTGTGGAGAGCTTTGTGGGTGATAGACAGAGAGGAGGGTGGAGATGTAGGGGGTGCCGCACTGTGGAGAGCTTTGTGGTGATAGACAGAGAGGAGGGTGGAGATGTAGGGGGTGCCACACTGTGGAGAGCTTTGTGGTGATAGAGAGGAGGGTGGAGATGTAGTGGGGTGCCGCACTGTGGAGAGCTTTGTGGTGATAGAGAGGAGGGTGGAGATGTAGGGGGTGCCGCACTGTGGAGAGTTTTGTGGTGATAGACAGAGAGGAGGGTGGAGATGTAGGGGGTGCTGCACTGTGCAGAGCTTTGTGGTGATAGAGAGGAGGGTGGAGATGTAGGGGGGTGCCGCACTGTGGAGAGCTTTGTGGGGATAGACAGAGAGGAGGGTGGAGATGTAGGGGGTGCCGCACTGTGGAGAGTTTTGTGGTGATAGACAGAGAGGAGGGTGGAGATGTAGGGGGTGCCACACTGTGGAGAGCTTTGTGGTGATAGACAGAGAGGAGGGTAGAGATGGAGGGGGTGCCGCACTGTGGAGAGCTTTGTGGGGATAGACAGAGAGGAGGGTGGAGATGTAGGGGGTGCTGCACTGTGGAGAGCTTTGTGGTGATAGACAGAGAGGAGGGTGGAGATGTAGGGGGTGCTGCACTGTGGAGAGCTTTGTGGGGATAGACAGAGAGGAGGATGGAGATGTAGGAGGTGCCGCACTGTGGAGAGCTTTGTGGGGATAGACAGAGAGGAGGGTGGAGATGTAGGGGGTGCTGCACTGTGGAGAGCTTTGTGGGGATAGACAGAGAGGAGGATGGAGATGTAGGGGGTGCCGCACTGTGGAGAGCTTTGTGGTGATAGACAGAGATGAGGGTGGAGATGTAGGGGGTGCTGCACTGTGGAGAGCTTTGTGGTGATAGACAGAGAGGAGGGTGGAGATGTAGGGGGTGCTGCACTGTGGAGAGCTTTGTGGTGATAGACAGAGATGAGGCGGAGATGTAGGGGGTGCCGCACTGTGGAGAGCTTTGTGGTGATAGAGAGGAGGGTGGAGATGTAGGGGGGTGCCGCACTGTGGAGAGCTTTGTGGTGATAGACAGAGAGGAGGGTGGAGATGTAGGGGGTGCCGCACTGTGGAGAGCTTTGTGGTGATAGAGAGGAGGGTGGAGATGTAGGGGGTGCCGCACTGTGGAGAGCTTTGTGGTGATAGACAGAGAGGAGGGTGGAGATGTAGGGGGGTGCCGCACTGTGGAGAGCTTTGTGGTGATAGACAGAGAGGAGGGTGGAGATGTAGGGGGTGCTGCACTGTGGAGAGCTTTGTGGGTGATAGACAGAGAGGAGGGTGGAGATGTAGGGGTGCTGCACTGTGGAGAGCTTTGTGGTGATAGAGAGGAGGGTGGAGATGTAGGGGGTGCTGCACTGTGGAGAGCTTTGTGGTGATAGACAGAGAGGAGGGTGGAGATGTAGGGGGTGCCGCATTGTGGAGAGCTTTGTGGTGATAGAGATGAGGGTGGAGATGTAGGGGGTGCTGCACTGTGGAGAGCTTTGTGGTGATAGAGAGGATGGTGGAGATGTAGGGGGTGCCGCACTGTGGAGAGCTTTGTGGTGATAGACAGAGAGGAGGGTGGAGATGTAGGGGGTGCTGCACTGTGGAGAGCTTTGTGGGTGATAGACAGAGAGGAGGGTGGAGATGTAGGGGGTGCCGCATTGTGGAGAGCTTTGTGGTGATAGAGAGGAGGGTGGAGATGTAGGGGGTGCCGCACTGTGGAGAGCTTTGTGGTGATAGACAGAGATGAGGGTGGAGATGTAGGGGGTGCTGCACTGTGGAGAGCTTTGTGGTGATAGACAGAGAGGAGGGTGGAGATGTAGGGGGGTGCCGCACTGTGGAGAGCTTTGTGGTGATAGAGAGGAGGGTGGAGATGTAGGGGGTGCCGCACTGTGGAGAGCTTTGTGGTGATAGATAGAGAGGAGGGTGGAGTTGTAGGGGGTGCTGCACTGTGGAGAGCTTTGTGGGGATAGACAGAGAGGAGGGTGGAGATGTAGGGGGTGCTGCACTGTGGAGAGCTTTGTGGTGATAGATAGAGAGGAGGGTGGAGATGTAGGGGGTGCTGCACTGTGGAGAGCTTTGTGGTGATAGATAGAGAGGAGGGTGGAGATGTAGGGGGTGCCGCACTGTGGAGAGCTTTGTGGTGATAGATAGAGAGGAGGGTGGAGTTGTAGGGGGTGCTGCACTGTGGAGAGCTTTGTGGTGATAGACAGAGAGGAGGGTGGAGATGTAGGGGGTGCTGCACTGTGGAGAGCTTTGTGGTGATAGATAGAGAGGAGGGTGGAGTTGTAGGGGGTGCTGCACTGTGGAGAGCTTTGTGGTGATAGATAGAGAGGAGGGTGGAGATGTAGGGGGGTGCCGCACTGTGGAGAGCTTTGTGGTGATAGACAGAGAGGAGGGTGGAGATGTAGGGGGTGCCGCACTGTGGAGAGCTTTGTGGTGATAGAGAGGAGGGTGGAGATGTAGGGGGTGCCGCACTGTGGAGAGCTTTGTGGTGATACACAGAGAGGAGGGTGGAGATGTAGGGGGTGCCGCACTGTGGAGAGCTTTGTGGTGATAGACAGAGAGGAGGGTGGAGATGTAGGGGGTGCTGCACTGTGGAGAGCTTTGTGGGTGATAGACAGAGAGGAGGGTGGAGATGTAGGGGTGCTGCACTGTGGAGAGCTTTGTGGTGATAGACAGAGAGGAGGGTGGAGATGTAGGGGGGTGCCGCACTGTGGAGAGCTTTGTGGTGATAGACAGAGAGGAGGGTGGAGATGTAGGGGGTGCTGCACTGTGGAGAGCTTTGTGGGTGATAGACAGAGAGGAGGGTGGAGATGTAGGGGGTGCTGCACTGTGGAGAGCTTTGTGGGGATAGACAGAGAGGAGGGTGGAGTTGTAGGGGGGTGCTGCACTGTGGAGAGCTTTGTGGTGATAGATAGAGAGGAGGGTGGAGATGTAGGGGGTGCTGCACTGTGGAGAGCTTTGTGGGGATAGACAGAGAGGAGGGTGGAGATGTAGGGGGGTGCTGCACTGTGGAGAGCTTTGTAGTGATAGACAGAGAGGAGGGTGGAGATGTAGGGGGTGCCGCACTGTGGAGAGCTTTGTGGTGATAGATAGAGAGGAGGGTGGAGTTGTAGGGGGTGCTGCACTGTGGAGAGCTTTGTGGTGATAGACAGAGAGGAGGGTGGAGATGTAGGGGGTGCTGCACTGTGGAGAGCTTTGTGGTGATAGATAGAGAGGAGGGTGGAGATGTAGGGGGTGCCGCATTGTGGAGAGCTTTGTGGTGATAGATAGAGAGGAGGGTGGAGTTGTAGGGGGTGCTGCACTGTGGAGAGCTTTGTGGTGATAGACAGAGAGGAGGGTGGAGATGTAGGGGGTGCTGCACTGTGGAGAGCTTTGTGGTGATAGATAGAGAGGAGGGTGGAGTTGTAGGGGGTGCTGCACTGTGGAGAGCTTTGTGGTGATAGATAGAGAGGAGGGTGGAGATGTAGGGGGTGCTGCACTGTGGAGAGCTTTGTGGTGATAGATAGAGAGGAGGGTGGAGTTGTAGGGGGTGCTGCACTGTGGAGAGCTTTGTGGTGATAGATAGAGAGGAGGGTGGAGATGTAGGGGGTGCTGCACTGTGGAGAGCTTTGTGGTGATAGATAGAGAGGAGGGTGGAGTTGTAGGGGGTGCTGCACTGTGGAGAGCTTTGTGGTGATAGATAGAGAGGAGGGTGGAGATGTAGGGGGTGCCGCATTGTGGAGAGCTTTGTGGTGATAGATAGAGAGGAGGGTGGAGATGTAGGGGGTGCTGCACTGTGGAGAGCTTTGTGGTGATAGATAGAGAGGAGGGTGGAGTTGTAGGGGGTGCTGCACTGTGGAGAGCTTTGTGGGGATAGACAGAGAGGAGGGTGGAGATGTAGGGGGGTGCCGCACTGTGGAGAGCTTTGTGGTGATAGATAGAGAGGAGGGTGGAGTTGTAGGGGGTGCCGCACTGTGGAGAGCTTTGTGGTGATAGATAGAGAGGAGGGTGGAGATGTAGGGGGTGCTGCATTGTGGAGAGCTTTGTGGTGATAGATAGAGAGGAGGGTGGAGTTGTAGGGGGTGCCGCACTGTGGAGAGCTTTGTGGTGATAGATAGAGAGGAGGGTGGAGATGTAGGGGGTGCTGCATTGTGGAGAGCTTTGTGGTGATAGATAGAGAGGAGGGTGGAGTTGTAGGGGGTGCTGCACTGTGGAGAGCTTTGTGGTGATAGATAGAGAGGAGGGTGGAGATGTAGGGGGTGCTGCACTGTGGAGAGCTTTGTGGTGATAGATAGAGAGGAGGGTGGAGATGTAGGGGGTGCTGCACTGTGGAGAGCTTTGTGGTGATAGATAGAGAGGAGGGTGGAGTTGTAGGGGGTGCCGCACTGTGGAGAGCTTTGTGGTGATAGATAGAGAGGAGGGTGGAGATGTAGGGGGTGCTGCATTGTGGAGAGCTTTGTGGTGATAGATAGAGAGGAGGGTGGAGTTGTAGGGGGTGCTGCACTGTGGAGAGCTTTGTGGTGATAGATAGAGAGGAGGGTGGAGATGTAGGGGGTGCTGCATTGTGGAGAGCTTTGTGGTGATAGATAGAGAGGAGGGTGGAGTTGTAGGGGGTGCTGCACTGTGGAGAGCTTTGTGGGTGATAGACAGAGATGAGGGTGGAGATGTAGGGGGATGCTGCACTGTGGAGGGCTTTGTGGTGATAGATAGAGAGGAGGGTGGAGATGTAGGGGGTGCTGCACTGTGGAGAGCTTTGTGGTGATAGATAGAGAGGAGGGTGGAGATGTAGGGGGTGCTGCACTGTGGAGAGCTTTGTGGTGATAGATAGAGAGGAGGGTGGAGTTGTAGGGGGTGCTGCACTGTGGAGAGCTTTGTGGTGATAGATAGAGAGGAGGGTGGAGATGTAGGGGGTGCTGCACTGTGGAGAGCTTTGTGGTGATAGATAGAGAGGAGGGTGGAGATGTAGGGGGTGCTGCACTGTGGAGAGCTTTGTGGTGATAGATAGAGAGGAGGGTGGAGATGTAGGGGGTGCTGCACTGTGGAGAGCTTTGTGGTGATAGATAGAGAGGAGGGTGGAGATGTAGGGGGTGCTGCACTGTGGAGAGCTTTGTGGTGATAGATAGAGAGGAGGGTGGAGTTGTAGGGGGTGCCGCATTGTGGAGAGCTTTGTGGTGATAGATAGAGAGGAGGGTGGAGTTGTAGGGGGTGCTGCACTGTGGAGAGCTTTGTGGTGATAGATAGAGAGGAGGGTGGAGTTGTAGGGGGTGCTGCACTGTGGAGAGCTTTGTGGTGATAGATAGAGAGGAGGGTGGAGATGTAGGGGGTGCTGCATTGTGGAGAGCTTTGTGGTGATAGATAGAGAGGAGGGTGGAGTTGTAGGGGGTGCTGCACTGTGGAGAGCTTTGTGGTGATAGATAGAGAGGAGGGTGGAGTTGTAGGGGGTGCCGCATTGTGGAGAGCTTTGTGGTGATAGATAGAGAGGAGGGTGGAGTTGTAGGGGGTGCTGCACTGTGGAGAGCTTTGTGGTGATAGATAGAGAGGAGGGTGGAGATGTAGGGGGTGCTGCACTGTGGAGAGCTTTGTGGTGATAGATAGAGAGGAGGGTGGAGATGTAGGGGGTGCTGCATTGTGGAGAGCTTTGTGGTGATAGATAGAGAGGAGGGTGGAGATGTAGGGGGTGCTGCACTGTGGAGAGCTTTGTGGTGATAGATAGAGAGGAGGGTGGAGTTGTAGGGGGTGCCGCATTGTGGAGAGCTTTGTGGTGATAGATAGAGAGGAGGGTGGAGTTGTAGGGGGTGCTGCACTGTGGAGAGCTTTGTGGTGATAGATAGAGAGGAGGGTGGAGTTGTAGGGGGTGCCGCATTGTGGAGAGCTTTGTGGTGATAGATAGAGAGGAGGGTGGAGTTGTAGGGGGTGCTGCACTGTGGAGAGATTTGTGGGTGAGAACAAGTAGTTTGAATTGGATCCTGTGATATATGGGCAGCCAGTGCAATGACTGGCACAGAGCAGAGGCAGAGGGGAAGAGGTGAGTTGTCAAAGTGAGAGATTAAGCAGAGGCAGATAAAGACCAGGTCAAGTGTGTTACCATCTTCATGTGTCTCAGAGGATGAGAGCTGTGAGAGGCCAAGGGAGGTGGTGAGAGCTAGAAGCTGGGATGCAGATGAGGAGACGGGCTTATCATGGGGATGTTAAAGTCTCCTAGGATGAGGGTTGGTAATTCTGAGGACATGAAATGCGCCAGCCAGGCTGAAAAGTGGTCAAGGAACTGGGTGGGTGAGCCAGGTGGAAGGTATATGACAGCTACTCTGAGGCAGAGGGGATGGAAGAACCTGATGGTGTGGACCTCGAAAGATGGGAATGAGAGTGATGGAGCTGGTGGGATGACCTGGGGAGTGCATTGTGGGGACAGGAGTAAACTGACTCCACCACCATGTCTGTTTTCAGGTCTTGTTGAATGGGAAAAGTGTAAACCACCATGAGAAATGGCAGCAGGGGAAGTAGTGTCAGCATCCTGAATCCAGGTTTCAGTGAGGGCCAGCAGATTGAGAGAGTTATTGAGAAAGAGGTTGTGGATGTAGGGAAGCTTGTTACATACAGACCGTTTATTCTCGAGAGCACAATTAAAAGAGGGAAATGAGGGTGTACAACTAATGTTAATAAGATTATCAGGGTTTCTATAGGCGGTGGGGGAGGGGGTAAAGTTAGCATGGGGTGGACCGGGATTAGGAGAGATCGCCTGAGAGAAGTAGCAGTAGAAGGAGAAAGATCAGATGGTTTTTGGACTTGTGGCATGGCTTTTCTGCAAGACCCTGGAGCATGATGGACTGAGATTATTCAGAAAGGTGAAAAGAGCCTGGGAGCTGTACATAGGAGAGGGGAGGAGACAGGGACTGATGTGGATGAGTGGTGATGGAGGGGGGACAGGGCGGTGAAAGTGGACAGTAAAAGCATATAGGATGATAGAGATGGAAATAATAGTCATGGTTGAAACAGAGGGTGTCAAATAGTAGTTTACCTGCCTCCTGCCCTGACCAACTGCCATTGAAGTAACTGCCGAGCACTTAGCAACGATGGCACTTTGCATAAGATGGCAGGCATGCAGGCACCCCACATGCGTGATCCCCTTAAGGAACACACAAATATATAGGGTAGACTAGAGGAATAGGTAAGGGGGATTGTGGGAACTCAGCTAGTTAAGGAAAATTAACAAATGCTGATCACACCAGGGAATGATTAAGGAATCAAAGGAAACAGGACACTTGACACCTGCCCAGACTCCAGTCTACACAAAATCACACTTTCAACCATCAGATAAGATCCTGAACCAAGTCAGGTTTGCCACCTGATCACAGGGCATGTGTCGGGGGCGGGGGCCAGCTTTCCCCATCGCGGGGGCTGCTCGGGCAGATCGTGCTCGGATACGGTGCCTTCTCCTCGGTGGCTCGAGCGGGCCGGACCTGGGGCTTGAGCAGCGCTCCTCGCCCACGAGTGGAAAGGGAGCTGGTTCACCCACCCCCCTTGGTATTTTCCAGGCACTTTGCTCTCTTTCTGCTGTGCCGCCCTGTTCCCAGGGGGCGGGGCTTCACTTTCGTGCCCTTTTGCTCGGAGATGAAGGCGGGAATCTTTCGCGCCCAAGATGGCGGGTTTTCAATTTTTGCAGCGGGACGCCGCTGACGGGGATCTCTAAGGCGCACTTCCACTGGTAAGTGGACTGGTTCAATCCTGTTCATAGATGCCAAGTTGTCGGGGGCGGGGACCAGCTTTCCCTGTCGCGGGGGCTGCTCGGGGAGATCCCGCTCGGATCCGGTGCCTTCTCCTCGGTGGCTCGAACGGGCCGGACCCGGGGCTCGAGCAGCGCTCCTCGCCCACGAGTGAAAAGGGAGGGGAGTTGGATTGTTGGGATGGATGGAGTGTTCATGACGCCACCCACGGGTTATGGTGACGGTGAGCACCACCGCTGCTGGTGATGGGGTTCCCAGGAGCGATGGCGGGGAGCAGCTAGGTGTTGACCCCTCAGTGGGTAGGGGCGGTTGGTCCCGGGGCCCGGTAGGAGGTTGGGTTCCCGTAGGATGGGGTTCGCAGGGTGCAGGGTTGCGGTGTAGCGTAGCGGGGTGCCGGATGGCACTGGTGTACTCACTATTAAACCACACAGAGTCACTGGTAAACTAGAAACTGCCGGTGTCCGCAGCCTTCGGTACAGAGGGTGTTTTTGGGATCCCACACACAGTACAGCAGGATCCTGTTCTCGTTTTGCAGCCAGACGCTTCTTTCTCCTTCCTCAGTCGGGAACGGGGAGCCCACTCCCCTGCAGTGATCCGGGTCATCCCTTGGTACTGGCGGGCCACTACCATGCCCCGGTCACCTCGGGCCCCTTCCTCACACTTCCCTTCCTTACAGCAGCAAGGAGCTATCCTCCCCTGGTCTGCTCTCTTCACTCTCCTCACACACTCTACTCCAGCCCCTCCCCTGCTGCTCTGTTTAGCTCTTACACTGGGGGGGGGGAGGGTCTGTCCTGCTGCACTGGTGTGGGATCAGGTTACCAAGGAGGAGAATGGCCTGCACTTTGCTGGATTTCTGCAGGCTTTGTGACACCCTGGTTTTGCCAGGGCGTCACACATGCGTACTGGATCCATAGGTGGAGAGAAAAATAAAAAGTCTGGCCAGTCGTAATGTGCTGCTAGTCACTACTTATGGGTAGTATAGACGGAAGAGTAGTCAGACAAGCCAGGGTCCGGTAACAGGAGGACACGTCAGGACACAGGGAATAAACAGAAGCGCAGTCAAGTCACAGGCTGAGAATTCCAGGAGAGTACATATAGATTCAGGGAGCAGACAGAGATGTGGTCAGGTAGCAGTTCAAGGTCCAAAGCCAAGAGGATACGACAAAAACAGGGAGCGGGCAGAGATGTGGTCAGAAAATGGTCCGGGGTCAAAATACAAGCATAAACACAAAACAAGAGCACAACTGCAGAACCAGGAAGTACAACTGGCAAGGTTCTGGGAGAGCATGCCCAGTAAGGAAATAGAGCAATTGCCAGGAAGATGCTTGAACCTGAGTAATCAGCAACTCAAAGAACCTGCATGGAATCCTGTGCTGTCAAACAACCTGCCAGCAAGTACTAAGAGAAAGACAACAGAGCATCTCCAAATATACAAAATGTTCTGCACAGACATACATCAATCAACTTGGAAATGAGGCTCATCAACATTAGGTGGTATAGTAGGTTTCAAGCGCTGTATTAAATTGCCTTTCCTCCTCTTCCTCCACCTCCATATCATAGACAGTTCATTCCTCAGAGGTGCACCCCAGTTACACTTGTTTGCACCCGCGTCACAAATCTCCAACCGGCATACTGACTGTGGGGAACCAGACATGGTCGAGTCTGCAGAGCTCTGAACACATTCTATCCCATGGGCATCACAGGTCCACTCCAAAGATTCCCAGACTGAAGAGGAGGAAAGCATCTGGACTGATGAATAAAATCTTTGTGATGAAATAGGGTCCCAGCAGGAGTCCGATCCTTGTCAACTGACGTTAAGCCCTGGGGATGGAGGTGATGATGACGAGACTCAGATACCTGAGTACCACGCATACTGTGCTGTGATGTCAGGTCAGGAAGAGGAGCAGAAGGACAACATAGAGCATGACGACAAAGTTGTAGATCCCACTTGGTGTGAACCCAGAGGCACGCAGCTGAGTAGCTCAACTGATGACGAGGAAGCTGAGGATGTTACAGTCCTGTATAAACATGTGGTGATGCCACCATGAGCAGCCCTGCGTCCTCAGCCACAACTCTCTCTGTGGCCAGCAGTGGTTGCGGGTCTGCAGTTCGCATGAAGTTTTGCCTGGGCATATTTTGAGACAGCAAAAGATGACCCAACTTACGTTATCTACCAACGACTGAGTAGAGGCAGAAATAATAATTTGACTACTACAAGCATGAACAGGCACATGCGCAACCAATATGCATTACTGTGGGAATCTCACTGCGCTAAAATGTGGAGTAATGGGCCTACCCAGCTACCGTCCGCCAAATCAACATCCCCTGCCTCTTTTTCCTTCTCCTGCGTCACCAGGGAAAGGATTGTAACACAGGTCTCTGATCACAGAACCTCCTTTTGTGTATCCGCTACAGTGGGGGTGAGTGAGGGACCTTCAGGTGTTACGGAAGTGACCGTGCCTGGTGTTTTAGATCTATGTGAGACATTGAGCACACCACATAGGTCTCAATCCAGCATTACATCCCCCCCTACACCATCCGCCCAGTCCACCGGTCGGTTATGCACACCTTTCTCCACCGTCTTTGAGCGCAGCAGACAGCCCTCGGCCATGCAGGATTAGTCACGTAAAAGAGCATTTCCTCCCAAACATGAGAAAGCAAAGTGCTTGAACTTGACGATATCGAAATTGTTGGCCATGGAAATGCTGAGTTTCCGGCTGGTGGATACAGATAACACCATGAATAATACGTGGCTGGAACGGTGTTTTTACATTTTTCTAAAGGCAATAACAATTGCGAACATGCAGTGTGTAGATTATTATTATAGGCTCAGTGGAGCCATTTATCAGCCTCGCTCACCAAAGTACCGAGCGAGGAGCAGCTGGATATTCCTGATGGCAGATTCATCATAGAGTAGAGGTGGAAAGGGAGGAGAAGGCTCGGGAAAAAGAACGCTGGCAGTCACCTCTACACAACATCTGGAGACACATTTTAGAGTCTCTGCCTTTAAAAACAGCAGACAGTGCAATACCATCAATTGCCCCCTCCCCATATGGAATTGCCCCCTTCCAATAGGGCTTGAAAACACGAGGTAGTTGCGGTCCATGGAACACAGGCATTTATTTTAAAACAGTGAAGACATGCATTACACTGATGCCCACTAATGAAGAATGTTGTGTGCAATTCCCTATGGATAGGGGCAGTTGATGATATTAAACAGCTTTTTGGGTAGGCAGAGACTAAAAATGTGTGTCTACGAATGTTGTAGAAAGGTTACTGCCAGTGTTATTGGAAACAGATGTGTCGCCCACCTGCAGCGGTTGCCTCAGGGACCTCTCTCCACCTTCCGGGACGCCGCAGGGTCTGCAGTTTGGTACATCTGGCAACAGGTATGTCAGGTTGTTCGTGTATGGATGAGTCATGACGCCACTCTCGGTTTGCGGTCAGGGATGTGGGTGACCGCCACTGCAGGTTTAATGAGCGTCTGGGGCGATTGAGTCTGCAGTTAGATGGTGTGGCCTCCCGAGAGTGAGGCTGGCCCCCGGGGCTTGGGTGTGTGGAACTACTGGTCCCAGAATAACTCAGTCTCAGTCCAAAAATGTCTTTCAATTGTTTTACTCACTTTTGGTGGTATTGTGAGGTACCCGGGCAATACTGTGATGAACCAGGTGAAATCAGGTATCCTGCAGGCCGGTCTAAGGGTAACTGTCAACTCGCCTTCCTAGCCCTTCTTGTTTCGGATAACCCCTGACTTGAAGAACTGCGGGATTCATCCAGGGAAGTCGCAACTGCCTTTTCTTCCCTTTCTGGCCCGTTTGCCGGCAGCGTGGACCAAGTGAGACAGCTTCAGGCTCGATCCCTCTTATGGGCCCCCTCGTTGCTGCTGAGGCTCGGACTCTGTGTAGGTTGGTGAGGCACATCCAGTACCCTCACCGGCAGGTTAGCAGCTCGAATAAATGGATATCTGCTCTAGGGACCTGTTTCCCCGTGCGGGCCTGGCCACCTGCAGTCCCCGTACTCGGCCACCTCTTCTCTAGGTGTCTTTCAGGCTGACCCACAGGTAACCGTTCTCCCCCGCTAACAGCTACTAGACATGCAGGGTCTCACTAACTTCTCTGCGCTCCACTCCTCTTCCATGCACTCTGAGCTTCACTAGCAGACTGGCTCACTGCTCCCGCCCCTCTGTGCCTGCATCTGCAACCTAGCTTCCAGGCCCTCACCTACACCCCTCAGATGAGATGTGAAGGCACACCCTCTCTTGGATCTGCCCAAGGGTCCCCTCTAATGGTGCGGGAGACCTGGTCACTATGTGTCTGTGCGTACACACCCTATTCCAGCCTTTAGGATTACCTGACAGCACTGACTCAGCATGGGTGCAGTACTCAGTGGTGCCTGACCAGGTCAGCGGCGCAACATTCCCCCTTGGTTATCAACAGGACGTCCTCGGTCTGCAAAGACAAGAAAAACTTTTTAATACAAACTTTTCCCACACAGGGGCATTATTTACATTTAAACACACCAGGTACCATTTCACACCACCCACAAGTCCAGTTCCCACCCAAATACTATTCAGGAGGAAGGTCACCAATCCCTTTGGTGACCAGGTCTGGGCCATCTGCATCCCAGACCTTTCCTCCAATCTGCCTCTCCTGAGGCTGGTGGCGTAAGGTAGGCCCCATAAACAGGCGTGCCCCCTTGGTGGTGCAGAGAAATGCCCCTCAACAGGCAGAGTCTGGGTTGGTACCTCTGGGGTAACTTTTTACACTGCGAGAGTTTGTGGCTATAGCCAGTTCATAACCTTATGGTCCATTATTTTTAAACGTGCACATAACCTGGTGCAACAAGCATATCTTAGCAGCAAAGTTCGCACAAAAGTTCTTGTGGGCAGGTTTCACTTGAACGTTACTTTAACTGATCATGCAAACATTTTCAAACATTTTACTGTAAAGGCATTTTATACTGACTAAGCTCTTACTCGCCGCTGCTCTCTGCGGGCTGGTCTCCGCATCACTATTACCTGGTCATCTGCTGGCTGCCACGTGACGTACATGCCGGGGCTGTAGGCTGTCAGCTCCTCCTCCTCAGCAGGGAATGTTGCGATCTCTTCTGGTCGTCGGGGGAATGGCAGCGCGACCTCCAGGCCTCCCTCGCTCTCTGAGGGTGCTACGTCCTCCTCCAAGCGACTTGAGGCAGCTCTGGGGGCAAGCTCCCATCACCCTGGTAGGACGGTGGACCCCTCTCCAGCAGAGAGGGTGCTGGGACCGCTTCAGGTCTGGATAGCAGCCTGGGGACCAGGTACATGTCCACCAGTCGGGCTAGGAACCGAGCCCGTAAGTCTCTCTCTAGTCGAGCCTCGTCTTCGGCCGCTTCTGGCAGGAGTATAGAGGCGGTATCCTCAGTCAGCGACTGGGGCGCTGTGACCACTTCTGGTCTGGGAATCAGGACAGAAGGCATTTCGGCCTGGTCTGGTCTGGCCGGGCGCAGCATTGCGGCCTGGTCTGGTCTGGTCGTGGGCATCGCACCTGAGATTGCTTTGGAGCTCATACTGGACATCTCAGCGAGCATCGCAGAGGGCATCGCATCCAGGATCGCAGCAGGCGTCGCATCTGGGATCGCATCAGGCACCGCATCAGGCGTCGCACCGGACATCACATCAGGCTCCGCGTCAGACACACCAGGTGGAACAGGGGCAGTGGGGGACTCACTCAGATTCCGGCTGGAGACATCCCGCAGCAGGCTTGCTATCGCCGGCGATGACTTCAGCTGGGCGGGGGCGGCACCTCTGCACGGGCTTCGTTGCACCGACATCTGCAGGTCCCTTATTGCCGATATCACGTCTCGCTTCCAGGCGGCTATCTCCTGCCTGCTCTGCTCCTCCATATTGTCAGCCATTCTTCCGACTTCTGCCTCCAGTTCAGCAGCAATCATGGGCCTGGTCCATCCTGGCTCCTCGCGTCGCCTTCCGCGGACGCCATCTTCACTCTCACCAGGTCCTCTCTGCACTCTCCTCTTAGTTTTGTTTCTCCTGTTTCTCCTCCCTCCGGACTGGGACGTCCCCGCAGTTCGGGAACAGATCCACCCCCATCTTCTTCTCTCGCGGGGTCAGAGCACTCCGGGGCTTCTGGGGCAGCCACACCTCTTCGTGGGCGGTTACTTCTCTTCTGCGCGGGCTGCAGCTTTCAACTTCACGCGCTTTTGATGATGACAATATGGCGGTGGTTCAAATTTTCTGATCGGACCTCCAAGGTGCACTGTTACCTGTCTAAACAGGTCTAGTCCTTATCCTGTTCATGACGCCAAATGTGTCGCCCACCTGCAGTGGTCGCCTCAGGGACCTCTCTCCACCTTTCGAGACGCCGCAGGGTCTGCACTTTGATACGTCTGGCAACAAGTATGTCAGGTTGTTCGTGTATGGATGAGTCGTGACGCCACTCTCGGTTTGCGGTCAGGGATGTGGGTGACCGCCACTCCAGGTTTAATGAGCGTCTGGAGCTGATGGAGTTTGCAGTTAGATGGTGTGGCCTCCCGAGAGTGAGGCTGGCCCCCAGGGCTCGGGTGTGTGGAACTACTGGTCCCAGAATAACTCAGTCTCAGTCCAAAAATGTCTTTTAATGGTTTTACTCACTTCTGGTGGTATTGTGAGGTACCCGGGCGATACTGTGATGAACCAGGTGAAATCAGGTATCCTGCAGGCCGGTCTAAGGGTAACTGTCAACTCGCCTTCCTAGCCCTTCTTGTTTCGGATAACCCCTGACTTGAAGTACTGCAGGAGTCATCCAGGGAAGTCGCAACTGCTTTTTCTCCCCTTTCTGGCCCGTTTGCCAGCAGCGTGGACCAAGTGAGACAGCTTCAGGCTCGATCCCTCTTATGGGCCCCCTCGTTGCTGCTGAGGCTCGGACTCTGTGTAGGTTAGTGAGGCACATCCAGTACCCTCACCGGCAGGTTAGCAGCTCGAATAAATGGATATCTGCCCTAGGGACCTGTTTCCCCGTGCGGGCCTGGCCACCTGCAGTCCCCGTACTCAGCTGCCTCTTCTCTAGGCGTCTTTCAGACTGACCCACAGGTAACCGTTCTCCCCGCCAACAGCTACTAGACGTGCAGGGTCTCACTAGCTTCTCTGCGCTCCACTCCTCTAAGGGTCCCCTCTAATGGTGTGGTCACTATGTGTCTGTGTGTACACACCCTATTCCAGCCTTTAGGATTACCTGACAGCACTGACCCAGCATGGGTGCAGTACTCAGTGGTGCCTGACCAGGTCAGGGGCGCCACACAGAGGTCTACGCCTGCCACTGGCCCACTAATGCATGTCTTGGTTTTTTTTTTTTCTTTTAAAAAGGCCCACAGTTTGTATAGTTTATGGACCGTAACTCCCTGGTGTTTTAAAGTCCTATGGGGAGGGGGACAATTGATGTTATTGTACCGCTGTGTCCCTGGATTTTGAATGTCCAGACTACAACATACAGTGCTGGCCATAAGTATTGGCACCCCTGCAATTCTGTCAGAGAATACTCAGTTTCTTCCTGAAAATGATTGCAATCACAAATTCTTTGGTATTCTAATCTTCATTTATTTTGCTTGCAATGAAAAAACACAAAAGAGAATGAAACAAAAATCAAATCATTGATCATTTCACACAAAACTCCAAAAATGGGCCAGACAAAAGTATTGGCACCCTTAGCCTAATACTTGCTTGCACAACCTTTAGCCAAAATAAATGCAAACAACCGCTTCCGGTAACCATCAATGAGTTACTTACAATGCTCTGCAGGAATTTGAGACCATTCTTCTTTGTCAAACTGTTCCAGGTCCCTGAGATTTGAAGGGTGCCTTCTCCAAACTGCCATTTTGAGATCTCTCCACAGGTCTTCTATGGGATTCAGGTCTGGACTCATTGCTGGCCACTTTAGTAGTCTCCAGTGCTTTCTATCAAACCATTTTCTAGTGCTTTTTGAAGTGTGTTTTGGGTCATTGTCCTGCTGGAAGACCCATGACCTCTGAGGGAGACCCAGCTTTCTCACACTGGGCCCTACATTATGCTGCAAAATTTGTTGGTAGTCTTCAGACTTCATAATGCCATGCACACGGTCAAGCAGTCCAGTGCCAGAGGCAGCAAAGCAACCCCAAAACATCAGGGAACCTCCGCCATGTTTGACTGTAGGGACTGTGTTCTTTTCTTTGAATGCCTCTTTTTTTTCCTGTAAACTCTATGTTGATGGCTTTTCCCAAAAAGCTCTACTTTTGTCTCATCTGACCAGAGAACATTCTTCCAAAACGTTTTAGGCTTTCTCAGGTACGTTTTGGCAAACGCCAGCCTGGCTTTTTTAAGTCTCGGGGTAAGAAGTGGGGTCTTCCTGGGTATCCTACCATACAGTCCCTTTTCATTCAGACGCCGATGGATAGTATGGGTTGACATTGTTGTACCCTCGGACTGCATGGCAGCTTGAACTTGTTTGGATGTTAGTCAAGGTTCTTTATCCACCATCCGCACAATCTTGTGTTGAAATCTCTCGTCAATTTTTCTTTTCCTTCCACATCTAGGGAGGTTAGCCACAGTGCCATGGGCTTTACACTTCTTGATGACACTGCGCACCATAGACACAGGAACTTTTAGGTCTTTGGAGATGGACTTGTAGCCTTGAGATTGCTCATGCTTCCTCACAATTTGGATTCTCAAGTCCTCAGACAGTTCTTTGGTCTTCTTTCTTTTCTCCATGCTCAATGTGGTGCACACAAGGACACAGGACAGAGGCTGAGTCAACTTTAATCCATGTCACCGGCTGCAAGTGTGATTTATTATTGCCAGCACCTATTAGGTGCCACAGGTAAGTTACAGGTGCTGTTAATTACACAAATTAGAGAAGCATCACATGATTTTTCAAACCGTGCCAATACTTTTATCCACCCCCTTTTTTATGTTTAGTGTGGAATTATATCCAATTTGGCTTTTTGACATTTTTTTATTTTTTTTCATTGAAGACAAATTAAATGAAGATAATAATATCAAAGAATTTGTGATTGCAATCATTTTCAGGAAGAAACTGAGTATTATCTGACAGAATTGCAGGGGTGCCAATACTTTTGGCCAGCACTGTAGGTCTCCAAGTTGTGTCTTGTCTGTACTGGCAGCGGTATGAGAGCACCAGCCCTATACCTGTGTCTCATCCACCTCCATATTCCTTCTGTCTATAGCCTAGGAAACTAATGGCTAGGCCAAAACAGTGGTTCTGCTGTTTTGGAAGCCTTTCGACCCCCCCCCCCAAAGGTGTTTTCTGTGCCTTACGTTTGTCATCCCGCTTAATCCAATGAGGTTCGATAAAGTTTCGAAATTCTGTTTGGGTTCGGTTTGATAGTTCGCAAACGCACCATATGCTTGTCTCAGTTCAGTAAAACAAACCGCAGAGGGTTCGCTCATCTACCTGTGACCTATTTCTTCTCTCAACCGTTTTCTCACCTCTACATGACAGGACACTTGGACCATCTCTGGCCGTGTCCTTCTTGCTCAGATTCTTACATTGCCCTTTCGGAACGTTTCAGCCCCCAAAGAGATCTGTCCAGAAACATTAAATAATGAGAGCAGAAATTCTGGTGAAAGCAACATATAGACAAGGCTCCATCACACACAGCGGAGTCTGGAGTACAGGGGACTGTACACACTGAGGGGTTAATCATTACCTCTATGGAAGATATATCATGTACTGAACTCATTGAGAGCAGAACTCACCGAAGCAAAGGTGCCGCATGACACAGGTCAGTACAAAGCTCAGACTGGAGGAACGTAGGAGATATATATATACATATATATATATATATATATATATATATATATACATATATATATATATATATATATATATATGTCGATATATATAATATATACATATATATATATATATATATATATATACATAGCTAGATATATATTATATATTTATATACAGTCATATGAAAAAGTCTGGGCACCCCTATTAATGTTACCCTTTTTTCTTTATAACTATTTGGGTTTTTGCTATTTCAGTGTCATATATCTAATAACTGATGGACTGAGGAATATTTCTGGATTGAAATGAGGTTTATTGTACTAACAGAAAATGTGCAATCCGCATTTAAACAAAATTTGACCGGTGCAAAAGTATGGGCACCTCAACATAAAAGTGACATTAATATTTTGTAGATCCTCCTTTTGCAGAAATCACAGCCTCTAGTCGCTTCCTGTAGCTTTTAATGAGTTCCTGGACCCTGGATGAAGATATATTTGACCATTCCTGTTTACAAAACAATTCCAGTTCAGGTAAATTTGATGGTCGCCGAGCATGGACAGCCGCTTCACATCATCCCACAGATTTTCAATGATATTCAGATCTGGGGACTGGGATGGCCATTCCAGAACATTGTAATTGTTCCTCTGCATGAATGCCTGAGTAGATTTGGAGCGGTGTTTTGGATCATTGTCTTGCTGAAATATCCATCCCCTGCATAACTTCAACTTCGTCACTGATTCTTGCACATTATTGTCAAGAATCTGCTGATACTGAGTTGAATCCATGCGACCCTCAACTTTAACAACAAGATTCCCGGTGCCGGCATTGGCCACACAGCCCCAAAACATGATGGAACCTCCACCAAATTTTACTGTGGGTAGCAAGTGCTTTTCTTGGAATGCCGTGTTTTTTTTCCTCCATACATAACGCCTTTTTGTATGACCAAACAACTCAATCTTTGTTTCATCAGTCCACAGGACCTTCTTCCAAAATGTAACTGGCTTGTCCAAATGTGCTTTTGCATACCTCAGGCGACTCGGTTTGTGGCGTGCTTGCAGAAACGGCTTCTTTCGCATCAGTCAGTAAAAAGTAGTTAGGAGTGTTCAAATCAAGAAATTGATAAGGGTGCCCATACTTTTGCACCGGTCACATTTTGTATAAATGCGGATTGCACATTTTCTGTTAGTACAATAAACCTCATTTCAATCCAGAAATATTCCTCAGTCCATCAGTTATTAGATATATGACACTGAAATAGCAAAAACCCAAATTGTTATAAAGAAAAAAGGTTAACATTGATAGGGGTGCCCAAACTTTTTCATATGACTGTACATATACAGATTTGTGAGCAGAGCGGGGTGGCGGGGTCTGACATCTTACATGGGCCAGATGTCGGCTGCTCCTCCGTCTGGTAATGGTCTTCTGTGGGTTAGAAGGGAATTTTACTGAAAAGTGAATATTTTAAACCCCGATCAGTTTGGAGAGCAGCAAATCTCTACACCGTTATTCCCGAAACAAGATATGGACTTTTGTGGTCAAATTCCCAAGTTGTAGAGCCCAAAATAAACTCAAGGAGTGTCAGCAGTGTGAATGATCAGGATTGATGAAGAATAAGATGGAGATTCTCAGAGGATGCGGCGAGGGTCAGAATTAGGAGACCAATCAGGATAGAGGAAGGATAAGATGATAAGATGGAGATATAGTCAGAGGATGGCGTTAGGGTCAGAATTAGGAGAGCGATCAGGATGGAGGAAGGATAAGATGGAAATATAGTCAGGACAGGGGGAAGGTCAAAACTAGGAGAGCGATCAGGATGGAGGAAGGATAAGATGGAGATATAGTCAGAGGATGGCGTTAGGGTCAGAATTAGGAGAGTGATCAGGATGGAGGAAGGATAAGATGGAGATATAGTCAGAGGATGGGACGAGGGCCAAATCTAGGAGAGCGATCAGGATGGAGGAAGGATAAGATGGAAATATAGTCAGGACAGGGGGAGGGTCAAAACTAGGAGAGCGATTAGGATGGAGAAAGGATAAGATGGAGATATAGTCAGAGGATGGGACGAGGGTCAGAACTAGGAGAGCAATCAGGATGGAGGAAGGATAAGATGGAAATATAGTCAGGACAGGGCGAGGGTCAGAACTAGGAGAGCGATCAGGATGGAGGAAGGATAAGATGGAGATATAGTCAGGACAGGGCGAGGGTCAGAACTAGGAGAGCGATCAGGATGGAGAAAGGATAAGATGGAGATATAGTCAGAGGATGGGGCGAGGGTCAGAATTAGGAGAGCGATCAGGATAAAGAATAAGATAGAGATATAGTCAGAGGATGGGACGAGGGTCAGAACTAGGAGAGCAATCAGGATGGAGGAAGGATAAGATGGAAATATAGTCAGGACAGGGCGAGGGTCAGAACTAGGAGAGCGATCAGGATGGAGAAAGGATAAGATGGAGATATAGTCAGAGGATGGGGCGAGGGTCAGAATTAGGAGAGCGATCAGGATAAAGAATAAGATAGAGATATAGTCAGAGGATGGGACGAGGGTCAGAACTAGGAGTATGATGATATATTACTAAGTAAAGAATACACCTTAATACAGATTAGATAAAGTTTCTTTTAAATAGGTCCCTAGACTGTTGTGTTCAAGGAGCGTCCAGTTGTCATGGCAACATAGTAGAGCCGGAAATGGAGAGGCTGAGACATCCCTAAGGATTGTGCTCTTTATGTGGCTCTCATAGAGGTTATTTATGGATTTTACAAGAGTCATAACACATACTCTGATCATCGATGTGTGGGGTCATAAATGGATGCTGAGTGTCAGAGGACTGCAATGTGTGGTCAGGATGGGACCAAGACCAAATGTTTACTGTTTTGTGACATCATTAATATTAGAGTTTTGTGAGTGCAGAGCTGGTAATAATCCTCTATATTTCTAATCACAGGAGCCATGGAGCTGTCCACCATCCTCGCTCTTTCGCTCATCGCTCTCCTCACGGTCTATATTTTCCTCTCCTGGGCCAGACAGCATGGACACCACTCACTGCCTCCCGGGCCGACCCCCATTCCTCTGCTGGGGACCCCCAAGTACATGGATTTAAGTGCAGCTCCCAAGACATATTCAGAGGTGAGTGTCCACACGGAGACATAGTTCAGTGTCTGCTGGGTAATGTAGGCATTGAGTGTTCGGTTGTCCATACTTCATGGCCGTAGAGGTTGAGGTGGGTACATTCTTGGACTCATCTTCTTCCACCCTGATCACACAGAGCTGCTGGACTGTCTCCTTCACTGGAAATTAGAGAGAAGCAAAAAGATATGATGCAAATTGAATTTGTGTCAGATATTTGGGAATTCACTGGACTTAGAGAATTCAAACAATTTAAAAAATATTGCTGCCTCCATTTCATGCAATGCAGAAGATTGTATTGACTTGTAGAAAGCTCGCGTGACCTCGGCTGTGGCCGGGCTTCCCCGTAATGTCTTGCATCTATCACATATTATATAACGCAGTCAATCGGTATGAAATATCATAGTCTGTATAAAAGCCGAGGCAGGGAATCGAGCAGAAATTAACCAAGAGAGGACATCACAGCTTAGCCATAGAAATAAGGGGAGAAAGAAAAAATTATAGGACTGCATTCCCACCTTACAGACGCATTGGTTTCTTTTGCCACAATCATGGCAAAAATGTGTCGTTTTTGAATTTTGAGTATCTCTGGAAAAATGTTATGGTCCTACCATCATGGTGGTAAAAAGTCCTGATGTGTGAATGTGACGCCCTGGACCCCAGGGGTCACAGAATAACATCACATATACACACACCCCCTGCCCTGGTCAGGAACACCAGTGAAACAAAACCCTTGTTGCCTGCCTCCAGGGTCTGATGTCCACACCAGGTGGGGCGGAGCCAGGCAGTTGGCCCCACCCATCGAGGAGTTCACAGGCCTGGAGGTGGGAAAAGCAGTTAGTTGAGTTGTGGAGGTTGAAGTGGAGAGGTGGAAGAGAGTGAAGGAGAGACTGTGTGTGTCTGGGTTGGAGCCCAGGCACCTTGAGCAAGGTCGGCAGACAATGGTGGCCGTCTGCAGGAGTTGGTGGAGGTCTGCGGAACCGTAGGACCGGGGTCGGGCGGTGGCCCGCTGGTACCGAACCGGGGAGTGGATTGAAGCCAAGCACCAAGGCAGGGTACTCAGGCCCCGACTAGGCTCGGAAGCCGCCGTAAAGGTCGAATTCTCTGATTGCGGTCTGGACCTCAGGGGTTCATTCCCAACCAAGTCCCGTCAGAAGGCAACAGCCCAACCCGTCCAGATAAGAGCCACCGCCAACGGCCAGAGATCCAAGGGCCAGCGCCTGCGGGCAAAACGGGCTCTCCCGACACGTACAAGCCGGGGAGCGGACTACCCGTGGGAATCCGTAGGGGTCAAACACTTACACATAGGTGCAGGGAACGACAGCCACCATCAACCCGTCCGGGGAGAGTGAAGACATCGCAGCCGACTGCGGGCCCCGTCCATCCAGCCGTTTGGTTTACCAGAGACTCTGTTCTTGTCTACCTGAGTGAGTACACCAGTGCCATCCGGCACCACGCTGCCCCCGCGTCCACGCTGCCTCCCCGCATCGGCACCTGCACCTATCCCCTCGTCACTACTCCCCAACCGGGGCCCCGGGACCAACAGCCCCTACCCACAGAGGGGTCAACACCTTCGCTGCTCTCCATCGCTCCCGGGATCCCCCGTTACCAGCAGCGGTGGTGCCCACTGTCACCACAACCCGTGGGTGGCGTCACAACCGACATCCCATCACCAACCAACCTAACCTCCCCTTTAAACTCGTGGGCGAGGAGGCGCTGCTCGAGCCGCCGGGTCCAGCTCCGTGCTCGAGCCACGAAGGAGCAGAAGCACCGGACCCGAGCACCAGCGAACCCCTCGGGCGAGCGGCATTCCCAACCCCGCCGCCCGCGACATAAACGCAGCCAAAAAAACGTGCGCAGGAGAGAAGATTGGTGTGTGGGGAGGAGACGAGGGTCAAACACGATTTTTAGGGCAATGAAAATGTTGCAGTAGTTTTGTCGCAATTCAAACTTTCTGAGAAAATTCTGTGAATCCGGTAAATTTGAGTTAAAGATTCATTTAATTGTAATAGAAATGTTTTATTACAGGAAGCCTCAAAACAAATGTCTGACTGTTCCCCACGGATGGCGTGTCATTCACTGTAGTGTTACTGTGACGTCCTGGGCAAGCCAGGGGTCACAGGTAATGACACCACCACACCCTACACCCCGGTTAGGTACACCTAAGCTAGTGTCGCGGGTGGAGGAGGGGATGCCGCGCTCTCCCACTGCTCGGGTCCGGCTGCCGCTGCTGTTGCGGCCTGCTGCTGCTCGGTGGCTCGAGCGATGGGCCGGATCCCGGGGACTCGAGCGGCGCTCCTCGCCCGTGAGTGAAAAGGGGATTGGTTTTTGGGGTTGTTTATTGTCCGTGATGCCACCCACGGTTGTGGTGATTGTGTTGACACCACCGCTGCTCCGTATGGGGATCCCGGGAGCGGTGACAGGGAGCAGCAAAGTTGTTGGTTCTCCCCTCCGTGGGTAGGGGGTAGTTGTCCCGGGGCCCAGTGATGAGGTGGGTGATGAGGAATGGCGGTGGGGTGCAGGGACGCGGGGGCAGCGCTGTGCCTCACGGCACTGTGGTACTCACTCAGCCTGAGACGGGGACACAGTTCTCGGTAAAACACACGGCTGGAAAGACGGTTCCCACGGACGGCTGCAGTTGCTTTTCCCCAGTAGTTGACGGTGACGGTCCCTTTTCCTGCACCTAAGATGATGATGGTAGCGATGGGTTCCCACCGGTAACCCGCTCCCCGACTTGGTTATGGGCCAGAGGAGCCCTACTTTGCCCGCAGGCGCTGGCCCTGAGAAACTGGTGCCTTGGCGGTGGCGGTGTCTCTCTCTAACGGTTGGACTGTTGCCTTCAATCGGGACTTGATTGTTGGGAGACCCAGAGGTCCCCTTCACTGACGGATTTGGCAAATTCACGGCGACTCCTAGCCTTGCTGGGATCCGAAAGGCCCCTGCCAATGGTGCTGACTGCTCTTCGTATACCGCTCCGGTAACGCCGGGCCACCACCCGTCCACGGTCCTTCCGGCAACCTCCAAGCAGCCTCTCCTGCAGACAGTCACCGTCGTCTGCTAACCTTGCTGTTCTCAGTCCGGGGCACACACCCGGACCAACTTCAGGCTTTCTCAACTGTCACTTTCACTGTCACTACTCTCACTTGCTCCTCTACCCACTTCGCTTCAACTCCTTTCACTTCCTCCTCCAAACTCTATCTGCCTGGTTTTCCCGCCTCCAGGGCTGTGAACTCCTCGGTGGGCGGAGCCAACCGCCTGGCCCACCCCCTGGTGTGGACATCAGCCCCTGGAGGAAGGCAACAAGGATTTTTGTGTAGCTTTGGTGTACCTGTCGCGGGCGGGGAGGAGGGTGTCAGCACACCGCGCTCACCCCTTCTGCTCGGGTCCGGCAGCTGCTCAGTGGTGGCTCGAGCGGTGGGCCGGATCCCGGGGTTTCTCGAGCGACACTCCTCGCCCGTGAGTGAAAGGGGGTAGTTGGGTGTGGGGATTGTTATAGTTCGTGACGCCACCCACGGTTGTGGTGATTTCACCACCGCTGCTCAATATGGGGATCCCGGGGATGGTGATGTGGAGCAGCCAGTTGTTGTGTCGCCCCTCCGTGGGTAGGGGTTGGTGATCCCGGGGCCCAGTGGGGTGCAGGGGCGCAGGGGCAGCGCTGTGCCTTGCGGCACTGAGGTACTCACTCAGCCAGTAAACACGACACAGTTCTCGGTAAACAAACGGCTGGTTGGACGGGTCCCTCGGACGGTTCACGGTGCTGCGGTTCCCTGCAGTTAGCGGTGACGGTCTCTTCCCTGCACCTTTGAAATGTCTGTTTGGTAGCGGTGGATTCCCACCGGTTACCCGCTCCCCGACTGCAATCTGTGCCGGAGGAGCTCCACACTTTGCCCGCAGGCGCCGGCCCTGGGAAACTGGTGCCTTGGCGGTGGCGGTGTTTCCCCGTTGTGGTTGGACCTTTGCCGTCAATCAGGACTTGCTTGTTGGGGGATCTACGTCCCCTTCACTAACGGATTTAGCAATTTACAGCGACTCCAAGCCTTGCTGGGATCCGAAAGCCCCTGCTCTGGTGCTGACTGCCCTTTGTATACTGCTCCAGACCCCCGGATACACACAGCCTCCGTGGCCCTTCCAGCAACCTCCAGACAGTCCCACTGCAGATCTTCACCACCGTCTGCTGACCTTGCTGACTCCGTCTGGGCACACAGCCACAGACTAACTTCAGGCTTTCTTTCTTTACTGCCACTTCACTTGCTTTCCTCCTTTACTGCTTTCTTCCTTCACTTTCACTTAGCTGTTTACTCTAACCCTGTCTAGACTACTCCTTCGCTCCTTCCACTTCCTCCTCCCTGACTAGACTTCACTCTTGCCCTGCCTGGGCTCAACTGCCTGGTTTCTTCCTGCCTCCAGAGTTGTGAGCTCCTCGGTGGGCGGAGCCAACCGCCTGGCCCACCCCCTGGTGTGCATCATCAACCTCTGGAGGAAGGCAACAAGGATTTGTGGGTTAGCTGATGTACCTGCTGGGAATGTGGGGTGCGTGTGTGTTGTTATCTGTGTCCCCTGGCTTGCCCAGGGCGACACATACCTATCTGGGGTGTAAGGTGTGGTGGTGTTATGACCTGTGACCCCTGGCTTGCCCAGGGCGTCACATTCCCCCTTAGCAAAATGCAGACCGTCCGCGGGCTGCCCGTCCAACACGGTTTTATTTTCTGAAAAGATATAAAAACACATGACATACAAATAAAATAACTTCATCCCACATCGGGAGGTTCTTTTCTTAAACGTTACATAACATTTCAACGGTTGCAGCTGCCGCTCTCTCCCACCCAAGTAACCTGGCCCTGATGCTGCCCCTAAAACCCAGGCAGCACCCCTTGACCGCAGTCCTGAACCAAGTCACCCGAGCGGGATCTGTCCTTCCCCTCCAGAGGGTAGCCACCGGTTCCTGTGATGGCTGGGCCCCAGCCTGCTCCACTGCGGGCCCTCCCTCCAACCTGCCTCTCCGGAGGCGGTAACGGTTAGCTGCAACAACAGATTTTATTTACAAGCCACTAATGTTTGTGGTTGCCCTGCAAGTTCACGGGCTTGTCCATAGAGAGTTCCCTATGCAACCTTTGAAGGGTCCCTACGGGGACAACAATGCCGGCAACGGCCGGTTCCAATCACGGTAATCAGGTTACTGTTCGGTAATCAATTTTCATTTTCTTCAAAAACTTTCAACTTTTAAACACACATACTTTCTCCCCCCCCCTCTTTTTAAAGAACGGTTTCCCTGTACCTAAGTGGGGGCCTACCTAGGTTGGGACGGGCGGACCTCCGGGGTCCGGTGTCAGTGGGGCTAGGCAGTGGGGCAGAGGGAACAATCAGTTCCTCCTCCCTGCTATCGTGTGGGGCAGGCGGAGGCATAGGGGAGCTGGGCGCAGGTTCATCCCTGGGCACTGGCACTGGTTCTGGCTCACGGTTGACCGCCTCCATCACTTCTTCATCCACAGGTTGTGGGAACAGTATCACTGGGAGAATCACCGCGCCGTTCTGTGTAGGCCAATCTGCTGGGAAGTCACCCATCACAGTGTGGATCACCTCTTTTGCCTTCTCTGCTGGTGGAGGAACCGGTACTTCAGGCGTTGCCCTCAATGCTGGTGGGCACCTTTTCAGATGGTCCCGAGAGACCGTGGCCAAAGTGCCCCCTTGGTCACGACTGATCTGGTAGGCCTTCCCATCTTCCCATCCTGTGGGCTGTATGACGTATGGGGTTTGTTCCCATTGATCATCCAGCTTGTGGGTCTTCCTCTTCCGCTTTAACACCACATCTCCAGGCTGGAAAGGGGCTGCAGACGCCTTCTGATTGAAGCGCCGCTCCTGTTGTTCTCGACTCCGACTTAAATTCTTCTCCACATACTCCTGAATCTGTCAGTACTGCACCCTCCACCGGGTGTCCCATTCAGCCATCGAGGGGAGTGTCTCTGGGGCTTCCAGTCCCATTTCCAGGTCCACCAGCAGTCGGCCGGGCCGAGCCCTCATCAGATATGCTGGGGTGCACTTCGTTGAGCTAGACGGGATATTGTTGTACATATCGACTAAGTCAGGCAGCTTCTCCGGCCACAGGTTCCGCTCTTCCAGCGGCAACGTCTTGAGGAGGCCAAGGACCAGATGGTTCATCTTCTCACACATACCGTTGGTCTGGGCATGGTAAGGCGTGGTCCGGATCTTCTTGCAGCCGTACAGCTGACAGAACTCATGGAACACCTCTGCTTCAAAGGCTGGGCCTTGGTCAGTAAGCACCTTCTCAGGGTATCCATGGGGTCGACAGAAGTAAGCTTGGAACGCTCTAGCGACGGTACGGCCGGTTAGGTCTTTGACCGGGACAACCACCATGAACCGGGAGTAATGATCTACTATTGTCAGAGCGTAAGTGTACCCACTTCGGCTGGGGGTGAGCTTTACATGGTCCAAGGCGACCAGCTCCAGCGGTTGATGTGTAATGATCGGGCGTAGGGGCGCCTTCTGGCTAGCTTTGTCCTTCCTCCTCAGCGTACAAGGACCGCACTCTCGACACCAGGCCTCCACAGACTCCCGCATCCCACTCCAATAGAACCGCTCCCTCAACAGCATCTCCAGCTTCTTCCATCCGAAGTGTCCGGCACCATCATGGTACGCCTGCAGAACAGTGGGTACATCAGCTTGGGGAATAACCAACTGGCGGATTTTCTCATGAGTCTTGGGGTGATCAGCTCACGGTACAACTTCCCTTGATGTAGATACAGCCGGGTCCATTCCTTCCACAAGCGTTGGGCTTCAGCTGGGGCGGCAGGGTCCATCCCAGCAGCGCCTTGCTCCACCAGGGTCTTGACTAGGCGGACAGCGGGCGCCTGATTTTGAGCTTCCTGCCACTCCTGACTGGGCAGCGGATCCAGGTTCACCCGTTGTTGGTGGACATGTACCTTCTCAGTTGGTGGCTGGTTAAATGCAGGCAACTCGATCTCTTTGAGGTCGTCATCCTCGCACCCTCCTTCTGACAAGTGGGGCATCCGAGAGAGTGCATCAGCATTAATGTTGACACGACCGGCCCTGTATTTGATTGTGAAGTCATAGTTGGCTAGTCTGGCCACCCACCGCTGCTCTAACGCGCCCAACTTGGCCGTGTCCAGGTGAGTCAACGAATTGTTATCCGTGAAAGCGGTGAATTTTGCTGCGGCCAAGTAGTGGCGGAACCGCTCGGTGATAGCCCATACCAGTGGCAGGAGCTCGAGCTTGAAGGAGCTGTAGTTCTCAGGGTTCCTTTCAGTCGGCCGGAGTTTTCGGCTAGCATAGGCAATCACTTTCTCCTTTCTGTCCTGGACCTGGGACAGGACTGCCCCCAAACCCACATTGCTGGCGTCTGTGTAGAGAATGAATGGGCAGCCGTAGTCAGGGTACGCTAGGACCTCTTCTCCAGTCAAGGCCGCTTTCAGCTGGCGGAAGGATTCCTCATGCCTGTCCTCCCACACCAGTGGGGCTCCAATGGGTCTACCACCTTTGGTCTGTCCCACGAGGAGGTCTTGCATGGGGGCAGCCATCTTCGTGTACCCCTTGATGAAGCGTCGGTAGTACCCCACCAGACCCAAAAACTGCCTTACTTCTCTCACGGTGGTTGGTCTTGGCCAGTCCTGGATGGCAGTGATTTTCTCAGGGTCGGGGGCGACACCTTCCGCACTCACCAGGTACTGCACTCTGGGTTTCAGCAGGTGACACTTAGAGGGCTTCAACTTCATCCCGTATTTGGCAAGGGACGCGAACACCTCGGCTAGGTGCTCCAGGTGGGCTTCATACGTCTGAGAGTACACGATCACATCATCCAGGTATAACAGGACGGTCTCGAAGTTTAGATGTCCCAGACAGCACTCCATCAGCCGTTGGAAGGTTCCAGGGGCATTGCACAGCCCAAACGGCATACTATTGAATTCACAGAGCCCCATTGGGGTGGTGAAGGCGGTTTTCTCCTGGTCCTCCGGGGCCACTGCCACTTGCCAGTACCCACTGGTGAGGTCAAGGGTAGAGAAGTAGTTTGCGGTTCTCAGTGCGGCCAAAGACTCTTCAATAAGGGGCAGTGGGTAGGCATCTTTATGCGTTATCTGATTAATCTTCCGGTAGTCCACATACATCCTCATGGTGCCATCCTTCTTCTTGACCAGTACCAACGGTGCGGCCCAGGGACTACAGCTGTCCCGAATAACCCCTGCCTCTTTCATGTTCCTCAACATATCTTTGGCACACTGATAATGTGCAGGGGGGATAGGCCTGTACCTCTCTTTGATAGGGGGGTGCTCACCGGTGGGGATGTGGTGTTGGACCCCTTTGATCTGCCCAAAGTCTAGTGGATGTTTGCTGAAAACTTGCTCATACTCCCGCACCACCCTGTATACCCCTGCTTTGTGATGGGTAGGGGTATCGTCAGTGCCCACGTGTAGCTGTTGGTGCCACTCATTTACCTCCCCTTGGGGCGGGGGAGTGCTGGTAGTAGGTGGGGAAGCTGGGGGAGTTGCCTTGTGGATGGTGTGGGGATCCAGGGTAAGCAGCTTGGCAAGGGTGGCATACCGGGGAAGCCTGACTTCTTCCTCCCCACAGTTCAGTACCCTCACGGGCACTCTCCCCTTTTTTACATCTACCACCCCTCGGGCAGCCATTATAGTGGGCCAGTGCTCAGAGGGCATGGGCTCCATCATGGCAGGGTAGTCACGCGCCTGAGGCCCTACTGCTGCCCTACACCAAATCATCATCTCACTCCTAGGGGGCACAATCAACGGAGCAACATCCATCACTCTCACTCCACCAATCTCTCCTCCTGTTGAGTTTACATGCTGGCGGTACATCAAGGCTCGGATCTCACGCTGCACAGCTCTCTGTTGGCTCCCCGCCGCCGTGGCGGCCAGCTGCTGCAATGGGGCCAACACATCACCCATGCAGTGCTCCATCACATTGGTTCCTAGCACTATCTTCGGGTTATGATCACTGGGCTCATTCATGATCACAATCATACTCTGGTGTTGCAGTTCAGCTCGCCCCACTGTCATAGCCACTTGTTTATACCCCACTTGGGTCAATGGGAGTCCATTAGCAGCAATCAGTGTTATACTAGTATCTGGGGGTGCCAGCTCGTCTGTCCCCCAATACCGCTGGTACAATGTGTATGGTATGGTGGTTACCTGTGATCCCGTGTCCAAGAGAGCCATCACCGGTATGCCGTCCACAGCTATGGGGATGATGGGCCGGGCCCCGATATACCGGTCCCGCCAGTCTGGGGGGCCACGGGGTTCTACTCCTGAGGATTGGCCCGTGGCCCCAGGGGTTGCTCGTTTAACGGGCACTGTCGGAAGTAATGACCAGGCTTACTGCACTTATAGCAGGTTGGAGGTCTGCTCCGCGAGTTGTTAGCACTTCTCCTCTGCATCCAGGGAACATCCTCAGGGCTGTCGGCAAGCTGTATCTTTGCTGGATGCTGGGATCTGGGCAACGGTTGGAGTGCAGCGAGGATCTTGGCGAGGTCTCCGTCTATGCGGCGGACCTGGGCTGCCAGTTCTTCCATCGTGCTGCTTGGGGCTGTAGGTATTGGAGAGGTTGGTAGGGCAGGGGCCACCACGACGGGGGCCGTCTCAATGGGCCACGGGGCTGGCTCCAAGATTTCTGAAGCTGGGGGTTGCAGAGCTTTAATGGCCCGTTCCTTTAACACCGCAAAGTCCACATCAGGGTGTTCCAGGGCCCACAGCCGGAGTTGTTTGCGATCCTCAGGGGACCTCATCCCCTGCACAAATTGCTCTACTAACATCTTGTTGCTGTCCGCCTCATTGATAGTGTCCACCCGCTTTAGTGTGCGGAGGGCGGTTTGCAGACGTAAAGCATAGTCCCGAATGCTATCCACAGACCGTTGCCGGCACTGGTAAAACTGCATCCTCAGCTCAGCTTCGGTACGGGTCTCAAAGGCAGTCTGTAGCTTCTCAAAGATGGTGGCTACAGAGAACCGGTCCCCCTCGGCCCAGGTCTCCGCTTCCTGCTCAGCCGCGCCGGTTAGCTGGCCTAGCACTACCGCTGCACGTTGCTTATCAGTCAAGGGGTACAGTTCTAGCAGCGGATTAAGCTTTTTCCGGAAGACCTGTAAAGCATCAGGTTTCCCGTCATACTGCGGTAGCCAGGTAGCTCCGGGCACATAGGGCAAGGAGAACGGCATCACCTGAGTGAGAGCGGGGGCCGCGACACCTCCTGCCAGCACGGCCGGGACCTGGGCAGGTCCATTCCCATCCACGGGTGCCACTGCGGCTGCGACCACCGCTCCTCCAGCGGCTCCGTTGGGCGCAGACATCTTGTTTTTCGTCCCCCTTAGCCTCTTTCCGGCCCCTCCTCTATCGGGGCGGGGTCTTGGCCTTCGCGCCTCCGCTACTCGAGAAGACGCTCGAGCGGGAACTTTTCGCGCCAAAGATGGCGGCTTCTGAGATTTTTCGGCCGGACACCTCCGGCGGTAACAAGGCGCACCTCTACCCAACGGCAGAGCGGTAAGATCCTGTTCGTGACGCCAAGTTGTCGCGGGCGGAGGAGGGGACGCCACGCTCTCCCACTGCTCGAGTCCGGCTGCCGCTGCTGCTGCGGCCTGCTGCTGCTCGGTGGCTCGAGCGATGGGCCGGATCCCGGGGACTCGAGCAGCGCTCCTCGCCCGTGAGTGAAAAGGGGATTGGTTTTTGGGGTTGTTTATTGTCCGTGACGCCACCCACGGTTGTGGTGATTGTGTTGACACCACCGCTGCTCCGTATGGGGATCCCGGGAGCGGTGACAGGGAGCAGCAAAGTTGTTGGTTCTCCCCTCCGTGGGTAGGGGGTAGTTGTCCCGGGGCCCAGTGATGAGGTGGGTGATGAGGGATCGCGGGGCCGGTGCAGGGCTTGGTGGGGTGCAGGGACGCGGGCAAGCCAGGGGTCACAGGTCATAACACCACCACACCCTACACCCCAGTTAGGAACATCAAAGCTACACAAAAATCCTTGTTGCCTTCCTCCAGGGTCTGATGTCCACACCAGGGGGGGGGGGCAGGCGGTTGGCTCCGCCCACCGAGGAGTTCACAGCCCTGGAGGCGGGAGAACCAGGCAGTTCAGTTTAGGAGGAGGAAGTAGAAGGAAGTGTTAGAGAGCTTGAGAGAAGGAGTGAAAAGTGTGAGACTGTGACCGGGGTTATCTATGACGGCCGGTACGTCTCGCCCCGGTTGCGCTCACTCCATGTATAGAAAGCAACTCCACTCCAGGGTTAATGTTTTCCCTGCAGGCTGAAAGGAGGGTTAAAAGGAAACAGGAACATGGGCGTGGGGCCCTAGTGTGAGGGAGTGAACACAACTCCCTGAGTTTCTGCCAGGGGAACACATGTATATTGTTGTTGGACTTTTGGTTTGTATAATAAACCGTGTGCTGTGACCATTGGTGCCTGGATCCCGTGTCTTCTGCCGTGCAGCCGACCACGCTACCTCACAGATGGTGGAGAATGCGGGCATGCCAGCCCGGTGAGGTGTAGCATCCATCCCTGGTGACCCGGTAGCACATGTCCTGGATTCGAGCGGCTATACTACAGCCCAAACCCGGCGACGCCATGGAGGACATACTAAAGCAGCTGGCTCAGGCTAATGCACAGCAACAACAGGCTAATGCACAGCAGCAACAGACCAATGCACACCTGCTCCGGTCGTTGGATCGTCAGCAGCAATCCTTGAAATTGCAGGAACAAAGACACCAAGAACAGATGGTTCTCCTAGCCAAGTCGATCCGTGCCGGACCGGCAGCAACAACCCCGGGACCGGGTGACGACGGCAGCGTCCGGAAAGTGGTGAGACAAGCGTTGCAAAAGATGACCCCGGGAGATGATGTGGAAGCGTTCCTGGCGGTGATTGAGCGGGTGGCCGAGCGGGAGAAGCTGCCGATCCCCCAGTGGGCTGAGGTATTGTCGCCCTATCTGACGGGGGAGCCCCAAAAAGCGTACCTGGACCTCTGTACCGAGGACGCCATAGAATATGCGACCCTGAAAGCCGAAATACTTGCTCGGTTGGGGGTGAATACCTATGTACGGGCTCAGCGGGTAAATCAGTGGTTCTATGAGGAAGCCAAACCCGTACACTCCCAGGCCTATGACTTATTGCATCTGGTAAAGAAGTGGTTGCAGCCTGACACTCTGAGCCCTGCGCAAATGGTGGAAAGGGTAGTAGTTGATCGCTTTGTGCGCACTTTACCCGTCACCATTCAACGGTGGGTAGGACAGGGCGACCCAAGTACCCTGGACCAATTAGTGTGCCTGGTGGAGCGGCATGTGGCTATGCAGGACTTGGTACGGGACACTGAGACTTTGCGTACCGCCCGTCGGTCCGGCCCCTCCAAGCCTAGGGCCAAGGACCCACCGCTGACACCGGTGCAGGAGTCCGCTACCGTCCTGTCTGAGGCCGCGCCCGCCGTCCCTGAGGTCCGGAAGGCTATGTACCCTAAACGACAACTCGTCAAGGGGGTTTCCTTCCCTATTAGATGTTGGCGGTGCCAGCGGGTGGGACATATGGAAGCCCAGTGTCCCCTCACCACGGAGCCCATGGATTGTGGGGTTACCCGGCGGGGTTCAATGTATGCTCAGGTGGTGTGTACCGCTGACCTTGTCTCCCCGGAGACTGCGCCCCACTTGTGCCAAATACAGGTGAATGGATGTCCGGTTACCGGCTTGTTGGATTCCGGAAGCTTAGTGACCCTTGTGCGATCAACCCTAAGGGCTGAAGTAAAGGCCACAGGACGTACCGTGGGGGTGGTTTGCATACATGGGGACCGCCGAGACTATCCCACGGGGATTGTCACCATCACAGCACCCTGCGGTCAGGTGCAACATGAGGTGGGACTTATTAACACTCTTCCCTATGACGTGATCCTAGGAAGGGATCTGCCCTATTTTTGGACTCTATGGAAGGGGCCTCCTAAGTCCCCTCAGATATTGGACAGTCCGCGACCTGAGCCCGACAATCCCGAATCCAGGACGCCTGCCGTAGGGGTCCCCATGATAGGGACAGAATGTGAATCCGATAGGTCGCCCCTAGAGGTATTGGCAGGAGAGGCTGAGATGGTCGAGCCCATCCCGGAGTTGGAGGCGTCCCCGGATACGTTTGGGACAGCCCAACTCCAGGACCCTACATTAATACATGCCCGGAGTCGGGTGACAGTGGTTGACGGGGTGGCACAGCTGCCCGGTGCCCAGGTAAGGTACCCCCATTTCGCTCTTAAGCAGGATTTACTCTACCGGGTAGATGAAATACGGGGCCTGGGGGTAGAGCAGTTGGTGGTGCCCCAGCCATATCGCCGGCGGGTCCTCGACTTGGCTCATAAACACCTGATGAGTGGCCACCTAGGGGTCAAGAAAACGCAGGAGCGAATATTGCAAAGGTTCTATTGGCCCGGGGTCTTTGGGGAGGTAAAACGGTTCTGCGAAACCTGCCCGAAGTGTCAGCTTACCGCACCCCTGGCCCACTTTCGCAGTCCGTTGGTACCATTACCCATTATAGAAGTCCCTTTTGAACGGATAGGGATGGATCTGGTGGGGCCCCTCGTAAAGTCCGCTCGAGGGCACCAACACATCCTAGTGATCGTTGACTATGCCACCCGGTATCCAGAGGCGATACCTCTCAGACATACTGCGGCGAAGCTTATAGCTCGGGAGTTGTTTGCTGTGTTCTGCCGGGTGGGGTTGCCCAAGGAGATCCTTACGGATCAGGGGACCCCATTCATGTCTAAAGTGACCAAAGAGCTATGCCGGCTACTCCAGATCAAGCAGTTGCGTACGTCTGTGTATCATCCTCAGACGGACGGTTTAGTGGAACGATTCAATAAAACCCTGAAAACCATGCTCAAAAGGGTGATTTCCAAAGACGGGAAAGACTGGGATATGATGCTTCCCTATTTGATGTTTGCCATACGAGAGGTGCCACAGGCATCCACGGGGTTTTCGCCTTTTGAGTTGTTATACGGGCGACATCCCCGGGGATTGTTGGACATGGCAAAGGAAACATGGGAGCAAGAGCCCAGCCCCCATAAAAGTGTGATTGAACACATTTTAGGAATGCAGAACCGCATAAGCGCGGTCATGCCAATTGTGAAGGAGCATTTACAGGGGGCTCAGGCCGCGCAAAGCGGCCGCTACAATAGACAAGCCACCGTGCGGACCTTTAAACCCGGGGATCGGGTGTTGGTATTGATCCCCACGGCGTAGAGTAAATTCCTGGCCCAGTGGCAAGGCCCCTACGAGATAAAGGAAAGAGTCGGGGTGGTCAACTATAAGGTATTGCAGCCCGGTAGGCGGAAACCTGAACAAATATACCATGTCAACCTATTAAAACCTTGGCAGGAACAGGAAAGCCTGATGGTTGCTTTTTCCCCATCTCCCTCCTCTTCGGGTCGTTCAAACCCGGCTCCAGCGACCTCCGGAGAGGACGAACCGGAAGTAAGGATTGGAGAAGCCCTCACCAAGCAACAGAGGCGAGAAGCCAGACGGCTGGTTCAGCAGAACCCCGATGTCTTCTCCGAGCTGCCTGGTAGGACCAGTCTGATACGACATGACATTGTCACCGAGCCTCACCTGAAGGTACGCCTGAAGTCATACCGGGTGCCGGAGGCTCGAAGACAAGCCATATCAGAGGAAGTGAAGACAATGCTACGCCTGGGGGTCATCGAAAAATCCCGGAGTGAATGGGCTAGTCCCATTGTCCTAATACCAAAACCCGATGGCTCCTTAAGGTTCTGCAATGACTTTAGGAGATTGAACGAAGTATCCAAGTTCGATCTCTACCCCATGCCACGGGTGGATGAGCTGATTGATAGGCTGGGACAGGCGCGATATTTCACCTCGCTCGTCCTGACCAAGGGGTACTGGCAGGTGCCACTGACGGAGTCCGCCAAGGAGAAAACCGCTTTTGTTACGCCGGAGGGTCTCTTCCACTATGTTGTCTTGCCTTTTGGGTTACATGGCGCTCCAGCCACGTTCCAGAGGTTGATGGACTTGGTGCTGGAACCCCACCAGGCGTATGCATCAGCGTACCTTGATGACATCATTATTTACAGCTCTGAGTGGCAGACCCACTTGGAACAGGTACAAGCGGTGGTGAACGCGCTCCGAACAGCCGGATTGACAGCCAATCCCAAGAAATGTGCGTTGGGGCTCACGGAAGCCTGCTACTTGGGCTACGTAATAGGCCAAGGAGTGATTAAGCCCCAAATTAACAAAGTTGAGGCGATCCAGAAGTGGCCTAGACCCCTGACCACGAAGCAGGTTAGGGCCTTCCTGGGTATCGTGGGGTACTACAGGAGGTTTGTAAAAAATTTTGCGGGACTATCAGCCCCCTTGACGGACCTTCTCAAAGGCAAGAAGTCCGTCATGGTGCGCTGGTCTCCGCAGGCCGAGGACTCCTTCCGGGCCCTGAAGGGGGTCCTGTGCGGACAGCCCGTTCTTGTCAACCCTGATTTCCGGAAGGAGTTCATAGTACAGACTGACGCCTCGGAGGTCGGCCTGGGGGCAGTGCTGTCTCAGGTGGTTCAGGGGGAGGAACACCCCGTCACCTTCTTAAGTAGGAAGCTCACCCCTCCCGAGCGGAATTATAGCGTAGTGGAGAAGGAGTGCCTGGCGATCAAGTGGGCCTTGGAGTCCCTACGCTATTACCTGCTGGGACGACAGTTTCGCTTGGTGACTGATCACTCTCCGCTGGTCTGGATGAGGTCCGTCAAGGAACGGAATGCCCGGGTTACCCGGTGGTTCCTTTCTCTGCAGAACTTCTGGTTTACGGTTGAACACCGGGCCGGTAGGTTACAGGGCAACGCCGATGCCTTGTCCCGCGGCCCGTGTTTGATGGCAGGAGTTCAACCCCGCTCGCTTGAACTGAGGGGGGGGGGTATGTGAGACTGTGACCGGGGTTATGTATGACGGCCGGTACGTCTCGCCCCGGTTGCACTCACTCCATGTATAGAAAGCAACTCCACTCCAGGGTTAATGTTTTCCCTGCAGGCTGAAAGGAGGGTTAAAAGGAAACAGGAACATGGGCGTGGGGCCCTAGTGTGAGGGAGTGAACACAACTCCCTGAGTTTCTGCCAGGGGAACACATGTATATTGTTGTTGGACTTTTGGTTTGTATAATAAACCGTGTGCTGTGACCATTGGTGCCTGGATCCTGTGTCTTCTGCCGTGCAGCCGACCACGCTACCTCACAAAAGTGACAGCCTTGAAAAGCCTGAAGCTGGTCCGGGTGTGTGCCCCGGACTGAGAGACAGCAAGGTCAGCAGACGGCGGTGACTGTCTGCAGGGGTGGCTGCTTGGAGATTGCTGGAAGGACCACGGACGGGTGGTGGCCCGGCGGTACCGGAGCGGTATACGAAGAGTAGTCAGCACCAGTGGCAGGGGCCTTTCGGATCCCGGCAAGGCTAGGAGTCGCCGTGAATTTGCCAAATCCGTTAGTGAAGGGGACCTCTGGGTCTCCCAACAAGCAAGTCCCGATTGAAGGCAACAGTCAAACCGTTACAGAGAGACACCGCCACCGCCAGGGCACCAGTTTCTCAGGGCCAGCGCCTGCGGGCAAAGTAGGGCTCCTCCGGCACATATCCAAGCCGGGGAGCGGGTTACCGGTGGGAACCCATCGCAACCAGCATCAACTTAGGTGCAGGAAAAGGGACCGTCACCGTCAACCACTGGGGAATAGCAAGTGCAGCCATCCGTGGGAACCGTCTTTCCAGCCGTGTGTTTTACCGAGAACTGTGTCATCGTCTCAGGCTGATTGAGTACCACACTGCCGTGAGGCACAGCGCTGCCCCCGCGTCCCTGCACCCCACCAAGCCCTGCCTCACCCACCTCATCACTGGGCCCCGGGACAACCAACCCCCCTACCCACGGAGGGGAAGACTAACATCTAGCTGCTCCATACCATCACTCCTGGGATCCCCATACAGAGCAGCGGTGGTGTCAACAAATCACCACAACCGTGGGTGGCGTCACGGACAATAAATCCCCAACACCAATCCCCTGGGTGGCGTCACGAACAATAGACTATCCCAAAAACCAATCCCCTTTCACTCACGGGCGAGGAGCGCCACTCGAGTCCCCGGGATCCGGCCCATCGCTCGAGCCACCGCGCAGCAGCAGCAGGCCGCAGTGCCAGCCGGACCCGAGCAGTGGGAGAGCGCAGCGTCCCCTCCTCCGCCCGCGACAACTTGGCGTCACGAACAGGATCTTACCGCTCTGCCGTTGGGTAGAGGTGCGCCTTGTGACCGCCGGAGGTATCCGGCCGGAAAATTTCAGAAGTCGCCATCTTTGGCGCGAAAAGTTCCCGCTCCAGCGTCTTCTCGAGTAGTAGAGGCGCGAAGGCCAAAACCCCGCACCGATAGAGGAGGGGCCGGAAAGAGGCTGAGGGAGACGGAATGGCGGCTGGCCGCATGTAGCCGCGGCTATACAGATAAGGTCGCTGGGGCCTCACAATCCGCCGACCCCTGTAAAGAATGTCCGTTCCCCCTAGCTATGCGGAGGCTACCGAACCGGTGCCCGGGACAGCGGCATGGCTGAGGGCCTGGACGGCAGGGTTCTGCCGACACTACCGGGACCAGATCTGCCGGCTGATGGAACAGTGGACCGCGGAGGTGGAGGATGCAGCTGCAGTTGCACGAGTGTATGGAATGGAGGCCATGATGGAGGAGCTGGTGAGTGACCCACGCCCCTATGTCCCCGAGGGACCGGCCGCTGCAGCTGAGGGACCCGGTCTACCCCTGGCCCCCATGCCACCTCTGTCCTCCTTGCCCGTGCACCGCGCTGCGCCCGGCCCGTCGGGCGTACACCCCTTCGTGACAGTGGCCGGGAGAGTGGCAAGCCTGGAAGCTGCGGCAGCTGGCGGCAACCCGCCTGGCGCAGAGACGGGCGATAGTGATTCCGGACCTGACACCGAGCCCGTTTCGGAGGAAGATGAAGGAGTCGTCGCTCTGCAGGGCACGGAGGCCACTTACATCCCCCGGAGTGGAAACGACGGGTATCGGGCGGCCCTTCCTCGCCGCACTTGCTATGCGCTGGAGGGGCTGGTGCCCGTGTTCTTCCACCCAGAGCCGGGTGAGGAGGACGAAAATGCACAGTAAGGGCAGCGGAGCCCCGTTGCACCGTCCCCGTTGGGACCACCAGTGTGTTTGAGAAGTTTTTGCAAAAATGATAAGTAATGGAACCGAAGCTTCACCTGATTCAACCGTGATTTGGAAACCGGCCGTTGCCAGCACCGTTGTCCCCGTGGGGACCGTTTAAAAATTGTTGCATAGAGAACTTTCTATGGACAAGCCCGTGAACTTGCAGGGCAACCACAGACGCTAGTGGCTTGTAAATAAGTTGTGTTACTGTTACCATTTCTGCATTTACCGCCTCCGGAGAGGCAGGTTGGAGGGAGGGCCCACAGCAGAGCAGACTGGGGCCCAGCCACCACCGGAACCGGTGGCTACCCTCTGGAGGGGAAGGACAGATCCCGCTCGGGTAACTTGTGCTGGACTGGGGTCAAGGGGTGCTGCCTGGGTTTTAGGGGCAGCATCAGGGCCAGGTTACTTGGGTGGGAGAGAGCGGAGACCGTAACCGTTAACCGTTTTAATGTTTGCAGCGTTTAAGCACTGAACCTCCCGATGTGGGATGATGTCATAATTTATAAATATGTTACCGTTTTTTCTATTTTACAGAAAAACAAAAGGAAAATAAAACCGGTGTTGGACGGGCAGCCCGAGGACGGTCTGCGTTTTGCTAAGGGGGAATGTGACGCCCTGGGCAAGCCAGGGGTCACAGGTCACAACATCACCTGCACTCCACATTCCCGGCAGGTACATCTAGGCTAACATAAAATCCTTGTTGCCTTCCTCCAGGGGCTGATGTTCACACCAGGGGGTGGGCCAGGCGGTTGGCTCCACCCACCGAGGAGTTCACAGCCCTGGAGGCGGGAAAACCAGGCAGTGAAGTGAGGGAAGTGAAAGTAGAAGGAAGTGAAGTGGTAGAGGAGCAAAGGAAAGGAGCTTGTAAGAGGAGTGAAGAAGTAAAAAGAAACAGTTAAGAAAGCCTGAAGTTGGTCCGGGTGTGTGCCCCGGACTGAGACAGCAAGGTCAGCAGACGGCGGTGATAGTCTGCAGGGGGACTGCTTGGAGGTTACTGGAAGGACCGCGGATGGGTGGTGACCCGGCGGTACCGGAGCAGTATACGAAGAACAGTCAGCACCAGGGCAGGGGCCTTTCAGATCCCGGCAAGGCTAGGAGTCGCCATAATTTGCCAAATCCGTCAGTGAAGGGGACCTCTGTCTCCTAACAATCAAGTCCCGATTAAAGGCAACAGTCCGACCGTTAAGGGGAGACCCCGCCACCGCCAAGGTACCAGTTTCCCAGGGCCAGCGCCTGCGGGCAAGAGAGGGGCTCCTCCGGCCCATATCCAAGCCGGGGAGCGGGTACCCGGTGGGAACCCATCGCTACCAAGAGACTTTACATAGGTGCAGGAGGAGACCGTCACCGCTAACTGCAGGGAACAGCAGCACCGTAACCGTCCGAGGGACCCGTCCAACCAGCCGTTTGTTTACCGAGAACTGTGTCGTGTTTACTGGCTGAGTGAGTACCTCCATGGCGTGCGACACAGCGCTGCCCCTGCGCCCCTGCACCTCCACAGGCCCCATACCCGCCTGACCACCATTCCAACCCCATCACTGGGCCCCGGGAGCACCAAAACCCCTAACCGGAGGGGCAAATCAACAACTGGCTGCTCCATACCATCACTCCCGGGATCCCCACACAGAGCAGCGGTGGTGTCCACTTAATCACCACAACCGTGGGTGGCGTCACGGACAATAAACTATCCCAAAACCCAATCCCCTTTCACTCACGGGCGAGGAGCGCCGCTCGAGTCCCCGGGATCCGGCCCATCGCTCGAGCCACCAAGCAGCAGCAGCAGGCCGCAGCAGCCGCCGCGGCAGCCGGACCCGAGCAGTGGGAGAGCGCGGCGTCCCCTCCTCCACCCGCGACAGTTGCTTTTCCCCAGTAGTTGACGGTGACGGTCCCTTTTCCTGCACCTAAGATGATGATGGTAGCGATGGGTTCCCACCGGTAACCCGCTCCCCGACTTGGTTATGGGCCGGAGGAGCCTTACTTTGCCCGCAGGCGCTGGCCCTGAGAAACTGGTAACTTGGCGGTGGCGGTGTCTCTCTCTAACGGTTGGACTGTTGCCTTCAATCGGGACTTGGTTGTTGGGAGACCCAGAGGTCCCCTTCACTGACGGATTTGGCAAATTCACGGCGACTCCTAGCCTTGCCGGGATCCGAAAGGCCCCTGCCAATGGTGCTGACTGCTCTTCGTATACCGCTCCGGTACCGTCGGGCCACCACCCGTCCACGGTCCTTCCGGCAACCTCCAAGCAGCCTCTCCTGCAGACAGTCACCGCCGTCTGCTAACCTTGCTGTTCTCAGTCCGGGGCACACACCCGGACCAACTTCAGGCTTTCTTAACTGTCACTTTCACTGTCACTACTCTCACTTGCTCCTCTACCACTTCGCTTCAACTCCTTTCACTTCCTCCTCCAAACTCTATCTGCCTGGTTTTCCCGCCTCCAGGGCTGTGAACTCCTCAGTGGGCGGAGCCAACCGCCTGGCCCACCCCCTAATGTGGACATCAGCCCCTGGAAGAAGGCAACAAGGATTTTTGTGTAGCTTTGGTGTACCTATCTGGGGTGTAGGGTGTGGTGGTGTTATGACCTGTGACCCCTTGCTTGCCCAGGGCGTCACACTAGACCCAAAAATCCTTGTTGCCTTCCTCCAGGGGCTGATGTCCACACCAGGGGGTGGGCCAGGCGGTTGGTCCCGCCCACCGAGGAGTTCACAGTCCTGGAGGCGGGAAAACCAGGCAGTTGAAGTGAGAGTGAAGCTAGGGAAGTGAGAGGAGTGGAGTGGTAGAGGAGAAAGTGAGAGGAGAAAAGTGACAGGAAGAGAGCCTGAAGTTGGTCCGGGTGTGCGCCCCGGACAGAGACAGCAAGGTTAGCAGACGGCGGTGACCGACTGCAGGAGTGGCCTATCGGAGGTGCCGTAAGGACCGTGGACGGGTGGTGGCCCGGCGGTACCGGACCGGTACACAAGGAGAATCCAGCACCATTGGCAGGGGCCTTTCGGATCCCGGCAAGGCTTGGAGTCGCCGTGAATTTGCCAAATCCGTCAGTGAAGGGGACCTCCGGGTCTCCAAACAACTAAGTCCCGATTGAAGGCAACAGTCCAACCGTATGAGAGAGACACCGCCACCGCCAAGGCACCAGTTTCTCAGGGCCAGCGCCTGTGGGCAAAGAGGGACTCCTCCGGCCCATATCCAAGTCGGGGAGCGGGTTACCGATGGGAACCCATCGCAACCAACAGAAGTACTGGGTGCAGGGAAAGAGACAGTCACAGTTAACTACCGGGGAACAGCAACAGCAGCCGTCCGTGGGAACCGTCTTTCCAGCCGTGTGTTTTACCGAGAACTGTGTCAACGACTCAGGCTGAGTGAGGACCACCGTGCCGTGCGGCACAGCGCTGCCCCCGCGACCCTTCACCTCACCAGGCCCCGCACCCGGCCTGCCATCCACCCCTACCCATCACCGGGCCCCGGGACAACCAACCCCCTACCCACGGAGGGGAGAAATAACAACAAAGCTGCTCCCTGTCACCGCTCCCGGCATCCCCATACAGAGCAGCGGTGGTGTCCACACAATCACCACAACCGTGGGTGGCGTCACGGACAATAAATCCCCAACACCAATCCCCTTTTCACTCACGGGCGAGGAGCGCCCGCTCGAGTCCCCGGGATCCGGCCCATCGCTCGAGCCACCGAGCAGCAGAGGCCGCAACAGCAGCAGCAGCCGGACCCGAGCAGTGGGAGAGCGCGGCGTCCCCTCCTCCGCCCGCGACAACTTGGCGTCACGAACAGGATCTTACTGCTCTGCTGTTGAGTAGAGGTGCGCCTTGTTACCGCCGGAGGTGTCCGGCCGGAAAATTTCAGAAGCCGCCATCTTTGGCGCGAAAAGTTCCCGCTCGAGCGTCTCCTCGAGTAGTGGAGGCGCGAAGGCCAAAACCCGCCCCGATAGAGGAGGAGCCAGAAAGAGGCTAAGGGGGACGGAAGCAAGATGTCTGCGCCCGACGGAGCTGCTGGAGGAGCGGCGGTCGCAGCCGCAGTGGCACCCGTGGATGGGAATGGGCCTGCCCAGGTCCCGGCCGCGCTGGCGGGGGGTGCCGCGGTCCCAGCTCTCGCTCAGATGATGCCGTTCTCCTTGCCCTATGTGCCCGGAGCTACCTGGCTACCGCATTATGACGGGAAACCTGATGCTTTACAGGTCTTCCGGAAAAAGCTTAATCCACTGCTAGAACTGTACCCCTTGACTGATAAGCAACGTGCAGCGGTAGTGCTAGGCCAGCTAACCGGTGCGGCTGAGCAGGAGGCGGAGACCTGGGCCAAGGGGGACCGGTTCTCTGTAGCCACCATCTTTGAGAAACTACAGACTGCCTTTGAGACCAGTACCGAAGCTGAGCTGAGGATGCAGTTTTACCAATGTCGGCAACGGTCTGTGGATAGCATTCGGGACGCTTTACGTCTGCAAACCGCCCTCCGCACACTGAAGCGGGTGGACACCATCAATGAGGCGGACAGCAACAAAATGTTAGTAGAGCAATTTGTGCAGGGGATGAGGTCCTCTGAGGATCGCAAACAACTCCGGCTGTGGGCCCTGGAACACCCTGATGTGGACTTTGCTGTGTTAAAGGAACAGGCCATTAAAGCTCTGCAACCCCCAGCTTCGGAAGTCTTGGAACCAGCCCCGTGGCCAGTTGAGACGGCCCCTGTCATGGTGGCCCCTGCCCTACCAGCCTCTCCAGTACCTACAGCTCCAAGCAGCACGATGGAAGAACTGGCTGCCCAGGTCCGCCGCATGGATGGAGACCTCGCCAAGATTCTCGCCGCTCTCCAACCTCTGACCAGATCCCAGCCTCCAACCAAGATACAGCTCGCCGACAGTCCTGAGGATGTTCCCTGGATGCAGTGGAGAAGTGCTAACAACTCGCGGAACAGACCTCCAACCTGCTACAGGTGCAGCAAGCCTGGCCATTACTTCCGACAGTGCCCGTTAAACGAGCAACCCCTGGGGCCACGGGCCAATCCTCAGGAGTAGGAGCAGGCCCCCCAGACTGGCGGGACCGGTATATCGGGGCCCGGCCCATCATTCCCGTGGCTGTGGACGGCATACCGGTGATGGCTCTCTTGGACACTGGATCACAAGTAACCACCATACCATACACATTGTACCAACGGTATTGGGGGACAGACGAGCTGGCTCCCCCCGATACTAGTATAACACTGATTGCTGCTAATGGACTCCCACTGACCCAAGTGGGGTATAAACAAGTGGCCATGACGCTGGGGCGAGCTGAACTGCAACACCAGGGTATGATTGTGATCATGAATGAACCCAGTGATCATAACCCGAAGATAGTGCTAGGGACCAATGTGATGGAGCACTGTATGAGTGATGTGTTGGCCCTACTGCAGCAGCTGGCCGCCACGGCGGCGGGGAGCCGACAAAGAGCTGTGCAGCGTGAGATCCGAGCCTTGATGTACCGCCAGCATGTAAACTCGACGGGAGGGGAGATTGGTGGAGTGAGAGTGATGGATGTTGCCCTGTTGACTGTGCCCCCTAGGAGTGAGATGATGATTTGGTGTAGGGCAGCAGTAGGGCCTCAGGGACTTGACTACCCTGCCATGATCGAGCCCATGCCCTCCGAACACTGGCCCACGGTAATGGCCGCCCGAGGGGTGGTAGATGTAAAAAAGGGGAGAGTGCCCGTGAGGGTGCTGAACTGTGGGGAGGAAGAAGTCAGGCTTCCCCGGTATGCTACACTTGCCAAGTTGCTCACCCTAGATCCCCACACCATCCATGAAGCAGCTCCTCCAGTTTCACTACCTACTGCCAGCACTCACCCGCCCCAAGGGGAGTTAAATGAGTGGCACCAACAGCTACACGTGGGCACTGACGATACCCCTACACATCACAAAGAATGGGTATACCGGGTGGTACGAGAGTACGAGCAAGTTTTTAGCAAACATCCCCTAGACTTTGGGCAGATTAAAGGGGTCCAACATAATATCCCTACCGGTGAACATCCCCCTATCAAAGAGAGGTACAGGCCCATTCCCCCTGCACACTACCAGTGCGCCAAGGACATGTTGAGGAATATGAGGGAGGCAGGGGTTATCAGGGACAGCTGTAGTCCCTGGGCCACCCCGTTGGTGCTGGTTAAGAAGAAAGATGGCACCATGCGGATGTGCGTGGATTACCGGAAGATTAACCAGATAACACATAAGGATGCCTACCCTCTGCCCCGTATCGAGGAGTCCTTGTCCGCGCTGAGAACCGCCAACTACTTCTCCACCCTTGACCTCACCAGTGGGTACTGGCAGGTGGCCGTAGCGCCCGAAGACCGAGAGAAGACTGCCTTTACCACCCCTATGGGACTCTGTGAATTCAACAGTATGCCATTCGGGCTGTGCAATGCCCCGGGTACCTTCCAATGGCTGATGGAGTGCTGTTTGGGGCACCTGAATTTTGAGACCGTCCTGTTGTATCTGGATGATGTAATTGTGTATTCACAGACATATGAAGCCCATCTGGAGCACCTAGCCGAGGTGTTCGCGTCCCTTGCCAAGTACGGGATGAAGTTGAAGCCCTCTAAGTGTCATCTGCTGAAACCCAGAGTGCAGTACCTGGGGCATGTGGTGGGAGCAGAAGGTGTCGCCCCCGACCCCGAGAATGTCACTGCCATTCAAGACTGGCCGAGGCCAACCACAGTGAGGGAAGTAAGGCAGTTTCTGGGTCTGGTAGGGTACTACCGTCGCTTCATCAAGGGATACACGAAGATGGCTGCCCCCATGCAAGACCTCCTCGTGGGACAGACCAAAGGTGGTAGACCCCTCGGAGCCCCACTGGTGTGGGAATAGAGGCCTTGACCGGGGAGGAGATCCTAGCGTATCCTGATTACAGCCACCCGTTCATCCTCTACACCGATGCCAGCAATGTGGGCTTGGGGGCAGTCTTGTCCCAGGTCCAGAATGGGAAGGAAAAAGTGATTGCCTATGCTAGCCGAAAGCTCCGACCGACTGAAAGGAACCTTTGAAAATTACAGCTCTTTCAAGCTCGAGCTCCTGGCACTGGTGTGGGCTATCACCGAGCGGTTCCGCCATTACTTGGCCGCAGCAAAATTCACCGCTTTCATGGATAACAATCCGCTGACCCATCTGGACACGGCTAAGTTGGGTGCGTTGGAACAGCGGTGGGTGGCCAGTCTAGCCAACTACGACTTCACAATTAAATACAGGGCCGGTCGTGCCAACGTGAATGCTGATGCCCCACTTGTCAGAAGAAGGGTGCGAGGATGACGACCTCGAAGAGATCGAGTTGCCTGCATTTCACCTGCCACCAACTGAGAAGGTACATGTCCACCAACAACTGGTGAACCTGGATCCACTGCCCAGCCAGGCGTGGCAGGAAGCTCAAAACCAGGCGCCCGCTGTCCGCCTAGTCAAGACTCTGGTGGAGCAAGGCGCTGCTGGAATAGACCCTGCCGCCCCAGCTGAAGCCCAACGCCTGTGGAAAGAACGGACCCGGCTGTATCTACACCAAGGGAAGTTGTACCGTGAGCTGATTAACCCAAAGACTCATGAGAAAATCCGTCGGTTGGTGATTCCCCAAGCTAATGTGCCCACCATTCTACAAGCGTACCATGATGGTGCCGGACACTTTGGATGGAAGAAATTGGAAATGCTGTTGAGGGAGCGGTTCTATTGGAGTGGGATGCGGGAGTCTGTGGAGGCCTGGTGCCGAGAGTGTGGCCCGTGTACGCTGAGAAGGAAGGACGAGGCCAGACAGAAGGCACCCCTGCACCCGATCGTTACACATCAACCGCTGGAGCTGGTCGCCCTGGACCATGTGAAGCTCACCCCCAGCCGAAGTGGGTACACTTACGCTCTCACCATAGTGGATCATTATTCAAGGTTCATGGTGGTTGTCCCGGTGAAAGACCTAACCGGCCGTACCGTCGCTAGAGCGTTCCAAGCTTACTTCTGTCGACCACATGGATACCCTGAGAAGGTGCTTACTGACCAGGGCCCAGCCTTTGAAGCAGAGGTGTTCCATGAGTTCTGTCAGCTGTACGGCTGCAAGAAGATCCGGACCACGCCTTACCATGCCCAAACCAACGGTATGTGTGAGAAGATGAACCATTTGGTCCTTGGCCTCCTCAAGACGTTGCCGCTAGAAGAGCGGAACCTGTGGCCGGAGAAGCTGCCTGACTTGGTCGATATGTACAACAATATCCCGTCCAGCTCAACGAAGTGCACCCCAGCATATCTGATGAGGGCTCGCCCCGGCCGACTGCCGGTGGACCTGGAAATGGGACTGGAAGCCCCAGAAGCACTCCCCTCGACGGCTGAATGGGACACCCGGCGGAGGGTTCAGTACCGACAGATTCAGGAATATGTGGAGAAGAACTTAAGTCGGAGTCGGGAACAACAGGAGCGGCGCTTCAACCAGAAGGCGTCGGCTGGCCCTTTCCAGCCTGGAGATGTAGTGCTGAAGCGGAAGAGAACCCACAAGCTGGATGATCAATGGGAACAAACCCCATACGTCATGCAGCCCACAGGATGGGAAGATGGGAAGGCCTACCAGATCAGTCGTGACCAAGGGGGCACTTTGGCCACGGTTTCCCGGGACCATCTGAAAAGGTGCCCACCAGCATTGAGGGCAACGGCTGAAGTACCGGTTCCTCCACCAGCAGAGAAGGCAAAAGAGGTAATCCACACCGTGATGGGTGACTTCCCAGCGGATTGGCCTACACAGAACGGCACGGTGATTCTTCCAGTGATACTATTCCCACAACCCGTGGATGAAGAAATGATGGAGGTGGTCAACCGTGAGCCAGAACCAGTGCCAGTGCCCAGGGATGAACCTGTGCCCAGCTCCCCCATGCCTCCGCCTGCCCCACACGATAACAGGGAAGAGAGACTGATTGTTCCCTCTCCCCCGCTGCCTGTCACCACTGACACTGGACCCCGGAGGTCCACTCGCCCCAACCTAGGTAGACCCCCACTTAGATACAGGGAAACTACTATTTAGAGGGGGGGTGACCATGTGTGTTAAAAGTTTTAAAGTTGGAAGTTATGAGAAAATGATAAGTGATCAACTGAGGAAGTCATCTGATTGAACCGTGATTGGACCGGCCGGTGCCGGCACCGTTGTCCCCGTGGGGACCGTCTATAGTTTTGCATAGAAACTTCTATGAACAGGCCCGAGAACTTTCAGGGCAACCACAAACTTAGTGGCTTGTAAATAAAAATTTTGTTATGGCTTTACCGTTACCGCCTCCGGAGAGGCAGATTGGAGGGAGGGCCCGCAGTGGAGCAGGCTGGGGCCCAGCCACCACCGGAACCGGTGGCTACCCTCTGGGGGTTCCAGGGGTTCCCCATGGATGTGGGTCCCCTGGAAAGGACAGATCCCGCTCGGGTAACTTGGTGCTGGACTGGGGTCAAGGGGTGCTGCCTATTTCTTAGGGGCAGCATCAGGGCCAGGTTACTTGGGTGGGTGAGAGCGGAAGCCGTAACCGTTAACCGTTTAAAACCGTTTGCAACGTTTAAGAAAAGTGCCTCCCGTTGTGGGATGATGTTCTTCTACTTGTATTGTTGTCTTATCTTTTTCAGAAAAATAAAACCGGTGTTGGACGGGCAGCCCGCGGACTGTCTGCATTTTGCTAAGGGGGAATGTGACGCCCTGGGCAAGCCAGGGGTCACAGGTAATGACACCACCACACCCTACACCCCGGTTAGGTACACCTAAGCTAGACCCAAAAATCCTTGTTGCCTTCCTCCAAGGGCTGATGTCCACACCAGGGGGTGGGCCAGGTGGTTGGTCCCGCCCACCGAGGAGTTCACAGTCCTGGAGGTGGGAAAACCAGGCAGTTGAAGTGAGAGTGAAGCTAGGGAAGTGAGAGGAGTGGAGTGGTAGAGGAGAAAGTGAGAGGAGAAAAGTGACAGGAAGAGAGCCTGAAGTTGGTCCGGGTGTGCGCCCCGGACAGAGACAGCAAGGTTAGCAGACGGCGGTGACCGACTGCAGGAGTGGCCTATCGGAGGTGCCGTAAGGACCGTGGACGGGTGGTGGCCCGGCGGTACCGGACCGGTACACAAGGAGAAGCCAGCACAATTGGCAGGGGCCTTTCGGATCCCGGCAAGGCTTGGAGTCGCCGTGAATTTGCCAAATCCATCAGTGAAGGGGACCTCCGGGTCTCCAAACAACTAAGTCCCGATTGAAGGCAACAGTCCAACCGTATGAGAGAGACACCGCCACCGCCAAGGCACCAGTTTCTCAGGGCCAGCACCTGCGGGCAAAGAGGGGCTCCTCCGGCCCATATCCAAGTCGGGGAGCGGGTTACCGGTGGGAACCCATCGCAACCAACAGAAGTACTAGGTGCAGGGAAAGAGACAGTCACCGTTAACTAAAGGGGAACAGCAACAGCAGCCGTCCGTGGGAACCGTCTTTCCAGCCGTGTGTTTTACCGAGAACTGTGTCAACGACTCAGGCTGAGTGAGGACCACCGTGCCGTGCGGCACAGCGCTGCCCCCGCGACCCTGCACCTCACCAGGCCCCGCACCCGGCCTGCCATCCACCCCTACCCCATCACCGGGACAACCAACCCCCTACCCACGGAGGGGAGAAATAACAACAAAGCTACTCCCTGTCACCTCTCCCGGGATCCCCATACAGAGCAGCGGTGGTGTCCACACAATCACCACAACCGTGGGTGGCGTCATGGACAATAAATCCCCAACACCAATCCCCTTTTCACTCACGGGCGAGGAGCGCCGCTCGAGTCCCCGGGATCCGGCCCATCGCTCGAGCCACCGAGCAGCAGAGGCCGCAGCAGCAGCGGCAGCCGGACCCGAGCAGTGGGAGAGCGCAGCGTCCCCTCCTCCGCCCGCGACATTACCCACCCTTTGGATATAGATGTGGTCTCACGTGTGGTCCCTCCTCTCTGATGTTCACATGCTCGAATAAGAAAGGGGTACATTTGCTGATTTTATAGGGGTTAATTATCCATAGCACTCGGCCTTCAGATTAAACCATCTCTTAGATGTTTGAAGGGCTGGAATCTCCAGATGGATTTAGAGGTCACATTAGATAAAAGAAGGAAGAGGAGTAAGTCCTCTGAATTCAGTATTGTGCCTTCATCGCTCACTTTATGAAAGAAATTACTAGAATATGTTCTGATCAGACACTGCGTATGCAGGGAATGCTGGGAGATTTCAGCTCTGAGGCTTGTATGTATATAAAACATGGTGACTATCCACCACATAACCATTTACTTTGCGATGTCATCAGTCCCCATCATCGCAGGTGGCTCACTAGGGCAGCAGTCATGACTCCGCAGCCTCCAGACGCCCGTCGTAACCTTTGATCTTATGTTATTGTTATTTCAGTTGGGGGCAGGAGGTGTGCAGTTTCCGCTATCACAAGTCTGGACTTTGCCTCCTTTAGGTATTAGGTTAGAGGTAATAACTATAGGAGGTGGCTCTTTGCCTTCATAAATAAATCACAAATATAGATGAGTGAACCTGCTCGGTAAAGGTTTGCCAATTTCAAATTTAGTACGAGCCTTAGCTTGTTCGATCGGGCTCGGTAACCCCGAGCACTTTCCCCAAAAGTCAGTAATGTTCATCTTTGTTCGTTTTCAGCCCCCGAACGCTGGCAGTGAATCCAAAAATTATTTTTTAATTGTATTTTCTGCTTTTGTATAGGATTGTGGTGCTGTCTGATGTGAGCTGTGTAAAATCAGTGAAGGAGGTGGGGACTCTGGAACAGGAGAAGGCATTTGACGTGCAGCACCATTTTTTTTCCTAACTTGATTTGTGGATGTTGCTGCAGCCAATCAAGGCACAGCAAACATCAACAAGGTTCAGACAAAAGGGCTTCTGTGATTGGCGGACCTAGGACATGTGACACCCTGGACTAGCCAGGTAGTCACAAATAGCGTCCCACACAACACCAGTTCCACATTAAGTAACACCAGCCAAACACAAACCCTAGTCACCTACCTCTGGGTTTGATGGACACACCAGGGGGATTAGCGACACTATGCTTGGACATCACATGTACATTGCATGGCTCAAGTGCTCAACCTGGTTGTTCAGAAATTTCTGGGCACTATTCCTGCCTGGATGCACTGATGCACAAGGCACGGTTGCTGTGTGCTCACTTTTCACAATGGAAATGCCAGGCCACATCCTGTGTGTTGCATGGACCATACCTTCCTGCTGTGGTAAGACACTATGGGGGAGTGGGGAGCAATTGATGCCACTGTCCTGCTGTCTGCCTGAAAGGTTTTTAAATCTCTAGACTCCAAGATGGGCCTCCAAGTTGTGTCTTGTCTGTACTGGCAAGGGTATTAGAGCACCAGCCCTACACCTGTCTCTCATCTACCTCTATATTTCTGCTGTCAATAGCCTAGGAAACTAATGGCTATGCCAAAACAGTGGGGCTGCACTATAAAGCATATTTTTGCTGTTTAGGAAGCTTTTCGATCCCCTTAATAGTGTTATTTTCCCTGCCTTACGTTTACCCTCCCATTGAATTCAATGCTTTTCGAAAAGGTTCGATAAAGGTTTGACGTTTGGTTTGATAAAGGTTCGACGTACGTACCCCATGTTCGATTGGCCTCAGTGAACCAAACCTGCAAAGGTTCGCTCAGCTCTAGTCACAAACACAGACAGGTTATACCGGTAAGTGTTCTCAATTTCCCGGCTGCAATATTACTGCTCTCATTTTTCTGGAAGTCCTTAACCGGAGGGCGGGGAGAGAGAAAGATCCTGTCTCCGGCCCTCCTGTTAGGGAGTTCCAGAAAAATACTGGAGTTTCCCATTGACGACTTGCATTATACTCTGTACTTGAGTTGAGCCTGTCCGAGTGTCCAACCTACTTGATTCGAGAACCAAACACTCAAGCATTTTAGTGCTCACTCATTATTAGTTATCTCTCCTAGAGCCACTGAGTGAGACACTGCACACTGACATACACTAAACAAGCAGGACGATCAGGGCAGAAGAGATGAGTAATTTTGTTTCTTTAGCTCACAGAGGATTGCTTATGCTTGTAAGAGTTCCTCAGTTTTCCACCTAAACCACACAGTTATGTCCTGGACTGTCATATCTTTTGCTATTGTTGTGGACTATGAGGTGTTCTGCTACTTTATGTTGTTTGTCCCCAGCTCCATATCACTGGTGAAGCAGAATGCTAGGTTCCCAGCAGAGTCTGCATCTTAGATAGCTAGTAATGGGGATGAGGAGCACTGCCTATATATTGTATGAATATCTCAACATAAGAATAGGAAAATCTTCACTTGTAACCCATCAACATTGGGACATAGTGAAATTCATGAACAAAGCACATCACTCTCTGTAAGGCCTATTTCACACGTCAGTATTTTTGATCAGTTTTTGTTGCCAAAACCAGGAGGAGCGTCTCCAAAACACAGAACAGGAGTCAGTCTTTCAATTTTCATTTTGAGGGGGCCCAGCTTTATTTGCCGGGGAGCCCCTGACTGGCCAGCCCGCTTGTGGCTTGCTATGCCCTGTTTTTTTCCTGGCGCATTGTAAAGGGTTAATCCTCTATTGCATGTTCCCTCCTCTTGTGTTTTGTTTGTTACCGGTTTCCTAGGTTTCCCGGATCCGGATGTGCTGCAGTCCTCCACCCCCCCCCCTTGGGGGTATATATTTTAGTGCCCGAGGTCCTTCCGGCCTCTTTGATCAACGATCGAGAGTTGCCCAAACTCCCTCCCCTTTTATGTTGCTGTTTGGTGTTGAGATTAATGGTGTTATTGAAAGTCGCAGCGGATGGAAGATCGGCTGTGGGTAACATGTGTCGGAGTCTGGCGGCAAATCCCCATCACTTCCGGTGGTCAATTTTATGAGCTGCGACCTTACCCTTCAAAAAATGGTGGTGTTAGAAGATGAGAGTGGTTTTAAGTTTTGATACTCTCCAATAAAGTTATTTGAATTTCCAATTTGGGTCTTGTCTTTGCATCGGGGGAAAAGGGGCTTTTGTTTAATGGTCGGGCAGTCTTCTCTGTAGCTTACACTCCTGGCTTTGGCAACAAACACTGATGGAAAATTGCTGAGACTGTTTTGATCCTTGGGATTCAGTAATGGCCTCCGCTTGGCTCCATTTTTTAAGATCACAAAAATGAGATTTTCTACATTTAGATTAAAACTCTTTTTCCAATTTTTATTCCAACCGCTTTAAATGCAGGTAGAATTCAGGGAAAAGTCCGGCACCGTCCTCTGTGGGGACATCACTCTCTGCTGATCATGGTACCATGCTTTCATTTTTCCCGAATTGTATCTGGATTCTAAAGCAGTTAAAATAAAACCGGTTAAAGTGTTTTAATCCTAATCAGATGGCAATCTTTGTGTTTTTGGATTTTTACACTACATTAGCCACCGATGCACGAGTGAGCTGTGTCTGAGGAGTGTGAGCGCGGATCTCTGCAATGGTAGAAGGTCACTCGCTATCCTCTCCTCCCACGTCTGACCAGCTACGTGTGCTAAATCCAGGAGGACGAGGCAGTGGGTAAACTTCAACTTATTTATTCACAATATCTTAGTTTGATGAGGTAAGAGGTCAGTAAGAATGATGGGATGGATGAGGGTTACAATATGGAGGATAGAGGAGAGAGGTAACAGGAGAAACCTCTCTGCAGTCTTGATAAATATGCAGCCAAGATGGCTCTGACCAGAAAGAAAGGAGGTGAGGAAACGATAGGAGGAGTTACAGAGAGAGACATCATGGGAAAACTACAATACATGAAAAACATATTATTATTATTATTTATTATTATAGCGCCATTTATTCCTAGGCGCTTTACAAGTGAAAGAGGGTATACGTACAACAATCATTAACAGTACAAAACAGGAGGAGAGAGGACCCTGCACGCGAGGGCTCACAGTCTACAGGGAATGGGTGATGGTACAATAGGATGGATGCGATTGTGGGAAGAGGAGATAAGAGAGGAGTAGAGATGGAGATCTTGTGAGGATCTGAGGTTGCGTGCAGGTAGGTACCAGGAGACTAGGTCACAGATGTAAGGAGGAGACAGGTTGTGCATGGCTTTGTATGTCATGGTTAATGTTTTGAACTGAAGTCGTTGGGTGATGGGAAACCAGTGAAGGGATTGGCAGAGTGGCGAGGCTGGGGAGTAGCGAGGGGAGAGGTGGATTAAGCGGGCCAAAGAGTTTAGGATAGATTGGAGGGGTGCAAGAGTGTTGGAAGGGAGGCCAGAGAGCAGGAGGTTGCAGTAGTCGAGGCGGGAGATGATGAGGGCATGCACTAATGTTTTTGCTGATTCTTGGTTAAGGAAAGCACGGATCCGGGAGATATTTTTGAGTTGTAGTCTGCATAAGGTGAAGAGGGCTTGGATGTGCGGCTTGAAGGATAGAGCAGAGTCGAGGGTTACTCCAAGGCAACGAGCTTGTGAGACTGGGGAGAGTGAGCAACCATAAAGTCTGATGGAAAGGCTAGTTGGAGTAGATGAGTGAGGAGGAGGAAAGATAAGGAACTCTGTTTTGTCCATGTTAAGCTTTAGGAATCACGCAGAGAAGAAGGATGAAATAGCAGACAGACATTGTGGGATTCTGGTTAGTAGAGAGGTAATGTCAGGTCCAGAGAGGTAGATCTGTGTGTCATCAGCATAGAGATGATACTGAAAGCCGTGGGCCTCTATGAGCTGTCCCAGGCCGAAGGTGTAGATGGAGAACAGCAGGGGTCCAAGAACTGAACCTTGGGGGACACCGACAGATAGGGGGCGAGATGAGGAGGTGGTGTGAGAGTGGGAGACGCTGAAAGTTCGGTCGGTTAGGTATGAGGAGATCCAAGATAGGGCCAAGTCTGTGATGCCCAGAGATCAGAGAATCTGTAGTAGGAGGGAATGGTCTACTGTGTCGAAGGCAGAGGACAGGTCCAGGAGGAGGAGGATAGAGTAGTGTTGCTTGGCTTTGGCAGTTAGTAGATCATTGGTGACTTTGGTTAGGGCAGTTTCAGTAGAGTGATGTGGTCGGAAGCCAGATTGTAGCCGGTCAAAGAGGGAGCAGGAGGAGAGGTGTGAGGACAATTCAAGATGGACATGCTGTTCCAGTAGTTTTGAGGCATAGGGGAGAAGGGATATGGGACGATAGTTTAACACAGAGGATGGGTCAAGGGAGGGCTTTTTGAGGATGGGTGTAATGGAGGCATGTTTAAAGCATGAGGGGAATACACCACTTGTTAGTGATAGGTTGAAGAGATGGGTTAGGGCTGGGATAAGGACTACGGTGATGTTGGGGATGAGGTGCGATGGGAGCGGGTCAAGTGCACAGGTGGTTAGATGTGATCTTGAGAGTAGAGCCTTATAACAAAGGCCAGTAGATGGCAGCAAAGTACAAGAAACACTGTGCACTGTACTATCGCCTGTGAAATAAATGGAAGAAAGATATCAGATTAAGTAGATGTCCTTTTCTGTAGAGAATGGCCGCAGCACACACTGTGAATTGTAAGAGATCCAGGTTTAGGGAAGTGCAATGTATGACAGCTTGTTGATAATTTCTCTAATGTGTTTCCTCCATCAGCTCACTCAAAAATACGGCTCAATATTCACCATCTGGAAAATGTCTGAACCGGTGATCGTCCTGTGCGGCTATGAGACGGTGAAAGACGCCCTGATCAATCATGCCGAGCAGTTCAGTGCACGACCCATCATCCCAGTGTTGTACATCTCCACCAAGGGATATGGTGAGATTAATGCATCACGTAGGATCTGTCCGTGTCTACCACCTTCATCTCAGAAACTGATTTAGATATGACAGGGAGGAGGGGTATGAAGCTGCAGTTACTAGCTCTGTGATACAAAGTAAAATAAGAAGGGCGCACAAACCCCCCAGCTAGATAAAAAAAAAAAATATTTAGGAGATCAGCAAAAGGATAGTGGAGACCCCATAAGTATAAGGTTGCAAATAATATTGGTATCTGACCCACATCTACAGATGTCTGAAGGGGGAATAGGACATCTCTATGTAATATTAGCCACATTTTACCACAAACATTGAGCCCATCATCCATCTTGGTTAAGTATATAATGCATTTAGCTGTGAAACACCCCCATATCACCAGGCTTCCCCAGTAAACCTGACAGTTCCTTCAACTTCTCTATCCATTCACCCCTTTTTCCCTTGTTTTCTCCAGACATTTCCCTCCATCAGAGCAGTCTATTGACTTTCGTCCCATTGCTCCAAATCATCCGTTTCCAATCTTCTACTGTGCAGTTCTCGTATTTTTTTTTTGCAAACTTGAGCTGACGCTTCTTATGATGATATTGAAGTCGCGGCTACTTCACCTTTTTTCAGGCCACCATTCAAGAATTGTGTAACGCGCGTCGCTCGGTGCTTCATGGACATCTGTGATGTCACTATTATGGAGCAGACGAGCCGCCTCCACTATCGGGTGTCACCAGAACTGATGGACCTTGTGATGAGCGACTTGTTGATTCTGATATTTTGCCTGGACGTCACCTCTTGGCTTCTGAATGGATAATAATAATAATAATAATAATCTTTATTTCTATAGCGCCAACATATTCCGTAGCGCTTTACAATTCAGGAGGATCATATACAAACAAGTAACAGTTATAGAAATACAATATTTAGAGGGGAAAAAAAAAATACAACCCTGCTCGTGAGAGCTTACAATCTACAATGAGATGGGGGGAGAGGCAAGGTTCAAGTGCTTATTTACAATGACAATCCAACCATCTCACGGAAATGGGGCTGGATAATGGTTTCCTGGACCAGTGGGCCCGAGCCTTGAGATGCCTTTGGGTGCCATGGAGTTTGATGTGGAGCTATGTTGTGAGAGGTTGTAGAGGGACTATGTGAATCGAATCTGATTAGGGAGTGTGATAGGCCGCCCTAAAAAGATGCGTCTTTAGGGTGCGTCTGAAGCTGAGTAAGTTGTGATTTGTCCTAACTTCTTGGGGTAGAGCGTTCCAGAGGGTTGGTGCAGCTCGGAAGAAGTCTTGGATCCGGGAGTGGGAGGTTCGAATTAGTGTGGATGTTAGTCGAAAGTCGCTTGCAGAGCGTAGAGAACGGGTGGACTGATAGACAGAGAGGAGGGTGGAGATGTAGGGGGGTGCTGCACTGTGGAGAGCTTTGTGGGTGAGAACAAGCAGTTTGAATTGGATCCTATGATATATGGGCAGCCAGTGCAATGACTGGCACAGAGCAGAGGCATCCGAGTAGCGGTTAGCCAGATAGGTGACCCGGGCTGCTGCATTAAGGATTGACTGTAGAGGAGAGAGTCTAGTTAGGGGGAGACCAATTAATAGAGAGTTACAGTAGTCCAAGCGAGAGTGGATCAGGGCCACGGTGAGGGTTTTTGTCGTTTCCATTGTGAGAAAGGGGCGGATTCTAGAGATGTTCTTGAGGTGCAAGCGGCAGGTGCGGGCAAGAGATTGTATGTGGGAGGTGAAGGAGAGATCAGTGTCAAGTATAACCCCCAGGCAGCGGGCTTGCGGCCTAGGACTTATCGTTGTGCCACACACAGAGAGGGAGATGTCAGGTTGAGGAAAGTTGGAAGATGGAGGCAAAAGAAGAAGTTCAGTTTTGGAAAGGTTAAGTTTCAGATAGAGAGCAGACATGACATTGCAAACTGCAGTCAGGCAGTCACTGGTGTTCTGTAGTACAGCGGGGGTGAGCTCAGGGGAGGAGGTGTATAGCTGTGTGTCATCAGCATAAAGATGGTACTGAAAGCCAAATCTGCTGATGGTCTGACCAATTGGGGCAGTGTAGAGGGAGAAAAGAAGAGGGCCAAGGACTGAGCCTTGAGGGACCCCAACAGTGAGAGGAAGAGGAGAAGATGTGGAGCCAGCAAATGATACACTGAATGAGCGGCCAGAAAGATAGGAAGAGAACCAGGAAAGAACAGTGTCCTTTAGGCCGATAGAGTGGAGCATAGAGAGAAGGAGATGGTGGTCAACAGTGTCAAAGGCAGCAGAAAGGTCAAGAAGAATAAGCAGAGAGTGGTCACCGTTACGTTTTGCTGTCAATAGGTCATTGGTCACTTTGACAAGGGCAGTTTCTGTTGAGTGTAAAGGGCGGAAGCCAGACTGTAAAGGATCTAGAAGAGAGTGAGAGGAGAGGTAGCGGGTGAGGCGAGAGTAGACCAGGCGCTCCAAGAGTTTAGAGATGAAGGAGAGATTGGAGACTGGTCTGTAGTTGCTTGTGCAGGACGGATCAAGAGAAGGTTTTTTTAATAATGGAGTAATGATAGAGTGTTTGAGGGAGGAGGGGAAGATACCCGAAGAGAGAGAGAGATTGAAGATTTTAGTTAGGTGAGTGGCGACAACCGGAGAGAGGGACTGGAGTAGAGGTGTGGGGAAGGGATCAGTAGGGCAAGTTGTAGGACGAGAGGAGGATAGGAGCCTGGAGACTTCCTCCTCTGTGACTGGGTCAAATGTGGAAAGTGAGCTGGATGGAATATGGGGAGGGATGGGATTCACAGGGCTTGGTGGCTGGGAGCTGATCTCTTGGCGGATGTTTTCTATTTTCTCTGTGAAATACGAGGCCAGGTCATCAGCATGAAGGGCTGTGACAGGGGTCTGTACTTTGGGACTGAGGAGGGAGTGAAAGGTGTCAAAGAGTTTTTTTGGATTGTTGGCAAGTGAGGAAACAAGGTTGGTGAAGTAGGTCTGTTTGGCGAGGTGAAGGGAATAGTTATAGGTCCTTAACATGAACTTGTAGTGGATGAAGTTTTCTGGTGTGCGGGTTTTCCTCCATAGGCGTTCGGCGCTCCTGGACAGACGTCATTTCTTATTCTTCCACCTTTCATGGCCTCACATGATAGAGTTTGGAAATTTTCTTGCCGAGAGATACCGCTATGGATGAGCTGGATGAGGACTTTTCTCTTTTCCTGGGAAATCTTCTTCATGGTGGCTCCTTAATTCGTCCAGTGACTTTCACTTGCGAATGAACCTAATAACACACTGAGCTATTAGAGAATCTGAGAATAGGTTGTAATTTGTAGTATACAGGAAGAAAAATAGTTTTCAACCACCAGGAGCAAAACAGTAACGATTAAGAGACATGAGAAGAATCTGCAGAACTAATCATCTGCTAAATAGTTGCAAGTGAAGTCCATGTATGAGATAGCCGAGATGATTGTCTCTAAAATGAAGGTCGTCTCACGCTCAAAGCTGTAGTGGATGGAGAGATATAGAGTCTGAAAGGCAAAAGTTCGAAACATTGTTACACTTTTGTTCATCAGTATACTCGTTTCATTAATAGTATGCATACTGGTGGATTCCTTTGTATTGGTAGCGTTCTCACATTTTTCTCCCTGGTTACAGCTCTATATAAGACTAAGGATTGATAATATCTTTCAGGATGTGTAAGTTTTCCATTGTGACTTGGTCAATTATAAATGGGCTTTTGCCCAGAGAAGACTGCAGCTTTTCTGGATTGAGCTGATATACGGCTTCTTCTTTAGGTGATGGAGCTGTGTCACACTGGCAGGTATAGACCACTGCTGTGCCCTGGATCCAGGTCTTGGAGGGCCATGGCTAAGAAACTACCTTGTCTTCACTAGAGCCTCTGATGGTGAGGTTAGGTGTGTGCTGGAAGATAGCTGCCAGGTATCACTCCAGGGCAGGCCTCCGTTTTGCAGCAGCTGACCCCAGGGGTCAACCAAGCAGGTTCGGACTTAGGTACAGGTATGACAGCAGAAGCAGACCAGACAGCAGGAACTGGCAGGACCACTGGAACAGACTGGACGGCAGATACTGGCCGGATGACTGGTATAGACTGGCAGATTGGAACTGGCTGGACGGCAGGTACTGGCAGGATAGCTGGCACAGATGGGGCAGCAGGAACTGGAGGATAGCTGATACAGACTGGGCAGCAGGTACTGGCAGGACTCAGGGACTCGGGTAAAGGAACACAGGACTGAAACAGACTCTGGAGCTCCGGTGCAGAAAGACTGGAATGGTATAGAAACAGGAACACTCAAGTATATTTAAGGCAGGTACAATTTCAGGGGACCTGACAAATAGCAAGCATGCAGACTACGGATAGGACACATTGCACAGGCATCTTGCACTTGTTCTACAGACGGTTCTACCTCAATCTCTGCAGTACCTGGAAAACATTCCTCCTGTATGTGGGCAAGTCAGGAAAGAACACCAGGATGTCGTCCAGGTACACAACCACACACAACTAGTGAAAAACCCAGAAAATATAATTTATGACCTCTTGGAAGACCGCAGGGGTATGCAGAGCCTGAATGGCTTTACTTGATTTCTGAATTATTATTTATTATTATAGCGCCATCAATTCCATGGCGCTTTACATGTGAATACATGTATACATGTAAATGTATATGTATGTATACATGTATGTACATGTATTTTGTAATGTATACAAAATAAGGACAAGTACAATGATCATAAACAATACAAAACACAGACCGGTACAGGAGGATAGAGGTCCCTGCCCGCGAGGGCTCACAGTCTACAAGGGATAGGTTAGGGTAGAACTGGTTGTGCGGCGCTATATCAGACTGAGGGTTACGGCAGGTTGTAGGCTTGTCGGAATGTCAAGGTAGAGATTTTTGGTGAAGACTGCTAATGGAGTCTTTGTTTGGGATATTCAGAGACGGTGTCGTATTAGCTATATATATCAGAGCCAATATTAATGTATCAGACCATGAATACATGTTCTCCTTCAGCCAGCATCACCAACTAACTCGTGTATTCGATAGATGCAATTATACCGTAAGCATGAATAACCTTGAAGCTAGACAGGGAGTACTTTTACTCCTTAATTTCTCACAGCACATTGCCTGCCTCCCGTACATTCCTTCTGTGTGAACATTACTGATAACACTTTTGCAGCTTCACATTCTGGCTTCATTATCTTTGTTTAACTCCTTCATGACTATACAACTTTGAATTATACTATAGATTTGTGCAATTGCTACATAGACAGACAGATAATTATGCAACTACATCTACATTTTGATTATTTATATATACAGATATTCTTATTACGTTTGAACAAACAAGCTATAGCTCAGGCGACCTCCACAGTCCCCCCCCCCCCCTTAATATATCTGTGAATGTTGTCAACTTCAAATTTTAAAATTTTCCCCAGTTAGATATATTTTATTATTTGGGACTTTAATTATATCAATAAATGCGGGCTTTTCATGAGATCGGTTTAATTTAACACTACAGACTTTAACTCCTTCCTTAAGTACTTATTTTATTCATTAAAAATAACTTGAAGCAAAAAGGAAGATGCTTGGTCAGTGCTAGTCCATTTAGGGGCACTTTGTGAACCTGGATAATCTGCTCTTGTTTGTGGCGCAGACTTGGAAAAACCTTCTGGGATAATGGGTAGAATAGCGGGCGCTTTCTGCTTCGGTTGTGTCGGGTCCATTGGTTTCTGAGATGTGACGTCAACTCGCGTGTCACTGCCAGTGCTCAGCAGACTAGGCCGGGGAGACATCAGCCTGATGGGATAGGCTCCTCCAAAACTTTTCCCGAAATGAAAGAATCCATAGCTAGTATTTTATATTAAGGAAAATCACTGAATATATTCATGAGTTAGTAGGATACAAAAACATTTGCAAATGGTTAGATTACATTAACCAAACCACATTTTTGGGTCTATGAAATGGCTGAATTAAGTATTTTAGATTACTCAATTCGTACCCTCAACAGTCCCCCCTTTGACTCACTTCTGCCATTTCTAAATACTAAGGGCACCGTGTTCTCTTTGGAAAAGAGGAAGAAAGATCTGTTGGGAAATCCTGCCTGACTGAACGTTGAGACATGGGTGGAGAGGGGAATAGGATTTCTTCACCGATTTGAGACCAAGGACCCCTAGGCGAGTCCTCACCCTTTGTAGTTGGACTTTTCCATGTCTCAAGGTTCTCTAAGTCCTCTCTTCTGTTTCGGCAATGATGGTTTGGAACTGTACAGGACTTTTTGTAAAGGATAAATATGAGCAGGACACTCAGTGCAGCTCCGGTGGATCGACCCTTCTGCAATGCGGGGCGTGAATCCATGTTGTCCTGCTGTTGAGCTTTATCGAAATTTCTGTGTCCTTTTAGGATTAATCAGTCTTCTGACCGAAAACAATATACTACTAACTCTGATTTAGGATTTGAAATTAGGAAATACACTTGCTTATTTCTCTAATTAGTCAATCATGTGAAAATTATACGTGCTTTGTGCTAGACCAAAAAAAAACATTTTACATTGGAACCTGTTTATTACTAAAGAGAAACAAAACACGCATTGGTTTACAATTTATTAGTTTGTCTTTTACATACCACTTACATTATGTGAATTTTCAGCAATGACGTCGTTTTCTGCACTGGAAAGCCTCTGACCAGACCTGGAAAGAAATCTACACAACACACACAGACTTGCATAAAACGTGCTCATGATATAATCAGTTTGCAGTCTCTAAGAATGGGTAGAGCAGGTGCAGGGAGTTTCTACGGACTCTTTACAGTTTTTCCTCATTGTTTTAAGAACGTGTTTCACAAGACTGGGAGAGTTTGCCTACCTGGGTACTGAACCCTGGCGTCACCAAAGCGCACACTGATATTTGTTGTTCACAGATTTTAGTCCATGTTACTTGGGCCATCATTAAGAAGAGATCTCATGACAGAGAAAGCTTACCACCCTTCATCCACAGATCTTCCTCAGTCAGCCGGCTTCCTGTGTCTCGCGCTCCACTTTTTGTTGATTCGCTTGTTCCTGTAGGGATTTAAGAACACAAGGAGTGACAGAAGTCACTGACGTGACCGGTGTCACCGAGGCATGGTCTTTATGCATGGTAAAGGACTCCTCAACTCTAGGCCCGTTCACTGCTTCTTGGTCAGCTGCACCTGTGCGGGGATCTCCATCCGATTCCATCAGCTCAGATCTAGACTTTCTTTTTGGCGTACCTAGCTTATTTGACAACAGGAAAGATCTACATCCTACATACATTTTGACTATCTTACCTACCTCTGCTCCACCTATCTAGAGAGGCACTTACGTCACTTCCTCCTGTACCGATAGGAGGGGAGGGAGTGGCCTAAATTTCGACTACCTCATGTTGTGCAAACTGTACCATATCCAGTGAAGAATCGACCACCATCTGGTTTCCTCTATAAAAACAAAAACGAAAAGAAATATGCATTAGATCATTTTTATAACAGACATGTTTCATAGTAGTCTAATAAACATGATAACTGTTGCAAAAGAAGGCCAGCTTTAAAGCCTATCCAATATGTCTGCTGTGCCTTTTACTGCTGGAAAAATATAATAGATATCTACTTTTCCCCCCTTTTTAGGTTTTGTTTTTATATACTATTTTGACAAAATTATAGGCTTATAACAGCAGACAATATAATTAAACAACTAATAAATATAACCTATACTTTACTGGCGAATTTTGAAACCTTACAACACGATTCATAGATATTCTGTATCTACAAAAGAAAGGAAAGTAATCAATTTGGCAGTTTGTATGCAAAAATAATACAAAACAAAAACATAACCATAAAAACAAAAAAAAAACAAAACCTAATTTGTATATTTTAAGAAATATACTTTCCCTGCAAAATTTATTTAATTATTTAGGTATTAGTAGGATACTAGTGATAATCTCCTGTGAAATTTTGAACTCTAAAGATTAAATAAAATCTACTTCACCAGCCGAAAAGAGCACTTGTTAGTATATAAAACACATGTAGTCCCGCAAATCTCTGTAGAAGCCATTCTTTTTTTTTTCTCTACTTCGTCAGGTTTTGTTTTTTTTTTACAACTTGTGATAAGTACACCCTCCCACACATCCCTGCGGGCTTATGGCCCATATCTTTCCTTTAGGGTGCGCGATGTTAGAATGGCTGGTGGGAAAAACAGATACAAGAGGGGCCATGGGCAGAACTTTCATTACAATCACAGTAAATAGCTTTTACTACAGACATTTATCCTGAAAGGCATCATTAGAACGGGTGGCTTGGGACTGGAAATCACTGCAGCAAGAGGGCAAGCACTCCGAGGCTCCCCCCTGTGTCATTAGAGAAGGTTGGGGCAGACTCGTGGGTGCAGCCCGGACTGTGGGCAGTATCTTGGGAGATCTCCTGGGGCTGATTTAAAGGGATTCTGTGATACTCTGGGAAAAGGCACACCTGGCTTCAGGTAGATCATTACTGGATCTACAGGGAGTTTACCCACAACATTAGGCCCTTTTGACTATAATAGTCCACGTCAGATTTATTAGCACATGGCATAGAGAGCATCACAGTAGGGAGTGCCCATAGGGGGCAAGTCTCCTCACACCCTTCTGGGAAATATAATTTAGTCAGGGTGAGAGTAATACCTCTTTCTCCATCATAATTTATGGCAGCCTTTAATTTATTTATCAAATTAACCAGCAACTCCCACTGGGGCAAAAATAGCAAAATATGGTCGGGAGTTATATCAGACACTTTATTAATGGAATTGGTTACAACAGTGTCAACTATAAATTTGAAAGAGGCCCCTGCAATACTTCTTATTTAATCTGACCATTACAGTATACATTTATGGGCGATTGGCTTTGGTTTTGGGGCCTTGGACAGGAGATTGGAATGGTGGGACACGGCATCCTCTCCGGAAATGCCCGGGCTGACCACAACGCCAACAATTCCGTTGCTGGCTCTGCTGGTTTTGTTGATTGGGAGCTACGTATACGGGGTTTGGGCCCTGTCAAGGCATGGGCTGTAGCGGGGGCTGCACCAGCGTGTCTGTATACACCAATACTGGGGCGTTCCTTTTGGATTTGGGGGCTGGATGCTTTACCAGGCTTTTCTAGAAACTTTTAACAACCAGGATAGCGTCTTTGGCAGGAAGATTTATGATCTCGGGTCGAGTGGACATCACCATGTCCTTAAGATCTGTTTGCAGACCTTCAATAAAAGGAGGTGCTTAGGAGGGTGGCTTGTGACTTATTGGTTGTAGTGAACCAGAGATCTAAAAAGACTCGTTGGAGCCTGGCAAAATATTTTTCAGCAGATTCCCCTTTTTCCTGCACAATATCCTTCAAATTAGTGGCTTGTTCCACCAATTGATCTTGAGCCCATCTTTTTAAAGCAGCACAATACTGTTGTCCACTTTGGAAAGTGGTGTCATCAGTGCCTGGGGGCATTGTGAGATGGGGTTCCATTAAGGGCCAAAAACTGTCTCCTGCTTTTACTTTGGTGAGATTAACAAGGTCCTTCCGGGCAGCTGAATATAACTGGTGGACCTGTAGCATTTCCCTATAAAATCGCATAGTGTTAATTTCAGGATTTGGCAGGCGGTGGATTAATGCCGCTGATTGGGTGGGGTTGAGGGGGACATATTTGGGTGAGGGCTGTTCCTCGTCAGGTTCGGGGTCTGCTGAATGCTCCGAACGACTGTCTGTGTCAGTCTTGACTGACACATTAGGTGCTGTTGGCAAGGGATCCCAGTCTTCCCGTTGAGCTGCTGCTACTGCATGATAGACAGCAAGTTCTCCATCTAACACTAACCTGACCTCCTCCAGATGCAGATTACAACCTCTGATTGTAGACATGATGCTTTCAACAATCAGTCTTGCAGCCCTCTTCACAGAAAAACCAAATAAACCAGCAGATATCATGGGCAGTGAAACACTTCTACGGGTCAGCAAAGTAACATCCAGATCAGAAACAAACAATTGAAGGGTTTACACAGTCCCTCAGAACATTTTCAGAATCCCGGGGATGCATGGGATCAAACCGGGAGCCTACAGCATGAACAATATAGACTGCCGGAAGGGCACCTCCTCGAGTTACACCAATATGACCAGGTTCAACATGACCATGTTGTCTGACATATTCATCCGATTCTTCCTGGATTAGCTGACCACCCTGCAAAACCATTTGCCGGGCCACACCCCCAGCATGATGCAAATTTGAATTAGCCGGATTAATATACACCCCTGTCTCCTGTGTCAACAAATCTCCCGTCCCTATCCTAAACAAAATCTGAGCCCCTCCGGGCGTAGCAAGCAACTGAACATATCGTGGGTTAAACAACTCCAGACGGGTCCGGGATCGTTTGGAATAAGGTTCACCATGTATCCTAGGGGAAGGAGAGGGATCCAAGGGGGCGGGATTGGTAACTGGGGAGCGTAACGCCAGACTGGCCAGTGAGGGGAGAGACGGCATTGCAGGTATGGGAGGGACCAGGGGTATGGGTGTGGAAAGAGTTAAGGAATGCTGTCTAGTGGGTGAGACTGCAGCATCTATGAGCATCTCTGGGACAGGGGGAATAGAATGGAGATCAGGTTGTGGGGCAGCAACAAAACAACCTGCCGGAGGACCCTCAGATCAGTCCTTAGACTCGGGTAACATAGTAAAACACAACATCCTTTTGCTCATCTTCAACCTCAATATATCCTTCCAACAGCAATGCCTGCGATATTCTGCCAAACAATTCTGCATCATTCAACAATCTCCTGTCTTTTAACTTGCCCTTTTTTGCTTTTAGTGGTGTTGCCCATAGTGACGGTTGTAACCGACCTCCTTTTGGTAATTCTAATATTTTAAAAATCTTCAAGGCATGATGTACAGCTTTCTTCCCTTCTCTCTCTGCAACTAGCTCTAACACAGTCTGTGAACCTTCAGGCCTCTCAGCTTTCTGTCTCCTCTGTCTGAACATTTTTTCTATCTTGGTGGTGTCTGGATTACACTAATTTATGACTATGCGGCGTGCGTTAGAGTCCGGCCGGAACTCAAGGCTACACCTCTATACTAGCTGCTTCCTCAGCTATATAGTAATAAGGGTATCCCGCGCTTGGAGGAGGGGTACAAAATGTATTCCCTCCGGACTTGATCAGCTGCACCAAAGTTAATGTCCTAATCCCTATCTTCAGCCACGGGAACCCCTTAAGAAGGGTATCTCGTGATATGGAGGAGGGGTACAAAAGGTATTCCCTCCGGACTTGAGCAACTGTATCAAATTTAAACGTCCTAACTGATCTGTCCCAGTGGTCTGTACCAATTCTTAAGTATGGTCTGTCCCAGTGGTCTGTGCCAACTCTTCCAAGTTGGCCTGTCCCACCGGTCTGTACCAGTTCTCAAGTATGGTCTGTCCCACCGGTCTGTACCAGTCCTAATCCCTATCTTCAGTCATGGGAACCCCCCGCGTCTTTAATTACTGACCGGGTCAGTCTAACTAGCTATATTCAGCCACCACCGTCTTTCCTGTCCTAACAACCGTCCTCTGGATCCCGTGTGACACTCGATCCACACCTCAGGGCTGGGATTGTGCTCTGAGCTCCAGCGGGCACTACCCCTGAGTCACAATCAGGTACCTTTCAACACCGATTAGGACACACAGCCCGTCACTCCCTCCTCTCCAAACCAACCACAACGGCAGTGAATATACAGTATGTAACACTTACCAAGTTCGAGTTGGAGATGATCAGTCTAATTGGAGCGGAGGGAGATCTCAGTCCGCGACGTCCAAAGCATCGGTATTTGTAGGTCGACAATGCATCCATGAAAGGAGCCCCACGCTGGTGCGCCAACTGTCAAGGTAGAGATTTTTGGTGAAGACTGCTAATGGAGTCTTCGTTTGGGATATCCAGAGATGGTGCCGTATTAGCTATATTATATATATATATATATATATATATATATATATATATATATATAGATATAGATATATCAGAGCCGATATTAATGTATCAGATTCAAAAAGAAGGAGCCAGCACAATTTCTATACTGTATTAATAAATGGAGATTTTTAGCAAAACATTGCAATATTTTGAGCCACCCCGCCAACGTTACGGCAAATCCCATGGGGCAGTCCTACACTAAATATTATATTTTATTTGGGGTGCCATATGGCCTCACACCTTTAATGCAGAACTGCTTGAGGCAGCACTTACCTGGTGCTTTTCATTCCTGTACCTGTGACTGAGTCACAGCTGTGGGCGGGACAGGCCCAGGCAAGTGCTGCTAAGATTAAATATCCTGTGGACAGGACCGGTGGCTGTGTGTGAACAGTCACCAATGGCTAAACCAGTATACAGATAGAACAACCAAAATAGGGTGCACGGCCTGGTGGAGGCTAACCACCCGCCAAGAAAAAATTTTAGAATTTGTGCTGGCTCCCTTTTTCTGAATTTTTCATTGGCAGGTGGTTAGCCTCCACCAAGCCGTGCACCCTTTTTTGGTCATTCTAGCTGTCTGATTTTTGGCAAGTGGTGACTGTTCACACACAGCCATCAGCCCTGTCCACAGGCTATTTAATTCAGGCAGCACTTGCCTGGGCCTGTCCCGCCCACAGCTGTGATCTCAGTCACAGGTACGGGATTGCAAAGCATCAGGTAGGTGCTGTTTTAAATAGTCTTGCTTTTAATGTGTGAGGCCGCATGGCACCCTTCAGATAAATAAAATATTAGTGTAGGACTGCCCCTTGAGATTTTCCGTGGAGTGGCGGGGTAGCTCAAAATATTGCAATATTTTGCCAAAAATCTCCATTTATTAATATGTACAGTTTAGAATTTGTGCTGGCTCCCTTTTTCTCATTAATGTATCAGACCATGAATACATGAGACATGTTCTCCTTGAGCCAGCATCACCAACTAACTTGTGTATTCGATAGATCCAATTATACAGTAAGCATGAATAACCTTGAAGCTAGACAGGGAGTACTTTTACTCCTTAATATCTCACAGCACATTGCCTGCCTCCCATACATTCCTTCTGTGTGAACATTACTGATAACACTTTTGCAGCTTCACATTCTGGCTTCATTATCTTTGGTTAATTCCTTCATGACTATACAACTTTGAATTATACTATAGATTTGTGCAATTGCTACATAGACAGACAGATAATTATGCAACTACATCTACATTTTGATTATTTACATACACAGATATTCTTATTACGTTTGAACAAACAAGCTATAGCTCAGGCGACCTCCACAGGAAGAGGTGGGTCTTCAGGTTGCTTTTGAAGCTTGTAAAGGTAGGCAAGAGTCTGATTTGTTGTGGCAGAGCATTCCAGGGTATGGAGGAGGCACGGGAGAAATCTTGGATGCGATGGTGGGAAGAGGAGATGAAAGGGGAGTAGAGAAGGAGATCTTGTGAGGATCGATGGTTACGTGCCGGTAAGTACCGGGAGACTAGGTCACAGATGTAGGGAGGAGACAGGTTGTGGATAACTTTGTATGTTATGGTTAGTGTTTTGAACTGGAGTTGTTGGGTAATGGGAAGCCAGTGAAAGGATTGGCAGAGAGGAGAGGTCGGGGAGTAGCGGGGGGGAACAGGTGGATTAGCTGGGCAGCATAGTTTAGAATAGATTGTAGGGGTGCGAGACTGTTAGAAGGGAGGCCACAGAGCAGGAGGTTGCAATAATCCAGGAGGGAGATAATAAGGGCATGTACTAGTGTTTTTGCAGCTTCTTGGGAAAGGAATGGAATTCACTTGCCAGATTATCCTGTAATCGGACATGGCTTGGGTCTCTGTATGTGACAGAAGGTAAATTCAGCCTGGAGGATGAGAGGAACCAAGAAGTAGGTCTATTGGGCAGTCATACAGACTGTGTTAAGATAATGTCTTCGCTTCCTTCTTATTGAAGACCTATATGTAGGACCAATAGACGGGTGGCATGCCTGGAAGTTTTGAAGGAATCAGTGGCTGTAGGGGAGGACATGAACGAGACATCTCTTGTGACATGACTGACCCCAACAAAGTGCTTCTCCAGACCTCCAGTGCAAGATGGGCTTGTGCACTCATAGCCATGGCATTCCAAGGACCAGGGAATGGGACAGGCTCGGTAGCACATAGAAGACAATCTGCTTGGAGTGCAGCATTTCCATTCAATGTGCTACATGATTTGTAATGAATTGGATGGCCTCAGACAGGGCTCTCCAATTAATGGATGACACCATCAAAAGAATTGGAAGACATTGGATGGGAATCTGATATTGATCCACCATGGTCTGTTGTATGAAGTTTCCCAATAGGCTGACTCAATAAACCATGTGTTATTACAGGAAATGCTCACTGAAACTCAGAGGCAGAGAGGAGTTGCACTAGCTGGCCTCTCCAACAGACCCTAGACTAGGGAGTTTTACGGTTTTGCGGTACTTTTTTTGGTGCGACAAACCTCCTGATGATGTTTAGCCAGTTTCCCTCAGTCTACTTGCATATGTTTAGGAGGAGCTGTGGAAGATGATTGTTCTGCAGTCTGCAATCTCTGGAATTGTGGAGCCAAACGCATCACCTTCCTCTCTTGGTTCACTTCTCTAGCACGTTCCCGACACCTGAGGTCGACCTGGATAGCCAGGGAAACCAGGTCATCTAAGGAGGTGAGAATATCATGACAAGCAAGGTCATCCTTAATTCCTCCTGTCAGACCCTCGCAGAAGGTTGCTACCAACACCTCATTATTGCAACCGAGTTTCAAAGACAGGGTGCGGAAACTAACAGCATACTGGCCTACTGTAAGTTTTCCCTGGTCCAATCGGATGAGGGTAGATGCTGCAGAGGGGACACGGCCCAGCTCATCAAAAACCTTGTGGAACACCGCCATGAAGGTGTGCAAGTTCAAGATCTGCTCTCTACGATAAGTGGCTGAGCCATACAAGGGCCTCTCCTCCCAGATGGGACATAATGAATGCCATCTTAGCCCAATTTTAAGAGAAAATGATGAGCCAGAAGTTCAAAATGCAGTTTACACTGATTGATGAACCCACGGCATTGTTTGGCATTGCCATCAAACTGCGGGAGCTGACAAACTGGGTCCAGAGCTAGGAACAGGAATAATCGGCTGTGCTTCCCACTAGCAAGACATCTACTGACACAACATCGTAAGTGTAATGGCACATGGTCAGGAAGGTCAATGGCCAGAGCAAACGGTCACGCTGGTGGGTCCTGGCTTATCTTGGAGGAGAGTGACTAAGCGACTACCTTGTCTTCACTAGAGCCTTTTAAGTTAAGAATTGTGCTGGAAAGTAGCTGCAAAGTACCCCTCCAGTGCAGTCCCCAGTTCTGCAGCAGTTGACCCCAGGGGCCACCAAGCAGGTTTGGACGTATGTAGAGGCAGGATGGCTAGAACAGACTGGACAGCTGGTACATACTAGATGGCTGTTACAGAATGGACAGTAAGTACTGGCAGGACTCAGATACAGGAACATAGGACTGGAATGGACTCAGGAACTCAGGTGCAGAATTACTGGTCTGGCACAGAGACAGGAACACTGGTAAATGTATTCAGGGCATATACAAGTTTAGGGAACCTGACAACTAGCAAGTGTGCAGAATACTGACAGAATCCATTGCTCAGGCACCTCCCAAAGGGAGAAGATGTCATAAATACTTAGCACCTCTCAGTCAAGGGCTAATAGGCATTTCCAGGTTATGGTGCGATGGCCTTTTAAGAAAAGAAAGATGCGCGCTCCTGGAAGACCTATGCAAAGTGCACAGGCCCTGGAATTAGGAGGCAGTGACAAGAAGAGAAACCACCCCTGAGCAGAATGTGAGCGTGCCGGAATCACTACCAGATGGAGGAAGAGGGACAGCGCAGGGACGCCGGCGTTACAAGCTGTAACATGCATTTTGGATTGCACGGCAAACTGTGATCACATACAATGATTTCTGGGAGATTTCCTGAGCCCAAGCAGTGAATTGCATACCCCTGTAGACAAGGCTAGAAAAGGGCCCCTGTGCAAGATTAGCATGTGGTGCTCCTTTGCAACCCAATAGCTTATCATAATGCACAATTCTACCTGCCAGGTATGAAGAGTTTGTGCGTCAGCAAGGAGCCGTATGGCTGTTACCCGGCAACAATCCACACCGATGTCCTTGATGAAGACCACCTGTTCGTGAAAACGTTGGTTAATATCTATCTTTCCTTTAGTGCCCAATAAAAATAAGTTATATTTGCAGTAACATTTCCTACTCGTCTTCTTCGGTGCTGAGGTTTTCGCTAGTGTTACAGGAATTCTGCCCTTTCCACAAGCTCCATCAATTCTACAGCAGTATTGCTGCCTTTTTTCCTACATGTGTATTTCCTTCAGCGCCACCTGAGAGCCCATAGATCACAAGCATCCAATATTGACTGTACTGTAGACGGTGGGATATTCTTTTTCGTAAATAGTTCCACAATTTGTAGATACGGTTCATAGATTGGTGACCTCTGACCATGTTTACTTCTGGGAGACTCTGCCTCTCCAACAGGCTCTTTCTTATACAGTAAAGTGAGAGTTGCAAATTGACCTTCCAGCTATTTTTCATTAGTACCACTGACTTTTCCAGCCTCGAGTTCTTTATCAGACAAGAAAACTCCGGCAATTATTATCCTTGCTTCCCACAAGTTTATAGACACAATCTCAAAGATTTTGGAGTTGGAGCTTTAGTTAAGGTTTACCTCGCTCTACACATCAGATTGTTGTTCTAGGTCAGAGCTTTTCAATTGTGAGAAAACGGCGTCGCGTGACCTCCAAATTACATATTATAGTCCCAGGAGTCTAGGAAGGGGCTGAGCTGTCTGGTGCCACAGCTGCTGACACCATTTGCTTTGTGGTTGATGGTGCGTTGTGGCCGGCTTAGTCTCTGCAGCTTATATCGGGGTGATGTGGGCATGAAGTGAAGTCCCAGAAAAGTCTTCTTCTGTATACAGCCAGTAATGTCTCCATGTCCTTTTCTCATTAGGTTTTACTGGACCACGGTGGCGATCACTCCGACGCTTCACCATGACGTCTCTCAGGAATTTTGGGATGGGGAAGAAAATGATGGAGATGAGAGTTTTGGAAGAGTCCAAATACCTGGTGCAAGCCGTGTCCAAGACAGGAGGTGTGTGGGCTTCAAATATGCCAAAATCTGATGATAACCAATAGGAGAGAATTCATAGATCTCAGGGGTCATACACACATTTACATGTATTCTTTCCTTCATGTAACTTGTCTTTTCCCACCGGTCTCTAGTGGAGGGAGACATTGGCTGTAACCAACAATCTTCACTCGAAGCTTATTTTATGGAGTCAGCAAGTTCAGGGCGCTGTTATTTCTGCAACTGGTGATCCAAAACAAGGAATGTGTCGCCATAGCAACCCAAAATTTGCCATAATATGGTGCAATAGTTATCAACTCCATGATATCTTCCGGGGGATCGATCTGCCCCAACCTGCTCCATACCCACCTTCTGTTACACGGACTGATCTCCATGCCCCCCTCTCTAACAGACTGCACCCCATGCCCCCCCTCTAACAGACTGCTCCCCATGCCCCCCCCTCTAACAGACTGCTCCCCATGCCCCCCTCTCTAACAGACTGCACCCCATGCCCCCCTCTCTAACAGACTGCACCCCATGTCCCCCTCTCTAACAGACTGCTCCCCATGCCCCCCTCTCTAAAAGACTGCACCCCATGCCCCCCCCTCTAACAGACTGCTCCCCATTCCCCCCTCTCTAACACACTGCTCCCCATGCCCCCCTCTCTAACAGACTGCTCCCCATGCCCCCCTCTCTAACAGACTGCACCCCATGCCCCCCCTCTAACAGACTGCACCCCATGCCCCCCCTCTAACAGACAGCTCCCCATGCCCCCCACTCTAACAGACTGCTCCCCATGCCCCCCTCTCTAACAGACTGCACCCCATGCCCCCCCTCTAACAGACTGCTCCCCATGCCCCCCTCTCTAACAGACTGCTCCCCATTCCCCCCTCTCTAACACACTGCTCCCCATGCCCCTCTCTAACAGACTGCTCCCCATGCCCCCCTCTCTAACAGACTGCTCCCCATTCCCCCCTCTCTAACACACTGCTCCCCATGCCCCTCTCTAACAGACTGCTCCCCATGCCCCCCTCTCTAACAGACTGCTCCCCATGCCCCCCTCTAACAGACCGCTCCCCATGCCCCCCCTCTAACAGACTGCTCCCCATGCCCCCCTCTAACAGACCGCTCCCCATGCCCCCCCTCTAACAGACCGCTCCCCATGCCCCCCCTCTAACAGACTGCTCCCCATGCCCCCCCTCTAACAGACAGCTCCCCATGCCCCCCTCTCTAACAGACTGCACCCCATGCCCCCCCTCTAACAGACTGCACCCCATGCCCCCCCTCTAACAGACTGCTCCCCATTCCCCCCTCTCTAACACACTGCTCCCCATGCCCCCCTCTCTAACAGACTGCACCCCATGCCCCCCCTCTAACAGACTGCACCCCATGCCCCCCCTCTAACAGACTGCTCCCCATGCCCCCCACTCTAACAGACTGCTCCCCATGCCCCCCTCTAACAGACCGCTCCCCATGCCCCCCCTCTAACAGACCGCTCCCCATGCCCCCCCTCTAACAGACTGCTCCCCATGCCCCCCCTCTAACAGACAGCTCCCCATGCCCCCCTCTCTAACAGACTGCACCCCATGCCCCCCCTCTAACAGACTGCACCCCATGCCCCCCCTCTAACAGACTGCTCCCCATGCCCCCCCTCTAACAGACTGCTCCCCATGCCCCCCTCTCTAACAGACTGCACCCCATGCCCCCCTCTCTAACACACTGCTCCCCATGCCCCCCTCTCTAACAGACTGCACCCCATGCCCCCCCTCTAACAGACTGCACCCCATGCCCCCCCTCTAACAGACTGCTCCCCATGCCCCCCACTCTAACAGACTGCTCCCCATGCCCCCCTCTCTAACAGACTGCACCCCATGCCCCCCCTCTAACAGACTGCTCCCCATGCCCCCCTCTAACAGACTGCTCCCCATGCCCCCCTCTCTAACAGACTGCACCCCATGCCCCCCTCTCTAACAGACTGCACCCCATGCCCCCCCTCTCTAACAGACTGCACCCCATGCCCCCCCTCTAACAGACTGCACCCCATGCCCCCCCTCTAACAGACTGCTCCCCATGCCCCCCACTCTAACAGACTGCTCCCCATGCCCCCCTCTCTAACAGACTGCACCCCATGCCCCCCCTCTAACAGACTGCTCCCCATGCCCCCCTCTAACAGACTGCTCCCCATGCCCCCCTCTCTAACAGACTGCTCCCCATGCCCCCCTCTCTAACAGACTGCACCCCATGCCCCCCCTCTAACAGACTGCTCCCCATGCCCCCCTCTAACAGACTGCTCCCCATGCCCCCCTCTCTAACAGACTGCTCCCCATGCCGCCCTCTCTAACAGACTGCTCCCCATGCCCCCCTCTCTAACAGACTGCTCCCCATGCCCCCCTCTAACAGACTGCTCCCCATGCCGCCCTCTCTAACAGACTGCTCCCCATGCCCCCCTCTAACAGACTGCTCCCCATGCCCCCCTCTCTAACAGACTGCACCCCATGCCCCCCTCTCTAACAGACTGCTCCCCATGCCCCCCTCTCTAACAGACTGCTCCCCATGCCGCCCTCTCTAACAGACTGCTCCCCATGCCCCCCTCTCTAACAGACTGCACCCCATGCCCCCCTCTCTAACAGACTGCACCCCATGCCCCCTCTCTAACAGACTGCTCCCCATGCCCCTCTCTAACAGACTGCTCCCCATGCCCCCCTCTCTAACAGACTGCTCCCCATGCCCCCCTCTAACAGACTGCACCCCATGCCCCCCCTCTAACAGACTGCTCCCCATGCCCCCCCTCTAACAGACTGCACCCCATGCCCCCCTCTCTAACAGACTGCTCCCCATGCCCCCCTCTCTAACAGACTGCTCCCCATGCCCCCCTCTAACAGACTGCTCCCCATGCCCTCCTCTCTAACAGATTAACTATTGGGGTACAGAGCATGTCACTCACTATTGGAGGAATTGATGTACGGCTGATGGAGGGGCTTCACTAGTCGTCTCCCCATGGCTACCAATATGGAGTCCCGGGTTTGGTGCTATCGTTCCCTATTGCTGGGGATAGAGCAGTGCGGCCGTGTCTCTCCTGACTGTATGAGGAGCCTCTATGTGACGAGACGTCCCCTCAGCATGGACCGGACCCAACTGGTACCAGGCACAGGAAGTGTCAGCACCGAGCAGGAGGCTCCTCCCACCTGTTTCTATGGCAGCCGGAGGTGAGGAGACGGATCACCTGTCATACACACATCAGCCAGTAGATGGCAGCAGAGTGCACAGCACATTGATCACTCCTCAGTGTCCGCACATACAATGCATTACACACATCAGCCAGTAGATGGCAGCAGAGTACACAGCACATTGATAAGTCCTCAGTGTCCACACATACAATGCATTACACACATCAGCCAGTAGATGGCAGCAGAGTGCACAGCACATTGATCACTCCTCAGTGTCCGCACATACAATGCATTACACACATCAGCCAGTAGATGGCAGCAGAGTGCACAGCACATTGATCACTCCTCAGTGTCTGTCCATACAATGCATTACACACATCAGCCAGTAGATGGCAGCAGAGTGCACAGCACATTGATCAGTGCTCAGTGTCTGCACATACAATGCATTACACACATCAGCCAGTAGATGGCAGCAGAGTGCACAGCACATTGATCACTCCTCAGTGTCTGCACATACAATGCATTACACACATCAGCCAGTAGATGGCAGCAGAGTGCACAGCACATTGATCAGTGCTCAGTGTCTGCACATACAATGCATTACACACATCAGCCAGTAGATGGCAGCAGAGTGCACAGCACATTGATCAGTCCTCAGTGTCTGCACATACAATGCATTACACACATCAGCCAGTAGATGGCAGCAGAGTGCACAGCACATTGATCACTCCTCAGTGTCTGCACATACAGTGCATTACACACATCAGCCAGTAGATGGCAGCAGAGTGCACAGCACATTGATCAGTCCTCAGTGTCCACACATACAGTGCATTACACACATCAGCCAGTAGATGGCAGCAGAGTGCACAGCACATTGATCACTCCTCAGTGTCCACACATACAATGCATTACACACATCAGCCAGTAGATGGCAGCAGAGTGCACAGCACATTGATCACTCCTCAGTGTCCACACATACAATGCATTATACACATCAGCCAGTAGATGGCAGCAGAGTGCACAGCACATTGATCAGTCCTCAGTGTCTGCACATACAATGCATTACACACATCAGCCAGTAGATGGCAGCAGAGTGCACAGCACATTGATCACTCCTCAGTGTCTGCACATACAGTGCATTACACACATCAGCCAGTAGATGGCAGCAGAGTGCACAGCACATTGATCAGTCCTCAGTGTCCACACATACAATGCATTACACACATCAGCCAGTAGATGGCAGCAGAGTGCACAGCACATTGATCACTCCTCAGTGTCCGCACATACAATGCATAACACACATCAGCCAGTAGATGGCAGCAGAGTGCACAGCACATTGATCACTCCTCAGTGTCTGCACATACAATGCATTACACACATCAGCCAGTAGATGGCAGCAGAGTGCACAGCACATTGATCACTCCTCAGTGTCCACACATACAGTGCATTACACACATCAGCCAGTAGATGGCAGCAGAGTGCACAGCACATTGATCACTCCTCAGTGTCTGCACATACAATGCATTACACACATCAGCCAGTAGATGGCAGCAGAGTGCACAGCACATTGATCACTCCTCAGTGTCCACACATACAGTGCATTACACACATCAGCCAGTAGATGGCAGCAGAGTGCACAGCACATTGATCAGTCCTCAGTGTCCGCACATACAATGCATTATACACATCAGCCAGTAGATGGCAGCAGAGTGCACAGCACATTGATCAGTCCTCAGTGTCTGCACATACAATACATTACACACATCAGCCAGTAGATGGCAGCAGAGTGCACAGCACATTGATCAGTCCTCAGTGTCTGCACACACAATGCATTACACACATCAGCCAGTAGATGGCAGCAGAGTGCACAGCACATTGATCACTCCTCAGTGTCTGCACATACAGTGCATTACACACATCAGCCAGTAGATGGCAGCAGAGTGCACAGCACATTGATCACTCCTCAGTGTCCGCACATACAATGCATTATACACATCAGCCAGTAGATGGCAGCAGAGTGCACAGCACATTGATCACTCCTCAGTGTCCGCACATACAATGCATTACACACATCAGCCAGTAGATGGCAGCAGAGTGCACAGCACATTGATCACTCCTCAGTGTCCACACATACAATGCATTACACACATCAGCCAGTAGATGGCAGCAGAGTGCACAGCACATTGATCACTCCTCAGTGTCCACACATACAATGTATTACACACATCAGCCAGTAGATGGCAGCAGAGTGCACAGCACATTGATCAGTCCTCAGTGTCTGCACATACAATGCATTACACACATCAGCCAGTAGATGGCAGCAGAGTGCACAGCACATTGATCACTCCTCAGTGTCTGCACACACAATGCATTACACACATCAGCCAGTAGATGGCAGCAGAGTGCACAGCACATTGATCACTCCTCAGTGTCTGCACATACAGTGCATTACACACATCAGCCAGTAGATGGCAGCAGAGTACACAGCACATTGATCACTCCTCAGTGTCTGCACATACAATGCATTACACACATCAGCCAGTAGATGGCAGCAGAGTGCACAGCACATTGATCAGTGCTCAGTGTCCACACATACAATGCATTACACACATCAGCCAGTAGATGGCAGCAGAGTGCACAGCACATTGATCACTCCTCAGTGTCTGCACATACAATGCATTACACACATCAGCCAGTAGATGGCAGCAGAGTGCACAGCACATTGATCACTCCTCAGTGTCCACACATACAATGCATTACACACATCAGCCAGTAGATGGCAGCAGAGTGCACAGCACATTGATCACTCCTCAGTGTCTGCCCATACAATGCATTACACACATCAGCCAGTAGATGGCAGCAGAGTGCACAGCACATTGATCAGTCCTCAGTGTCTGCACATACAATGCATTACACACATCAGCCAGTAGATGGCAGCAGAGTGCACAGCACATTGATCACTCCTCAGTGTCCGCACATACAATGCATTACACACATCAGCCAGTAGATGGCAGCAGAGTGCACAGCACATTGATCACTCCTCAGTGTCCGCACATACAATGCATTATACACATCAGCCAGTAGATGGCAGCAGAGTGCACAGCACATTGATCACTCCTCAGTGTCCGTACATACAATGCATTACACACATCAGCCAGTAGATGGCAGCAGAGTGCACAGCACATTGATCACTCCTCAGTGTCTGCACACACAATGCATTACACACATCAGCCAGTAGATGGCAGCAGAGTGCACAGCACATTGATCACTCCTCAGTGTCTGCACATACAATGCATTACACACATCAGCCAGTAGATGGCAGCAGAGTGCACAGCACATTGATCACTCCTCAGTGTCCACACATACAATGCATTACACACATCAGCCAGTAGATGGCAGCAGAGTGCACAGCACATTGATCAGTCCTCAGTGTCTGCACACACAATGCATTACACACATCAGCCAGTAGATGGCAGCAGAGTGCACAGCACATTGATCACTCCTCAGTGTCTGCACATACAATGCATTACACACATCAGCCAGTAGATGGCAGCAGAGTGCACAGCACATTGATCACTCCTCAGTGTCTGCCCATACAATGCATTACACACATCAGCCAGTAGATGGCAGCAGAGTGCACAGCACATTGATCACTCCTCAGTGTCCACACATACAATGCATTATACACATCAGCCAGTAGATGGCAGCAGAGTGCACAGCACATTGATCACTCCTCAGTGTCCACACATACACTGCATTACACACATCAGCCAGTAGATGGCAGCAGAGTGCACAGCACATTGATCACTCCTCAGTGTCCACACATACAATGCATTATACACATCAGCCAGTAGATGGCAGCAGAGTACACAGCACATTGATCACTCCTCAGTGTCCACACATACACTGCATTACACACATCAGCCAGTAGATGGCAGGAGAGTGCACAGCACATTGATCACTCCTCAGTGTCTGCACATACAATGCATTACACACATCAGCCAGTAGATGGCAGCAGAGTGCACAGCACATTGATCAGTCCTCAGTGTCCGCACATACAATGCATAACACACATCAGCCAGTAGATGGCAGCAGAGTGCACAGCACATTGATCAGTCCTCAGTGTCTGCACATACAATGCATTACACACATCAGCCAGTAGATGGCAGCAGAGTGCACAGCACATTGATCACTCCTCAGTGTCTGCACATACAATGCATTACACACATCAGCCAGTAGATGGCAGCAGAGTGCACAGCACATTGATCAGTCCTCAGTGTCCGCACATACAATGCATAACACACATCAGCCAGTAGATGGCAGCAGAGTGCACAGCACATTGATCACTCCTCAGTGTCTGCACACACAATGCATTACACACATCAGCCAGTAGATGGCAGCAGAGTGCACAGCACATTGATCACTCCTCAGTGTCCACACATACAATGCATTACACACATCAGCCAGTAGATGGCAGCAGAGTGCACAGCACATTGATCAGTCCTCAGTGTCCACACATACAGTGCATTACACACATCAGCCAGTAGATGGCAGCAGAGTGCACAGCACATTGATCAGTCCTCAGTGTTTGCACATACAATGCATTACACACATCAGCCAGTAGATGGCAGCAGAGTACACAGCACATTGATCAGTCCTCAGTGTCCGCACATACAATGCATTACACACATCAGCCAGTAGATGGCAGCAGAGTGCACAGCACATTGATCAGTCCTCAGTGTTTGCACATACAATGCATTACACACATCAGCCAGTAGATGGCAGCAGAGTACACAGCACATTGATCACTCCTCAGTGTCCGCACATACAATGCATTACACACATCAGCCAGTAGATGGCAGCAGAGTGCACAGCACATTGATCAGTCCTCAGTGTTTGCACATACAATGCATTACACACATCAGCCAGTAGATGGCAGCAGAGTACACAGCACATTGATCAGTCCTCAGTGTCCACACATACAATGCATTACACACATCAGCCAGTAGATGGCAGCAGAGTGCACAGCACATTGATCACTCCTCAGTGTCTGCACATACAATGCATTACACACATCAGCCAGTAGATAGCAGCAGAGTGCACAGCACATTGATCACTCCTCAGTGTCTGCACACACAATGCATTACACACATCAGCCAGTAGATGGCAGCAGAGTGCACAGCACATTGATCACTCCTCAGTGTCTGCACACACAATGCATTACACACATCAGCCAGTAGATGGCAGCAGAGTGCACAGCACATTGATCACTCCTCAGTGTCTGCACACACAATGCATTACACACATCAGCCAGTAGATGGCAGCAGAGTGCACAGCACATTGATCACTCCTCAGTGTCTGCACATACAATGCATTACACACATCAGCCCGTAGATGGCAGCAGAGTGCACAGCACATTGATCAGTCCTCAGTGTCCGCACATACAATGCATTACACACATCAGCCAGTAGATGGCAGCAGAGTGCACAGCACATTGATCAGTCCTCAGTGTCCACACATACAATGCATTACACACATCAGCCAGTAGATGGCAGCAGAGTGCACAGCACATTGATCACTCCTCAGTGTCTGCACACACAGTGCATTACACACATCAGCCAGTAGATGGCAGCAGAGTGCACAGCACATTGATCACTCCTCAGTGTACGCACATACAATGCATTACACACATCAGCCAGTAGATGGCAGCAGAGTGCACAGCACATTGATCACTCCTCAGTGTCCACACATACAATGCATTACACACATCAGCCAGTAGATGGCAGCAGAGTGCACAGCACATTGATCACTCCTCAGTGTCTGCACATACAATGCATTACACACATCAGCCAGTAGATGGCAGCAGAGTGCACAGCACATTCATCAGTCCTCAGTGTCTGCACATACAATGCATTATACACATCAGCCAGTAGATGGCAGCAGAGTACACAGCACATTGATCAGTCCTCAGTGTCCACACATACAATGCATTACACACATCAGCCAGTAGATGGCAGCAGAGTGTACAGCACATTGATCACTCCTCAGTGTCCACACATACAATGCATTACACACATCAGCCAGTAGATGGCAGCAGAGAGCACAGCACATTCATCAGTCCTCAGTGTCTGCACATACAATGCATTATACACATCAGCCAGTAGATGGCAGCAGAGTACACAGCACATTGATCACTCCTCAGTGTCTGCACACACAATGCATTACACACATCAGCCAGTAGATGGCAGCAGAGTGCACAGCACATTCATCAGTCCTCAGTGTCTGCACATACAATGCATTATACACATCAGCCAGTAGATGGCAGCAGAGTGCACAGCACATTGATCACTCCTCAGTGTCTGCACACACAATGCATTACACACATCAGCCAGTAGATGGCAGCAGAGTGCACAGCACATTGATCAGTCCTCAGTGTCTGCACACACAATGCATTACACACATCAGCCAGTAGATGGCAGCAGAGTGCACAGCACATTGATCAGTCCTCAGTGTCCGCACATACAATGCATTACACACATCAGCCAGTAGATGGCAGCAGAGTGCACAGCACATTGATCACTCCTCAGTGTCTGCACATACAATGCATTACACACATCAGCCAGTAGATGGCAGCAGAGTGCACAGCACATTGATCAGTCCTCAGTGTCTGCACATACAATGCATTACACACATCAGCCAGTAGATGGCAGCAGAGTGCACAGCACATTGATCAGTCCTCAGTGTCCACACATACAATGCATTACACACATCAGCCAGTAGATGGCAGCAGAGTGCACAGCACATTGATCAGTCCTCAGTGTCCACACATACAATGCATTACACACATCAGCCAGTAGATGGCAGCAGAGTGCACAGCACATTGATCACTCCTCAGTGTCCGCACATACAATGCATTACACACATCAGCCAGTAGATGGCAGCAGAGTACACAGCACATTGATCAGTCCTCAGTGTCCGCACATACAGTGCATTACACACATCAGCCAGTAGATGGCAGCAGAGTGCACAGCACATTGATCAGTCCTCAGTGTCCACACATACAATGCATTACACACATCAGCCAGTAGATGGCAGCAGAGTGCACAGCACATTGATCACTCCTCAGTGTCTGCACATACAATGCATTACACACATCAGCCAGTAGATGGCAGCAGAGTGCACAGCACATTGATCAGTCCTCAGTGTCTGCACATACAATGCATTACACACATCAGCCAGTAGATGGCAGCAGAGTACACAGCACATTGATCACTCCTCAGTGTCCACACATACAATGCATTACACACATCAGCCAGTAGATGGCAGCAGAGTGCACAGCACATTGATCAGTCCTCAGTGTCCACACATACAATGCATTACACACATCAGCCAGTAGATGGCAGCAGAGTACACAGCACATTGATCAGTCCTCAGTGTCTGCACATACAATACATTATACACATCAGCCAGTAGATGGCAGCAGAGTGCACAGCACATTGATCACTCCTCAGTGTCCACACATACAATGCATTACACACATCAGCCAGTAGATGGCAGCAGAGTACACAGCACATTGATCACTCCTCAGTGTCCACACATACAATGCATTACAAACATCAGCCAGTAGATGGCAGCAGAGTGCACAGCACATTGATCAGTCCTCAGTGTCTGCACATACAGTGCATTACACACATCAGCCAGTAGATGGCAGCAGAGTGCACAGCACATTGATCACTCCTCAGTGTCCGCACATACAATGCATTACACACATCAGCCAGTAGATGGCAGCAGAGTGCACAGCACATTGATCACTCCTCAGTGTCTGCCCATACAATGCATTACACACATCAGCCAGTAGATGGCAGCAGAGTACACAGCACATTGATCACTCCTCAGTGTCCACACATACAATGCATTACACACATCAGCCAGTAGATGGCAGCAGAGTGCACAGCACATTGATCAGTCCTCAGTGTCTGCACATACAGTGCATTACACACATCAGCCAGTAGATGGCAGCAGAGTGCACAGCACATTGATCACTCCTCAGTGTCCGCACATACAATGCATTACACACATCAGCCAGTAGATGGCAGCAGAGTACACAGCACATTGATCACACCTCAGTGTCCACACATACAATGCATTACACACATCAGCCAGTAGATGGCAGCAGAGTACACAGCACATTGATCACTCCTCAGTGTCTGCACATACAATGCATTACACACATCAGCCAGTAGATGGCAGCAGAGTGCACAGCACATTGATCAGTCCTCAGTGTCCACACATACAATGCATTACACACATCAGCCAGTAGATGGCAGCAGAGTACACAGCACATTGATCAGTCCTCAGTGTCTGCACATACAATGCATTACACACATCAGCCAGTAGATGGCAGCAGAGTACACAGCACATTGATCACTCCTCAGTGTCTGCACATACAATGCATTACACACATCAGCCAGTAGATGGCAGCAGAGTGCACAGCACATTGATCACTCCTCAGTGTCTGCACATACAATGCATTACACACATCAGCCAGTAGATGGCAGCAGAGTGCACAGCACATTGATCACTCCTCAGTGTCTGCACATACAATGCATTACACACATCAGCCAGTAGATGGCAGCAGAGTGCACAGCACATTGATCACTCCTCAGTGTCTGCACATACAATGCATTACACACATCAGCCAGTAGATGGCAGCAGAGTGCACAGCACATTGATCACTCCTCAGTGTCTGCACATACAATGCATTACACACATCAGCCAGTAGATGGCAGCAGAGTACACAGCACATTGATCAGTGCTCAGTGTCTGCACATACAATGCATTACACACATCAGCCAGTAGATGGCAGCAGAGTGCACAGCACATTGATCAGTCCTCAGTGTCCACACATACAATGCATTACACACATCAGCCAGTAGATGGCAGCAGAGTGCACAGCACATTGATCAGTCCTCAGTGTCCACACATACAATGCATTACACACATCAGCCAGTAGATGGCAGCAGAGTGCACAGCACATTGATCAGTCCTCAGTGTCCACACATACAATGCATTACACACATCAGCCAGTAGATGGCAGCAGAGTGCACAGCACATTGATCAGTCCTCAGTGTCCACACATACAATGCATTACACACATCAGCCAGTAGATGGCAGCAGAGTACACAGCACATTGATCACTCCTCAGTGTCTGCACATACAATGCATTACACACATCAGCCAGTAGATGGCAGCAGAGTGCACAGCACATTGATCACTCCTCAGTGTCTACACATACAATGCATTACACACATCAGCCAGTAGATGGCAGCAGAGTGCACAGCACATTGATCAGTCCTCAGTGTCCACACATACAATGCATTATACACATCAGCCAGTAGATGGCAGCAGAGTGCACAGCACATTGATCAGTCCTCAGTGTCCACACATACAATGCATTACACACATCAGCCAGTAGATGGCAGCAGAGTACACAGCACATTGATCACTCCTCAGTGTCTGCACATACAATGCATTACACACATCAGCCAGTAGATGGCAGCAGAGTGCACAGCACATTGATCACTCCTCAGTGTCTACACATACAATGCATTACACACATCAGCCAGTAGATGGCAGCAGAGTGCACAGCACATTGATCAGTCCTCAGTGTCCACACATACAATGCATTATACACATCAGCCAGTAGATGGCAGCAGAGTGCACAGCACATTGATCAGTCCTCAGTGTCTGCACATACAGTGCAATCCACACATCAGCCAGTAGATGGCAGCAGAGTGCACAGCACATTGATCAGTCCTCAGTGTCCACACATACAATGCATTATACACATCAGCCAGTAGATGGCAGCAGAGTGCACAGCACATTGATCACTCCTCAGTGTCTGCACATACAATACATTACACACATCAGCCAGTAGATGGCAGCAGAGTGCACAGCACATTGATCACGCCTCAGTGTCTGCACATACAATGCATTACACACATCAGCCAGTAGATGGCAGCAGAGTGCACAGCACATTGATCACTCCTCAGTGTCCACACATACAATGCATTACACACATCAGCCAGTAGATGGCAGCAGAGTGCACAGCACATTGATCACTCCTCAGTGTCTGCACATACAATGCATTACACACATCAGCCAGTAGATGGCAGCAGAGTGCACAGCACATTGATCACTCCTCAGTGTCCACACATACAATGCATTACACACATCAGCCAGTAGATGGCAGCAGAGTGCACAGCACATTGATCACTCCTCAGTGTCCACACATACAATGCATTACACACATCAGCCAGTAGATGGCAGCAGAGTGCACAGCACATTGATCACTCCTCAGTGTCTGCACATACAGTGCATTACACACATCAGCCAGTAGATGGCAGCAGAGTGCACAGCACATTGATCACTCCTCAGTGTCTGCACATACAATGCATTACACACATCAGCCAGTAGATGGCAGCAGAGTGCACAGCACATTGATCAGTCCTCAGTGTCTGCACATACAATACATTACACACATCAGCCAGTAGATGGCAGCAGAGTGCACAGCACATTGATCACTCCTCAGTGTCTGCACATACAATGCATTACACACATCAGCCAGTAGATGGCAGCAGAGTGCACAGCACATTGATCAGTCCTCAGTGTCCACACATACAATGCATTACACACATCAGCCAGTAGATGGCAGCAGAGTGCACAGCACATTGATCACTCCTCAGTGTCCGCACATACAATGCATTACACACATCAGCCAGTAGATGGCAGCAGAGTACACAGCACATTGATCACACCTCAGTGTCCACACATACAATGCATTACACACATCAGCCAGTAGATGGCAGCAGAGTACACAGCACATTGATCACTCCTCAGTGTCTGCACATACAATGCATTACACACATCAGCCAGTAGATGGCAGCAGAGTGCACAGCACATTGATCACTCCTCAGTGTCCGCACATACAATGCATTACACACATCAGCCAGTAGATGGCAGCAGAGTGCACAGCACATTGATCACTCCTCAGTGTCTGCACATACAATGCATTACACACATCAGCCAGTAGATGGCAGCAGAGTGCACAGCACATTGATCACTCCTCAGTGTCTGCACATACAATGCATTACACACATCAGCCAGTAGATGGCAGCAGAGTGCACAGCACATTGATCAGTCCTCAGTGTCCGCACATACAATGCATAACACACATCAGCCAGTAGATGGCAGCAGAGTGCACAGCACATTGATCAGTCCTCAGTGTCTGCCCATACAATGCATTACACACATCAGCCAGTAGATGGCAGCAGAGTGCACAGCACATTGATCACTCCTCAGTGTCTGCACACACAATGCATTACACACATCAGCCAGTAGATGGCAGCAGAGTGCACAGCACATTGATCACTCCTCAGTGTCTGCACACACAATGCATTACACACATCAGCCAGTAGATGGCAGCAGAGTGCACAGCACATTGATCACTCCTCAGTGTCTGCACATACAATGCATTACACACATCAGCCAGTAGATGGCAGCAGAGTGCACAGCACATTGATCACTCCTCAGTGTCCACACATACAATGCATTACACACATCAGCCAGTAGATGGCAGCAGAGTGCACAGCACATTGATCACTCCTCAGTGTCTGCACATACAATGCATTACACACATCAGCCAGTAGATGGCAGCAGAGTGCACAGCACATTCATCAGTCCTCAGTGTCTGCACATACAATGCATTATACACATCAGCCAGTAGATGGCAGCAGAGTACACAGCACATTGATCAGTCCTCAGTGTCCACACATACAATGCATTACACACATCAGCCAGTAGATGGCAGCAGAGTGTACAGCACATTGATCACTCCTCAGTGTCCACACATACAATGCATTACACACATCAGCCAGTAGATGGCAGCAGAGAGCACAGCACATTCATCAGTCCTCAGTGTCTGCACATACAATGCATTATACACATCAGCCAGTAGATGGCAGCAGAGTACACAGCACATTGATCACTCCTCAGTGTCTGCACACACAATGCATTACACACATCAGCCAGTAGATGGCAGCAGAGTGCACAGCACATTCATCAGTCCTCAGTGTCTGCACATACAATGCATTATACACATCAGCCAGTAGATGGCAGCAGAGTGCACAGCACATTGATCACTCCTCAGTGTCTGCACACACAATGCATTACACACATCAGCCAGTAGATGGCAGCAGAGTGCACAGCACATTGATCAGTCCTCAGTGTCTGCACACACAATGCATTACACACATCAGCCAGTAGATGGCAGCAGAGTGCACAGCACATTGATCAGTCCTCAGTGTCCGCACATACAATGCATTACACACATCAGCCAGTAGATGGCAGCAGAGTGCACAGCACATTGATCACTCCTCAGTGTCTGCACACACAATGCATTACACACATCAGCCAGTAGATGGCAGCAGAGTGCACAGCACATTGATCAGTCCTCAGTGTCTGCACATACAATGCATTACACACATCAGCCAGTAGATGGCAGCAGAGTGCACAGCACATTGATCAGTCCTCAGTGTCCACACATACAATGCATTACACACATCAGCCAGTAGATGGCAGCAGAGTGCACAGCACATTGATCAGTCCTCAGTGTCCACACATACAATGCATTACACACATCAGCCAGTAGATGGCAGCAGAGTGCACAGCACATTGATCACTCCTCAGTGTCCGCACATACAATGCATTACACACATCAGCCAGTAGATGGCAGCAGAGTACACAGCACATTGATCAGTCCTCAGTGTCCGCACATACAGTGCATTACACACATCAGCCAGTAGATGGCAGCAGAGTGCACAGCACATTGATCAGTCCTCAGTGTCCACACATACAATGCATTACACACATCAGCCAGTAGATGGCAGCAGAGTGCACAGCACATTGATCACTCCTCAGTGTCTGCACATACAATGCATTACACACATCAGCCAGTAGATGGCAGCAGAGTGCACAGCACATTGATCAGTCCTCAGTGTCTGCACATACAATGCATTACACACATCAGCCAGTAGATGGCAGCAGAGTACACAGCACATTGATCACTCCTCAGTGTCCACACATACAATGCATTACACACATCAGCCAGTAGATGGCAGCAGAGTGCACAGCACATTGATCAGTCCTCAGTGTCCACACATACAATGCATTACACACATCAGCCAGTAGATGGCAGCAGAGTACACAGCACATTGATCAGTCCTCAGTGTCTGCACATACAATACATTATACACATCAGCCAGTAGATGGCAGCAGAGTGCACAGCACATTGATCACTCCTCAGTGTCCACACATACAATGCATTACACACATCAGCCAGTAGATGGCAGCAGAGTACACAGCACATTGATCACTCCTCAGTGTCCACACATACAATGCATTACAAACATCAGCCAGTAGATGGCAGCAGAGTGCACAGCACATTGATCAGTCCTCAGTGTCTGCACATACAGTGCATTACACACATCAGCCAGTAGATGGCAGCAGAGTGCACAGCACATTGATCACTCCTCAGTGTCCGCACATACAATGCATTACACACATCAGCCAGTAGATGGCAGCAGAGTGCACAGCACATTGATCACTCCTCAGTGTCTGCCCATACAATGCATTACACACATCAGCCAGTAGATGGCAGCAGAGTACACAGCACATTGATCACTCCTCAGTGTCCACACATACAATGCATTACACACATCAGCCAGTAGATGGCAGCAGAGTGCACAGCACATTGATCAGTCCTCAGTGTCTGCACATACAGTGCATTACACACATCAGCCAGTAGATGGCAGCAGAGTGCACAGCACATTGATCACTCCTCAGTGTCCGCACATACAATGCATTACACACATCAGCCAGTAGATGGCAGCAGAGTACACAGCACATTGATCACACCTCAGTGTCCACACATACAATGCATTACACACATCAGCCAGTAGATGGCAGCAGAGTACACAGCACATTGATCACTCCTCAGTGTCTGCACATACAATGCATTACACACATCAGCCAGTAGATGGCAGCAGAGTGCACAGCACATTGATCAGTCCTCAGTGTCCACACATACAATGCATTACACACATCAGCCAGTAGATGGCAGCAGAGTACACAGCACATTGATCAGTCCTCAGTGTCTGCACATACAATGCATTACACACATCAGCCAGTAGATGGCAGCAGAGTACACAGCACATTGATCACTCCTCAGTGTCTGCACATACAATGCATTACACACATCAGCCAGTAGATGGCAGCAGAGTGCACAGCACATTGATCACTCCTCAGTGTCTGCACATACAATGCATTACACACATCAGCCAGTAGATGGCAGCAGAGTGCACAGCACATTGATCACTCCTCAGTGTCTGCACATACAATGCATTACACACATCAGCCAGTAGATGGCAGCAGAGTGCACAGCACATTGATCACTCCTCAGTGTCTGCACATACAATGCATTACACACATCAGCCAGTAGATGGCAGCAGAGTGCACAGCACATTGATCACTCCTCAGTGTCTGCACATACAATGCATTACACACATCAGCCAGTAGATGGCAGCAGAGTACACAGCACATTGATCAGTCCTCAGTGTCCACACATACAATGCATTACACACATCAGCCAGTAGATGGCAGCAGAGTACACAGCACATTGATCAGTCCTCAGTGTCTGCACATACAATGCATTACACACATCAGCCAGTAGATGGCAGCAGAGTGCACAGCACATTGATCAGTCCTCAGTGTCCACACATACAATGCATTACACACATCAGCCAGTAGATGGCAGCAGAGTGCACAGCACATTGATCAGTCCTCAGTGTCCACACATACAATGCATTACACACATCAGCCAGTAGATGGCAGCAGAGTGCACAGCACATTGATCAGTCCTCAGTGTCCACACATACAATGCATTACACACATCAGCCAGTAGATGGCAGCAGAGTACACAGCACATTGATCACTCCTCAGTGTCTGCACATACAATGCATTACACACATCAGCCAGTAGATGGCAGCAGAGTGCACAGCACATTGATCACTCCTCAGTGTCTACACATACAATGCATTACACACATCAGCCAGTAGATGGCAGCAGAGTGCACAGCACATTGATCAGTCCTCAGTGTCCACACATACAATGCATTATACACATCAGCCAGTAGATGGCAGCAGAGTGCACAGCACATTGATCAGTCCTCAGTGTCCACACATACAATGCATTACACACATCAGCCAGTAGATGGCAGCAGAGTACACAGCACATTGATCACTCCTCAGTGTCTGCACATACAATGCATTACACACATCAGCCAGTAGATGGCAGCAGAGTGCACAGCACATTGATCACTCCTCAGTGTCTACACATACAATGCATTACACACATCAGCCAGTAGATGGCAGCAGAGTGCACAGCACATTGATCAGTCCTCAGTGTCCACACATACAATGCATTATACACATCAGCCAGTAGATGGCAGCAGAGTGCACAGCACATTGATCACTCCTCAGTGTCTGCACATACAATACATTACACACATCAGCCAGTAGATGGCAGCAGAGTGCACAGCACATTGATCACGCCTCAGTGTCCACACATACAATGCATTACACACATCAGCCAGTAGATGGCAGCAGAGTGCACAGCACATTGATCAGTCCTCAGTGTCTGCACATACAATACATTACACACATCAGCCAGTAGATGGCAGCAGAGTGCACAGCACATTGATCACGCCTCAGTGTCCACACATACAATGCATTACACACATCAGCCAGTAGATGGCAGCAGAGTGCACAGCACATTGATCAGTCCTCAGTGTCTGCACATACAATACATTACACACATCAGCCAGTAGATGGCAGCAGAGTGCACAGCACATTGATCACGCCTCAGTGTCCACACATACAATGCATTACACACATCAGCCAGTAGATGGCAGCAGAGTGCACAGCACATTGATTACTCCTCAGTGTCCACACATACAGTGCATTACACACATCAGCCAGTAGATGGCAGCAGAGTGCACAGCACATTGATCAGTCCTCAGTGTCCACACATACAATGCATTACACACATCAGCCAGTAGATGGCAGCAGAGTGCACAGCACATTGATCACTCCTCAGTGTCTGCACATACAATGCATTACACACATCAGCCAGTAGATGGCAGCAGAGTGCACAGCACATTGATCACTCCTCAGTGTCCACACATACAATGCATTACACACATCAGCCAGTAGATGGCAGCAGAGTGCACAGCACATTGATCACTCCTCAGTGTCCACACATACAATGCATTACACACATCAGCCAGTAGATGGCAGCAGAGTGCACAGCACATTGATCACTCCTCAGTGTCTGCACATACAGTGCATTACACACATCAGCCAGTAGATGGCAGCAGAGTGCACAGCACATTGATCACTCCTCAGTGTCTGCACATACAATGCATTACACACATCAGCCAGTAGATGGCAGCAGAGTGCACAGCACATTGATCACTCCTCAGTGTCTGCACATACAATGCATTACACACATCAGCCAGTAGATGGCAGCAGAGTGCACAGCACATTGATCACTCCTCAGTGTCTGCACACACAATGCATTACACACATCAGCCAGTAGATGGCAGCAGAGTGCACAGCACATTGATCAGTCCTCAGTGTCTGCACATACAATGCATTACACACATCAGCCAGTAGATGGCAGCAGAGTGCACAGCACATTGATCAGTCCTCAGTGTCCACACATACAATGCATTACACACATCAGCCAGTAGATGGCAGCAGAGTGCACAGCACATTGATCACTCCTCAGTGTCTGCACATACAATGCATTACACACATCAGCCAGTAGATGGCAGCAGAGTGCACAGCACATTGATCAGTCCTCAGTGTCCACACATACAATGCATTACACACATCAGCCAGTAGATGGCAGCAGAGTGCACAGCACATTGATCACTCCTCAGTGTCCGCACATACAATGCATTACACACATCAGCCAGTAGATGGCAGCAGAGTACACAGCACATTGATCACACCTCAGTGTCCACACATACAATGCATTACACACATCAGCCAGTAGATGGCAGCAGAGTACACAGCACATTGATCACTCCTCAGTGTCTGCACATACAATGCATTACACACATCAGCCAGTAGATGGCAGCAGAGTGCACAGCACATTGATCACTCCTCAGTGTCCGCACATACAATGCATTACACACATCAGCCAGTAGATGGCAGCAGAGTGCACAGCACATTGATCACTCCTCAGTGTCTGCACATACAATGCATTACACACATCAGCCAGTAGATGGCAGCAGAGTGCACAGCACATTGATCACTCCTCAGTGTCCACACATACAATGCATTACACACATCAGCCAGTAGATGGCAGCAGAGTGCACAGCACATTGATCACTCCTCAGTGTCTGCACATACAATGCATTACACACATCAGCCAGTAGATGGCAGCAGAGTGCACAGCACATTGATCACTCCTCAGTGTCTGCACATACAATGCATTACACACATCAGCCAGTAGATGGCAGCAGAGTACACAGCACATTGATCAGTCCTCAGTGTCCACACATACAATGCATTACACACATCAGCCAGTAGATGGCAGCAGAGTGCACAGCACATTGATCAGTCCTCAGTGTCTGCACATACAATGCATTACACACATCAGCCAGTAGATGGCAGCAGAGTGCACAGCACATTGATCACTCCTCAGTGTCTGCACATACAATGCATTATACATATCAGCCAGTAGATGGCAGCAGAGTGCACAGCACATTGATCAGTCCTCAGTGTCCACACATACAATGCATTACACACATCAGCCAGTAGATGGCAGCAGAGTGCACAGCACATTGATCAGTCCTCAGTGTCCACACATACAATGCATTACACACATCAGCCAGTAGATGGCAGCAGAGTGCACAGCACATTGATCAGTCCTCAGTGTCCACACATACAATGCATTACACACATCAGCCAGTAGATGGCAGCAGAGTGCACAGCACATTGATCACTCCTCAGTGTCCACACATACAATGCATTACACACATCAGCCAGTAGATGGCAGCAGAGTGCACAGCACATTGATCACTCCTCAGTGTCTGCACATACAATGCATTACACACATCAGCCAGTAGATGGCAGCAGAGTGCACAGCACATTGATCACTCCTCAGTGTCCGCACATACAATGCATTACACACATCAGCCAGTAGATCGCAGCAGAGTGCACAGCACATTGATCACTCCTCAGTGTCTGCACATACAATGCATTACACACATCAGCCAGTAGATGGCAGCAGAGTGCACAGCACATTGATCACTCCTCAGTGTCTGCACATACAATGCATTACACACATCAGCCAGTAGATGGCAGCAGAGTACACAGCACATTGATCAGTCCTCAGTGTCCACACATACAATGCATTACACACATCAGCCAGTAGATGGCAGCAGAGTGCACAGCACATTGATCAGTCCTCAGTGTCTGCACATACAATGCATTACACACATCAGCCAGTAGATGGCAGCAGAGTGCACAGCACATTGATCACTCCTCAGTGTCTGCACATACAATGCATTATACATATCAGCCAGTAGATGGCAGCAGAGTGCACAGCACATTGATCAGTCCTCAGTGTCCACACATACAATGCATTACACACATCAGCCAGTAGATGGCAGCAGAGTGCACAGCACATTGATCAGTCCTCAGTGTCCACACATACAATGCATTACACACATCAGCCAGTAGATGGCAGCAGAGTACACAGCACATTGATCAGTCCTCAGTGTCTGCACATACAATGCATTACACACATCAGCCAGTAGATGGCAGCAGAGTGCACAGCACATTGATCAGTCCTCAGTGTCCACACATACAATGCATTATACACATCAGCCAGTAGATGGCAGCAGAGTGCACAGCACATTGATCACTCCTCAGTGTCCACACATACAATGCATTACACACATCAGCCAGTAGATGGCAGCAGAGTGCACAGCACATTGATCACTCCTCAGTGTCCACACATACAATGCATTACACACATCAGCCAGTAGATGGCAGCAGAGTGCACAGCACATTGATCACTCCTCAGTGTCTGCACATACAATACATTACACACATCAGCCAGTAGATGGCAGCAGAGTGCACAGCACATTGATCAGTCCTCAGTGTCCACACATACAATGCATTACACACATCAGCCAGTAGATGGCAGCAGAGTGCACAGCACATTGATCAGTCCTCAGTGTCCGCACATACAATGCATTACACACATCAGCCAGTAGATGGCAGCAGAGTGCACAGCACATTGATCAGTCCTCAGTGTCTGCACATACAATGCATTACACACATCAGCCAGTAGATGGCAGCAGAGTGCACAGCACATTGATCAGTCCTCAGTGTCTGCACATACAATGCATTACACACATCAGCCAGTAGATGGCAGCAGAGTGCACAGCACATTGATCAGTCCTCAGTGTCTGCACATACAATACATTATACACATCAGCCAGTAGATGGCAGCAGAGTGCACAGCACATTGATCACTCCTCAGTGTCCGCACATACAATGCATTACACACATCAGCCAGTAGATGGCAGCAGAGTGCACAGCACATTGATCAGTCCTCAGTGTCCACACATACAATGCATTACACACATCAGCCAGTAGATGGCAGCAGAGTGCACAGCACATTGATCACTCCTCAGTGTCCGCACATACAATGCATTACACACATCAGCCAGTAGATGGCAGCAGAGTGCACAGCACATTGATCAGTCCTCAGTGTCCACACATACAATGCATTACACACATCAGCCAGTAGATGGCAGCAGAGTGCACAGCACATTGATCACTCCTCAGTGTCCGCACATACAGTGCATTACACACATCAGCCAGTAGATGGCAGCAGAGTGCACAGCACATTGATCAGTCCTCAGTGTCTGCACATACAGTGCATTACACACATCAGCCAGTAGATGGCAGCAGAGTGCACAGCACATTGATCAGTCCTCAGTGTCTGCACATACAGTGCATTACACACATCAGCCAGTAGATGGCAGCAGAGTACACAGCACATTGATCACTCCTCAGTGTCCACACATACAATGCATTACACACATCAGCCAGTAGATGGCAGCAGAGTGCACAGCACATTGATCACTCCTCAGTGTCCACACATACAATGCATTACACACATCAGCCAGTAGATGGCAGCAGAGTACACAGCACATTGATCACTCCTCAGTGTCCACACATACAATGCATTACACACATCAGCCAGTAGATGGCAGCAGAGTGCACAGCACATTGATCAGTCCTCAGTGTCTGCACATACAATGCATTACACACATCAGCCAGTAGATGGCAGCAGAGTACACAGCACATTGATCAGTCCTCAGTGTCTGCACACACAATGAATTACACACATCAGCCAGTAGATGGCAGCAGAGTGCACAGCACATTGATCAGTCCTCAGTGTCTGCACATACAATGCATTACACACATCAGCCAGTAGATGGCAGCAGAGTACACAGCACATTGATCAGTCCTCAGTGTCCACACATACAATGCATTACACACATCAGCCAGTAGATGGCAGCAGAGTGCACAGCACATTGATCACTCCTCAGTGTCCACACATACAATGCATAACACACATCAGCCAGTAGATGGCAGCAGAGTGCACAGCACATTGATCAGTCCTCAGTGTCTGCACATACAATGCATTACACACATCAGCCAGTAGATGGCAGCAGAGTACACAGCACCTTGATCAGTCCTCAGTGTCTGCACATACAATGCATTACACACATCAGCCAGTAGATGGCAGCAGAGTGCACAGCACATTGATCAGTCCTCAGTGTCCACACATACAGTGCATTACACACATCAGCCAGTAGATGGCAGCAGAGTACACAGCACATTGATCAGTCCTCAGTGTCTGCACATACAGTGCATTACACACATCAGCCAGTAGATGGCAGCAGAGTGCACAGCACATTGATCAGTCCTCAGTGTCTGCACATACAATGCATTACACACATCAGCCAGTAGATGGCAGCAGAGTGCACAGCACATTGATCACTCCTCAGTGTCCACACATACAATGCATTACACTCATCAGCCAGTAGATGGCAGCAGAGTGCACAGCACATTGATCAGTCCTCAGTGTCCACACATACAATGCATTACACACATCAGCCAGTAGATGGCAGCAGAGTGCACAGCACATTGATCACTCCTCAGTGTCTGCACATACAATGCATTACACACATCAGCCAGTAGATGGCAGCAGAGTGCACAGCACATTGATCAGTCCTCAGTGTCCACACATACAGTGCATTACACACATCAGCCAGTAGATGGCAGCAGAGTGCACAGCACATTGATCACTCCTCAGTGTCCACACATACAATGCATTACACACATCAGCCAGTAGATGGCAGCAGAGTGCACAGCACATTGATCAGTCCTCAGTGTCTGCACATACAATGCATTACACACATCAGCCAGTAGATGGCAGCAGAGTGCACAGCACATTGATCAGTCCTCAGTGTCTGCACATACAATGCATTACACACATCAGCCAGTAGATGGCAGCAGAGTGCACAGCACATTGATCACTCCTCAGTGTCTGCACATACAATGCATTACACACATCAGCCAGTAGATGGCAGCAGAGTGCACAGCACATTGATCACTCCTCAGTGTCCACACATACAGTGCATTACACACATCAGCCAGTAGATGGCAGCAGAGTGCACAGCACATTGATCAGTCCTCAGTGTCTGCACATACAATGCATTACACACATCAGCCAGTAGATGGCAGCAGAGTGCACAGCACATTGATCACTCCTCAGTGTCTGCACATACAATGCATTACACACATCAGCCAGTAGATGGCAGCAGAGTGCACAGCACATTGATCACTCCTCAGTGTCCACACATACAATGCATTACACACATCAGCCAGTAGATGGCAGCAGAGTGCACAGCACATTGATCAGTCCTCAGTGTCCGCACATACAATGCATTACACACATCAGCCAGTAGATGGCAGCAGAGTGCACAGCACATTGATCAGTCCTCAGTGTCCACACATACAATGCATTACACACATCAGCCAGTAGATGGCAGCAGAGTACACAGCACATTGATCAGTCCTCAGTGTCCGCACATACAATGCATTACACACATCAGCCAGTAGATGGCAGCAGAGTGCACAGCACATTGATCAGTCCTCAGTGTCCACACATACAATGCATTACACACATCAGCCAGTAGATGGCAGCAGAGTGCACAGCACATTGATCAGTCCTCAGTGTCCACACATACAATGCATTACACACATCAGCCAGTAGATGGCAGCAGAGTGCACAGCACATTGATCACTCCTCAGTGTCTGCACATACAATGCATTACACACATCAGCCAGTAGATGGCAGCAGAGTGCACAGCACATTGATCACTCCTCAGTGTCCACACATACAATGCATTACACACATCAGCCAGTAGATGGCAGCAGAGTGCACAGCACATTGATCAGTCCTCAGTGTCCACACATACAATGCATTACACACATCAGCCAGTAGATGGCAGCAGAGTGCACAGCACATTGATCAGTCCTCAGTGTCTGCACACACAATGCATTACACACATCAGCCAGTAGATGGCAGCAGAGTGCACAGCACATTGATCAGTCCTCAGTGTCCGCACATACAATGCATTACACACATCAGCCAGTAGATGGCAGCAGAGTGCACAGCACATTGATCACTCCTCAGTGTCCACACATACAATGCATTACACACATCAGCCAGTAGATGGCAGCAGAGTGCACAGCACATTGATCACTCCTCAGTGTCCACACATACAATGCATTACACACATCAGCCAGTAGATGGCAGCAGAGTACACAGCACATTGATCAGTCCTCAGTGTCCACACATACAATGCATTACACACATCAGCCAGTAGATGGCAGCAGAGTGCACAGCACATTGATCACTCCTCAGTGTCCGCACATACAATGCATTACACACATCAGCCAGTAGATGGCAGCAGAGTGCACAGCACATTGATCAGTCCTCAGTGTCTGCACATACACTGCATTACACACATCAGCCAGTAGATGGCAGCAGAGTGCACAGCACATTGATCAGTCCTCAGTGTCTGCACATACAATGCATTACACACATCAGCCAGTAGATGGCAGCAGAGTGCACAGCACATTGATCAGTCCTCAGTGTCCACACATACAATGCATTACACACATCAGCCAGTAGATGGCAGCAGAGTGCACAGCACATTGATCAGTCCTCAGTGTCTGCACATACAATGCATTACACACATCAGCCAGTAGATGGCAGCAGAGTGCACAGCACATTGATCAGTCCTCAGTGTCCGCACATACAATGCATTACACACATCAGCCAGTAGATGGCAGCAGAGTGCACAGCACATTGATCAGTCCTCAGTGTCTGCACATACAATGCATTACACACATCAGCCAGTAGATGGCAGCAGAGTGCACAGCACATCGATCACTCCTCAGTGTCTGCACATACAATGCATTACACACATCAGCCAGTAGATGGCAGCAGAGTGCACAGCACATTGATCAGTCCTCAGTGTCTGCACATACAATGCATTACACACATCAGCCAGTAGATGGCAGCAGAGTGCACAGCACATTGATCAGTCCTCAGTGTCCGCACATACAATGCATTACACACATCAGCCAGTAGATGGCAGCAGAGTGCACAGCACATTGATCAGTCCTCAGTGTCTGCACATACAATGCATTACACACATCAGCCAGTAGATGGCAGCAGAGTGCACAGCACATCGATCACTCCTCAGTGTCTGCACATACAATGCATTACACACATCAGCCAGTAGATGGCAGCAGAGTGCACAGCACATTGATCAGTCCTCAGTGTCCACACATACAATGCATTACACACATCAGCCAGTAGATGGCAGCAGAGTGCACAGCACATTGATCACTCCTCAGTGTCTGCACATACAATGCATTACACACATCAGCCAGTAGATGGCAGCAGAGTGCACAGCACATTGATCACTCCTCAGTGTCCACACATACAATGCATTACACACATCAGCCAGTAGATGGCAGCAGAGTACACAGCACATTGATCACTCCTCAGTGTCCACACATACAGTGCATTACACACATCAGCCAGTAGATGGCAGCAGAGTGCACAGCACATTGATCAGTCCTCAGTGTCCACACATACAGTGCATTACACACATCAGCCAGTAGATGGCAGCAGAGTGCACAGCACATTGATCACTCCTCAGTGTCTGCACATACAATGCATTACACACATCAGCCAGTAGATGGCAGCAGAGTGCACAGCACATTGATCAGTCCTCAGTGTCCGCACATACAATGCATTACACACATCAGCCAGTAGATGGCAGCAGAGTACACAGCACATTGATCACTCCTCAGTGTCTGCACATACAATGCATTACACACATCAGCCAGTAGATGGCAGCAGAGTGCACAGCACATTGATCAGTCCTCAGTGTCTGCACATACAATGCATTACACACATCAGCCAGTAGATGGCAGCAGAGTGCACAGCACATTGATCAGTCCTCAGTGTCTGCACATACAATGCATTACACACATCAGCCAGTAGATGGCAGCAGAGTGCACAGCACATTGATCACTCCTCAGTGTCTGCACATACAATGCATTACACACATCAGCCAGTAGATGGCAGCAGAGTGCACAGCACATTGATCAGTCCTCAGTGTCTGCACATACAATGCATTACACACATCAGCCAGTAGATGGCAGCAGAGTGCACAGCACATTGATCACTCCTCAGTGTCTGCACATACAATGCATTACACACATCAGCCAGTAGATGGCAGCAGAGTGCACAGCACATTGATCACTCCTCAGTGTCCACACATACAATGCATTACACACATCAGCCAGTAGATGGCAGCAGAGTACACAGCACATTGATCACTCCTCAGTGTCCACACATACAATGCATTACACACATCAGCCAGTAGATGGCAGCAGAGTACACAGCACATTGATCACTCCTCAGTGTCTGCACATACAATGCATTATACACATCAGCCAGTAGATGGCAGCAGAGTTCACAGCACATTGATCAGTCCTCAGTGTCTGCACATACAATGCATTACACACATCAGCCAGTAGATGGCAGCAGAGTGCACAGCACATTGATCAGTCCTCAGTGTCCGCACATACAATGCATTACACACATCAGCCAGTAGATGGCAGCAGAGTGCACAGCACATTGATCACTCCTCAGTGTCTGCACATACAATGCATTACACACATCAGCCAGTAGATGGCAGCAGAGTGCACAGCACATTGATCACTCCTCAGTGTCCACACATACAATGCATTACACACATCAGCCAGTAGATGGCAGCAGAGTGCACAGCACATTGATCAGTCCTCAGTGTCTGCACATACAATGCATTACACACATCAGCCAGTAGATGGCAGCAGAGTACACAGCACATTGATCAGTCCTCAGTGTCTGCACATACAATGCATTACACACATCAGCCAGTAGATGGCAGCAGAGTGCACAGCACATTGATCAGTCCTCAGTGTCCACACATACAATGCATTACACACATCAGCCAGTAGATGGCAGCAGAGTGCACAGCACATTGATCACTCCTCAGTGTCTGCACATACAATGCATTACACACATCAGCCAGTAGATGGCAGCAGAGTGCACAGCACATTGATCAGTCCTCAGTGTCCACACATACAATGCATTACACACATCAGCCAGTAGATGGCAGCAGAGTGCACAGCACATTGATCAGTCCTCAGTGTCCACACATACAATGCATTACACACATCAGCCAGTAGATGGCAGCAGAGTGCACAGCACATTGATCAGTCCTCAGTGTCTGCACATACAATGCATTACACACATCAGCCAGTAGATGGCAGCAGAGTGCACAGCACATTGATCACTCCTCAGTGTCCACACATACAATGCATTACACACATCAGCCAGTAGATGGCAGCAGAGTGCACAGCACATTAATCAGTCCTCAGTGTCTGCACATACAATGCATTACACACATCAGCCAGTAGATGGCAGCAGAGTGCACAGCACATTGATCACTCCTCAGTGTCTGCACATACAATGCATTACACACATCAGCCAGTAGATGGCAGCAGAGTGCACAGCACATTGATCACTCCTCAGTGTCTGCACATACAATGCATTACACACATCAGCCAGTAGATGGCAGCAGAGTGCACAGCACATTGATCACTCCTCAGTGTCCACACATACAATGCATTACACACATCAGCCAGTAGATGGCAGCAGAGTGCACAGCACATTGATCAGTCCTCAGTGTCTGCACATACAATGCATTACACACATCAGCCAGTAGATGGCAGCAGAGTGCACAGCACATTGATCACTCCTCAGTGTCCACACATACAATGCATTACACACATCAGCCAGTAGATGGCAGCAGAGTACACAGCACATTGATCAGACCTCAGTGTCTGCCCATACAATGTATTACACACATCAGCCAGTAGATGGCAGCAGAGTGCACAGCACATTGATCAGTCCTCAGTGTCTGCACATACAATGCATTACACACATCAGCCAGTAGATGGCAGCAGAGTACACAGCACATTGATCAGTCCTCAGTGTCTGCACATACAATGCATTACACACATCAGCCAGTAGATGGCAGCAGAGTGCACAGCACATTGATCAGTCCTCAGTGTCCACACATACAATGCATTACACACATCAGCCAGTAGATGGCAGCAGAGTGCACAGCACATTGATCACTCCTCAGTGTCTGCACATACAATGCATTACACACATCAGCCAGTAGATGGCAGCAGAGTGCACAGCACATTGATCAGTCCTCAGTGTCCACACATACAATGCATTACACACATCAGCCAGTAGATGGCAGCAGAGTACACAGCACATTGATCAGTCCTCAGTGTCTGCACATACAATGCATTACACACATCAGCCAGTAGATGGCAGCAGAGTGTACAGCACATTGATCACTCCTCAGTGTCTGCACATACAATACATTACACACATCAGCCAGTAGATGGCAGCAGAGTGCACAGCACATTGATCAGTCCTCAGTGTCCACACATACAATGCATTATACACATCAGGCAGTAGATGGCAGCAGAGTGCACAGCACATTGATCAGTCCTCAGTGTCCACACATACAATGCATTACACACATCAGCCAGTAGATGGCAGCAGAGTGCACAGCACATTGATCAGTCCTCAGTGTCCACACATACAATGCATTACACACATCAGCCAGTAGATGGCAGCAGAGTGCACAGCACATTGATCAGTCCTCAGTGTCCACACATACAATGCATTATACACATCAGGCAGTAGATGGCAGCAGAGTACATAGCACATTGATCACTCCTCAGTGTCTGCACATACAATGCATTACACACATCAGCCAGTAGATGGCAGCAGAGTACACAGCACATTGATCACTCCTCAGTGTCTGCACATACAATGCATTACACACATCAGCCAGTAGATGGCAGCAGAGTGCACAGCACATTGATCAGTCCTCAGTGTCTGCACATACAATGCATTACACACATCAGCCAGTAGATGGCAGCAGAGTGCACAGCACATTGATCACTCCTCAGTGTCTGCACATACAATGCATTACACACATCAGCCAGTAGATGGCAGCAGAGTGCACAGCACATTGATCAGTCCTCAGTGTCTGCACATACAATGCATTACACACATCAGCCAGTAGATGGCAGCAGAGTGCACAGCACATTGATCAGTCCTCAGTGTCCACACATACAATGCATTATACACATCAGCCAGTAGATGGCAGCAGAGTGCACAGCACATTGATCACTCCTCAGTGTCTGCACATACAATGCATTACACACATCAGCCAGTAGATGGCAGCAGAGTGCACAGCACATTGATCAGTCCTCAGTGTCTGCACATACAATGCATTACACACATCAGCCAGTAGATGGCAGCAGAGTGCACAGCACATTGATCAGTCCTCAGTGTCCACACATACAATGCATTACACACATCAGCCAGTAGATGGCAGCAGAGTGCACAGCACATTGATCACTCCTCAGTGTCTACACATACAATGCATTACACACATCAGCCAGTAGATGGCAGCAGAGTGCACAGCACATTGATCAGTCCTCAGTGTCCACACATACAATGCATTACACACATCAGCCAGTAGATGGCAGCAGAGTGCACAGCACATTGATCACTCCTCAGTGTCCACACATACAATGCATTACACACATCAGCCAGTAGATGGCAGCAGAGTACACAGCACATTGATCAGTCCTCAGTGTCTGCACATACAATGCATTACACACATCAGCCAGTAGATGGCAGCAGAGTGCACAGCACATTGATCATTCCTCAGTGTCTGCACATACAATGCATTACACACATCAGCCAGTAGATGGCAGCAGAGTACACAGCACATTGATCAGTCCTCAGTGTCCGCACATACAGTGCATTGCACACATCAGCCAGTAGATGGCAGCAGAGTGCACAGCACATTGATCAGTCCTCAGTGTCCACACATACAGTGCATTACACACATCAGCCAGTAGATGGCAGCAGAGTGCACAGCACATTGATCACTCCTCAGTGTCCACACATACAATGCATTACACACATCAGCCAGTAGATGGCAGCAGAGTGCACAGCACATTGATCACTCCTCAGTGTCCGCACATACAATGCATTACACACATCAGCCAGTGGATGGCAGCAGAGTGCACAGCACATTGATCACTCCTCAGTGTCTGCACATACAATGCATTACACACATCAGCCAGTAGATGGCAGCAGAGTGCACAGCACATTGATCAGTCCTCAGTGTCTGCACATACAATGCATTACACACATCAGCCAGTATATGGCAGCAGAGTGCACAGCACATTGATCAGTCCTCAGTGTCCGCACATACAATGCATTACACACATCAGCCAGTAGATGGCAGCAGAGTGCACAGCACATTGATCAGTCCTCAGTGTCTGCACATACAATGCATTACACACATCAGCCAGTAGATGGCAGCAGAGTGCACAGCACATTGATCACTCCTCAGTGTCCACACATACAATGCATTACACACATCAGCCAGTAGATGGCAGCAGAGTGCACAGCACATTGATCACTCCTCAGTGTCCACACATACAATGCATTACACACATCAGCCAGTAGATGGCAGCAGAGTGCACAGCACATTGATCACTCCTCAGTGTCCACACATACAATGCATTACACACATCAGCCAGTAGATGGCAGCAGAGTGCACAGCACATTGATCACTCCTCAGTGTCCACACATACAATGCATTACACACATCAGCCAGTATATGGCAGCAGAGTGCACAGCACATTGATCAGTCCTCAGTGTCTGCACATACAATGCATTACACACATCAGCCAGTAGATGGCAGCAGAGTGCACAGCACATTGATCACTCCTCAGTGTCCACACATACAGTGCATTACACACATCAGCCAGTAGATGGCAGCAGAGTGCACAGCACATTGATCAGTCCTCAGTGTCCACACATACAATGCATTACACACATCAGCCAGTAGATGGCAGCAGAGTGCACAGCACATTGATCACTCCTCAGTGTCCACACATACAGTGCATTACACACATCAGCCAGTAGATGGCAGCAGAGTGCACAGCACATTGATCAGTCCTCAGTGTCTGCACATACAATGCATTACACACATCAGCCAGTAGATGGCAGCAGAGTACACAGCACATTGATCAGTCCTCAGTGTCTGCACATACAATGCATTACACACATCAGCCAGTAGATGGCAGCAGAGTACACAGCACATTGATCACTCCTCAGTGTCTGCACATACAATGCATTACACACATCAGCCAGTAGATGGCAGCAGAGTGCACAGCACATTGATCAGTCCTCAGTGTCTGCACATACAATGCATTGCACACATCAGCCAGTAGATGGCAGCAGAGTGCACAGCACATTGATCACTCCTCAGTGTCCGCACATACAATGCATTACACACATCAGCCAGTAGATGGCAGCAGAGTGCACAGCACATTGATCACTCCTCAGTGTCCACACATACAATGCATTACACACATCAGCCAGTAGATGGCAGCAGAGTGCACAGCACATTTATCACTCCTCAGTATCCACACATACAATGCATTACACACATCAGCCAGTAGATGGCAGCAGAGTGCACAGCACATTGATCAGTCCTCAGTGTCTACACATACAATGCATTACACACATCAGCCAGTAGATGGCAGCAGAGTGCACAGCACATCCATCAGTCCTCAGTGTCTGCACATACAATGCATTACACACATCAGCCAGTAGATGGCAGCAGAGTGCACAGCACATTGATCACTCCTCAGTGTCTGCCCATACATTGCATTACACACATCAGCCAGTAGATGGCAGCAGAGTGCACAGCACATTGATCACTCCTCAGTGTCCACACATACAATGCGTTACACACATCAGCCAGTAGATGGCAGCAGAGTACACAGCACATTGATCAGTCCTCAGTGTCCACACATACAATGCATTACACACATCAGCCAGTAGATGGCAGCAGAGTGCACAGCACATTGATCACTCCTCAGTGTCTGCACATACAATGCATTACACACATCAGCCAGTAGATGGCAGCAGAGTACACAGCACATTGATCAGTCCTCAGTGTCTGCACATACAATGCATTATACACATCAGCCAGTAGATGGCAGCAGAGTGCACAGCACATTGATCAGTCCTCAGTGTCTGCACATACAGTGCATTACACACATCAGCCAGTAGATGGCAGCAGAGTGCACAGCACATTGATCACTCCTCAGTGTCTGCACATACAATGCATTACACACATCAGCCAGTAGATGGCAGCAGAGTGCACAGCACATTGATCAGTCCTCAGTGTCTGCACATACAATGCATTACACACATCAGCCAGTAGATGGCAGCAGAGTGCACAGCACATTGATCACTCCTCAGTGTCTGCACATACAATGCATTATACACATCAGCCAGTAGATGGCAGCAGAGTGCACAGCACATTGATCAGTCCTCAGTGTCCACACATACAATGCATTACACACATCAGCCAGTAGATGGCAGCAGAGTGCACAGCACATTGATCAGTCCTCAGTGTCTGCACATACAATGCATTACACACATCAGCCAGTAGATGGCAGCAGAGTGCACAGCACATTGATCACTCCTCAGTGTCCACACATACAATGCATTACACACATCAGCCAGTAGATGGCAGCAGAGTACACAGCACATTGATCAGTCCTCAGTGTCCACACATACAATGCATTACACACATCAGCCAGTAGATGGCAGCAGAGTACACAGCACATTGATCAGTCCTCAGTGTCTGCACATACAATGCATTACACACATCAGCCAGTAGATGGCAGCAGAGTGCACAGCACATTGATCAGTCCTCAGTGTCCACACATACAATGCATTACACACATCAGCCAGTAGATGGCAGCAGAGTACACAGCACATTGATCAGTCCTCAGTGTCTGCACATACAATGCATTACACACATCAGCCAGTAGATGGCAGCAGAGTACACAGCACATTGATCAGTCCTCAGTGTCTGCACATACAATGCATTACACACATCAGCCAGTAGATGGCAGCAGAGTACACAGCACATTGATCTGTCCTCAGTGTCCACACATACAATGCATTACACACATCAGCCAGTAGATGGCAGCAGAGTGCACAGCACATTGATCACTCCTCAGTGTCTGCACATACAATGCATTACACACATCAGCCAGTAGATGGCAGCAGAGTGCACAGCACATTGATCAGTCCTCAGTGTCCACACATACAATGCATTATACACATCAGCCAGTAGATGGCAGCAGAGTACACAGCACATTGATCAGTCCTCAGTGTCCACACATACAGTGCATTACACACATCAGCCAGTAGATGGCAGCAGAGTGCACAGCACATTGATCAGTCCTCAGTGTCCACACATACAATGCATTACACACATCAGCCAGTAGATGGCAGCAGAGTGCACAGCACATTGATCACTCCTCAGTGTCCACACATACAGTGCATTACACACATCAGCCAGTAGATGGCAGCAGAGTGCACAGCACATTGATCAGTCCTCAGTGTCCGCACATACAATGCATTACACACATCAGCCAGTAGATGGCAGCAGAGTACACAGCACATTGATCAGTCCTCAGTGTCCACACATACAATGCATTACACACATCAGCCAGTAGATGGCAGCAGAGTACACAGCACATTGACCACTCCTCAGTGTCTGCACATACAATGCATTACACACATCAGCCAGTAGATGGCAGCAGAGTGCACAGCACATTGATCAGTCCTCAGTGTTTGCACATACAATGCATTACACACATCAGCCAGTAGATGGCAGCAGAGTGCACAGCACATTGATCAGTCCTCAGTGTCCGCACATACAGTGCATTACACACATCAGCCAGTAGATGGCAGCAGAGTGCACAGCACATTGATCAGTCCTCAGTGTCCACACATACAATGCATTACACACATCAGCCAGTAGATGGCAGCAGAGTGCACAGCACATTGATCACTCCTCAGTGTCTGCACATACAGTGCATTACACACATCAGCCAGTAGATGGCAGCAGAGTGCACAGCACATTGATCACTCCTCAGTGTCTGCACATACAATGCATTACACACATCAGCCAGTAGATGGCAGCAGAGTGCACAGCACATTGATCAGTCCTCAGTGTTTGCACATACAATGCATTACACACATCAGCCAGTAGATGGCAGCAGAGTGCACAGCACATTGATCAGTCCTCAGTGTCCACACATACAATGCATTACACACATCAGCCAGTAGATGGCAGCAGAGTGCACAGCACATTGATCACTCCTCAGTGTCTGCACATACAGTGCATTACACACATCAGCCAGTAGATGGCAGCAGAGTGCACAGCACATTGATCAGTCCTCACTGTCTGCACATACAATGCATTACACACATCAGCCAGTAGATGGCAGCAGAGTACACAGCACATTGATCACTCCTCAGTGTCTGCACATACAATGCATTACACACATCAGCCAGTAGATGGCAGCAGAGTGCACAGCACATTGATCACTCCTCAGTGTCTGCACATACAATGCATTACACACATCAGCCAGTAGATGGCAGCAGAGTGCACAGCACATTGATCACTCCTCAGTGTCTGCACATACAATGCATTACACACATCAGCCAGTAGATGGCAGCAGAGTGCACAGCACATTGATCACTCCTCAGTGTCTGCACATACAATGCATTACACACATCAGCCAGTAGATGGCAGCAGAGTGCACAGCACATTGATCAGTCCTCAGTGTCTGCACATACAATGCATTACACACATCAGCCAGTAGATGGCAGCAGAGTGCACAGCACATTGATCACTCCTCAGTGTCTGCACATACAATGCATTATACACATCAGCCAGTAGATGGCAGCAGAGTGCACAGCACATTGATCACTCCTCAGTGTCTGCACATACAATGCATTACACACATCAGCCAGTAGATGGCAGCAGAGTGCACAGCACATTGATCAGTCCTCAGTGTCTGCACATACAATGCATTACACACATCAGCCAGTAGATGGCAGCAGAGTGCACAGCACATTGATCAGTCCTCAGTGTCTGCACATACAATGCATTACACACATCAGCCAGTAGATGGCAGCAGAGTGCACAGCACATTGATCAGTCCTCAGTGTCTGCACATACAATGCATTACACACATCAGCCAGTAGATGGCAGCAGAGTGCACAGCACATTGATCAGTCCTCAGTGTCCACACATACAATGCATTACACACATCAGCCAGTAGATGGCAGCAGAGTGCACAGCACATTGATCACTCCTCAGTGTCCGCACATACAATGCATTACACACATCAGCCAGTAGATGGCAGCAGAGTGCACAGCACATTGATCACTCCTCAGTGTCTGCACATACAATGCATTACACACATCAGCCAGTAGATGGCAGCAGAGTGCACAGCACATTGATCAGTCCTCAGTGTCTGCACATACAATGCATTATACACATCAGCCAGTAGATGGCAGCAGAGTGCACAGCACATTGATCACTCCTCAGTGTCTGCACATACAATGCATTACACACATCAGCCAGTAGATGGCAGCAGAGTACACAGCACATTGATCAGTCCTCAGTGTCTGCACATACAATGCATTACACACATCAGCCAGTAGATGGCAGCAGAGTGCACAGCACATTGATCACTCCTCAGTGTCTGCACATACAGTGCATTACACACATCAGCCAGTAGATGGCAGCAGAGTGCACAGCACATTGATCACTCCTCAGTGTCTGCACATACAATGCATTACACACATCAGCCAGTAGATGGCAGCAGAGTGCACAGCACATTGATCACTCCTCAGTGTCTGCACATACAATGCATTACACACATCAGCCAGTAGATGGCAGCAGAGTACACAGCACATTGATCAGTCCTCAGTGTCTGCACATACAATGCATTACACACATCAGCCAGTAGATGGCAGCAGAGTACACAGCACATTGATCAGTCCTCAGTGTCTGCACATACAATGCATTACACACATCAGCCAGTAGATGGCAGCAGAGTGCACAGCACATTGATCACTCCTCAGTGTCCACACATACAATGCATTACACACATCAGCCAGTAGATGGCAGCAGAGTGCACAGCACATTGATCAGTCCTCAGTGTCTGCACATACAATGCATTACACACATCAGCCAGTAGATGGCAGCAGAGTGCACAGCACATTAATCAGTCCTCAGTGTCTGCACATACAGTGCATTACACACATCAGCCAGTAGATGGCAGCAGAGTGCACAGCACATTGAACACTCCTCAGTGTCCACACATACAATGCATTAAACACATCAGCCAGTAGATGGCAGCAGAGTGCACAGCACATTGATCAGTCCTCAGTGTCTGCACATACAATGCATTACACACATCAGCCAGTAGATGGCAGCAGAGTGCACAGCACATTGATCACTCCTCAGTGTCCACACATACAGTGCATTATACACATCAGCCAGTAGATGGCAGCAGAGTGCACAGCACATTGATCACTCCTCAGTGTCTGCACATACAATGCATTACACACATCAGCCAGTAGATGGCAGCAGAGTACACAGCACATTGATCAGTCCTCAGTGTCTGCACATACAATGCATTACACACATCAGCCAGTAGATGGCAGCAGAGTGCACAGCACATTGATCAGTCCTCAGTGTCCACACATACAATGCATTACACACATCAGCCAGCAGATGGCAGCAGAGTGCACAGCACATTGATCACTCCTCAATGTCCACACATACAATGCATTACACACATCAGCCAGTAGATGGCAGCAGAGTGCACAGCACATTGATCAGTCCTCAGTGTCTGCACATACAATGCATTACACACATCAGCCAGTAGATGGCAGCAGAGTGCACAGCACATTAATCAGTCCTCAGTGTCTGCACATACAGTGCATTACACACATCAGCCAGTAGATGGCAGCAGAGTGCACAGCACATTGAGCACTCCTCAGTGTCCGCACATACAGTGCATTACACACATCAGCCAGTAGATGGCAGCAGAGTGCACAGCACATTGATCACTCCTCAGTGTCCACACATACAATGCATTACACACATCAGCCAGTAGATGGCAGCAGAGTGCACAGCACATTGATCAGTCCTCAGTGTCTGCACATACAATGCATTACACACATCAGCCAGTAGATGGCAGCAGAGTGCACAGCACATTGATCAGTCCTCAGTGTCCACACATACAATGCATTATACACATCAGGCAGTAGATGGCAGCAGAGTACACAGCACATTGATCACTTTTCAGTGTCTGCACATACAATGCATTACACACATCAGCCAGTAGATGGCAGCAGAGTACACAGCACATTGATCACTCCTCAGTGTCCACACATACAATGCATTACACACATCAGCCAGTAGATGGCAGCAGAGTGCACAGCACATTGATCACTCCTCAGTGTCCACACATACAATGCATTATACACATCAGGCAGTAGATGGCAGCAGAGTGCACAGCACATTGATCAGTCCTCAGTGTCTGCACATACAATGCATTATACACATCAGCCAGTAGATGGCAGCAGAGTGCACAGCACATTGATCAGTCCTCAGTGTCTACACATACAATGCATTACACACATCAACCAGTAGATGGCAGCAGAGTACACAGCACATTGATCAGTCCTCAGTGTCCACACATACAATGCATTACACACATCAGCCAGTAGATGGCAGCAGAGCACACAGCACATTGATCAGTCCTCAGTGTCTGCACATACAATGCATTACACACATCAGCCAGTAGATGGCAGCAGAGTACACAGCACATTGATCAGACCTCAGTGTCTGCACATACAATGCATTACACACATCAGCCAGTAGATGGCAGCAGAGTGCACAGCACATTGATCACTCCTCAGTGTCCGCACATACAGTGCATTACACACATCAGCCAGTAGATGGCAGCAGAGTGCACAGCACATTGATCACTCCTCAGTGTCCACACATACAATGCATTACACACATCAGCCAGTAGATGGCAGCAGAGTGCACAGCACATTGATCAGTCCTCAGTGTCTGCACATACAATGCATTACACACATCAGCCAGTAGATGGCAGCATAGTGCACAGCACATTGATCAGTCCTCAGTGTCTGCACACACAATGCATTACACACATCAGCCAGTAGATGGCAGCAGAGTACACAGCACATTGATCAGTCCTCAGTGTCTGCACATACAATGCATTACACACATCAGCCAGTAGATGGCAGCAGAGTGCACAGCACATTGATCACTCCTCAGTGTCCACACATACAATGCATTATACACATCAGCCAGTAGATGGCAGCAGAGTGCACAGCACATTGATCACTCCTCAGTGTCCACACATACAATGCATTACACACATCAGGCAGTAGATGGCAGCAGAGTGCACAGCACATTGATCACTCCTCAGTGTCCACACATACAATGCATTACACACATCAGCCAGTAGATGGCAGCAGAGTACACAGCACATTGATCACTCCTCAGTGTCTGCACATACAATGCATTACACACATCAGCCAGTAGATGGCAGCAGAGTGCACAGCACATTGATCAGTCCTCAGTGTCTGCACATACAATGCATTACACACATCAGCCAGTAGATGGCAGCAGAGTACACAGCACATTGATCAGTCCTCAGTGTCCACACATACAATGCATTACACACATCAGCCAGTAGATGGCAGCAGAGCACACAGCACATTGATCAGTCCTCAGTGTCTGCACATACAATGCATTACACACATCAGCCAGTAGATGGCAGCAGAGTGCACAGCACATTGATCAGTCCTCAGTGTCTGCACATACAATGCATTACACACATCAGCCAGTAGATGGCAGCAGAGTGCACAGCACATTGATCAGTCCTCAGTGTCTGCACATACAGTGCATTATACACATCAGCCAGTAGATGGCAGCAGAGTGCACAGCACATTGATCAGTCCTCAGTGTCTGCACATACAGTGCATTACACACATCAGCCAGTAGATGGCAGCAGAGTGCACAGCACATTGATCACTCCTCAGTGTCCACACATACAATGCATTACACACATCAGCCAGTAGATGGCAGCAGAGTACACAGCACATTGATCAGTCCTCAGTGTCCACACATACAATGCATTACACACATCAGCCAGTAGATGGCAGCAGAGTGCACAGCACATTGATCACTCCTCAGTGTCTGCACATACAATGCATTACACACATCAGCCAGTAGATGGCAGCAGAGTGCACAGCACATTGATCAGTCCTCAGTGTCTGCACATACAATGCATTACACACATCAGCCAGTAGATGGCAGCAGAGTGCACAGCACATTGATCACTCCTCAGTGTCTGCACATACAGTGCATTACACACATCAGCCAGTAGATGGCAGCAGAGTGCACAGCACATTGATCAGTCCTCAGTGTCCACACATACAATGCATTATACACATCAGGCAGTAGATGGCAGCAGAGTGCACAGCACATTGATCACTCCTCAGTGTCCACACATACAATGCATTACACACATCAGCCAGTAGATGGCAGCAGAGTGCACAGCACATTGATCATTCCTCAGTGTCCGCACATACAATGCATTACACACATCAGCCAGTAGATGGCAGCAGAGTGCACAGCACATTGATCACTCCTCAGTGTCCACACATACAATGCATTACACACATCAGCCAGTAGATGGCAGCAGAGTGCACAGCACATTGATCACTCCTCAGTGTCCGCACATACAATGCATTACACACATCAGCCAGTAGATGGCAGCAGAGTGCACAGCACATTGATCAGTCCTCAGTGTCCACACATACAATGCATTACACACATCAGCCAGTAGATGGCAGCAGAGTGCACAGCACATTGATCAGTCCTCAGTGTCCACACATACAATGCATTACACACATCAGCCAGTAGATGGCAGCAGAGTGCACAGCACATTGATCAGTCCTCAGTGTCTGCACATACAATGCATTACACACATCAGCCAGTAGATGGCAGCAGAGTGCACAGCACATTGATCACTCCTCAGTGTCTGCACATACAATGCATTACACACATCAGCCAGTAGATGGCAGCAGAGTACACAGCACATTGATCACTCCTCAGTGTCCGCACATACAATGCATTACACACATCAGCCAGTAGATGGCAGCAGAGTGCACAGCACATTGATCAGTCCTCAGTGTCCGCACATACAATGCATTACACACATCAGCCAGTAGATGGCAGCAGAGTACACAGCACATTGATCACTCCTCAGTGTCTGCACATACAATGCATTACACACATCAGCCAGTAGATGGCAGCAGAGTGCACAGCACATTGATCACTCCTCAGTGTCCACACATACAATGCATTACACACATCAGCCAGTAGATGGCAGCAGAGTGCACAGCACATTGATCAGTCCTCAGTGTCCACACATACAATGCATTACACACATCAGCCAGTAGATGGCAGCAGAGTGCACAGCACATTGATCAGTCCTCAGTGTCTGCACATACAATGCATTACACACATCAGCCAGTAGATGGCAGCAGAGTGCACAGCACATTGATCAGTCCTCAGTGTCTGCACATACAATGCATTACACACATCAGCCAGTAGATGGCAGCAGAGTGCACAGCACATTGATCACTCCTCAGTGTCTGCACATACAATGCATTACACACATCAGCCAGTAGATGGCAGCAGAGTGCACAGCACATTTATCAGTCCTCAGTGTCCGCACATACAATGCATTACACACATCAGCCAGTAGATGGCAGCAGAGTGCACAGCACATTGATCAGTCCTCAGTGTCTGCACATACAATGCATTACACACATCAGCCAGTAGATGGCAGCAGAGTGCACAGCACATTGATCAGTCCTCAGTGTCTGCACATACAATGCATTACACACATCAGCCAGTAGATGGCAGCAGAGTGCACAGCACATTGATCACTCCTCAGTGTCCGCACATACAATGCATTACACACATCAGCCAGTAGATGGCAGCAGAGTGCACAGCACATTGATCAGTCCTCAGTGTCTGCACATACAATGCATTACACACATCAGCCAGTAGATGGCAGCAGAGTGCACAGCACATTGATCACTCCTCAGTGTCTGCACATACAATGCATTACACACATCAGCCAGTAGATGGCAGCAGAGCACACAGCACATTCATCAGTCCTCAGTGTCTGCACATACAATGCATTACACACATCAGCCAGTAGATGGCAGCAGAGTGCACAGCACATTGATCAGACCTCAGTGTCTGCACATACAATGCATTACACACATCAGCCAGTAGATGGCAGCAGAGTGCACAGCACATTGATCAGTCCTCAGTGTCTGCACATACAATGCATTACACACATCAGCCAGTAGATGGCAGCAGAGTGCACAGCACATTGATCACTCCTCAGTGTCCGCACATACAGTGCATTACACACATCAGGCAGTAGATGGCAGCAGAGTGCACAGCACATTGATCACTCCTCAGTGTCCACACATACAATGCATTACACACATCAGCCAGTAGATGGCAGCAGAGTGCACAGCACATTGATCACTCCTCAGTGTCTGCACATACAATGCATTACACACATCAGCCAGTAGATGGCAGCAGAGTGCACAGCACATTGATCACTCCTCAGTGTCCACACATACAATGCATTACACACATCAGCCAGTAGATGGCAGCAGAGTACACAGCACATTGATCAGTCCTCAGTGTCTGCACATACAGTGCATTACACACATCAGCCAGTAGATGGCAGCAGAGTGCACAGCACATTGATCACTCCTCAGTGTCTGCACATACAATGCATTACACACATCAGCCAGTAGATGGCAGCAGAGTGCACAGCACATTGATCAGTCCTCAGTGTCCGCACATACAATGCATTACACACATCAGCCAGTAGATGGCAGCAGAGTGCACAGCACATTGATCACTCCTCAGTGTCTGCACATACAATGCATTACACACATCAGCCAGTAGATGGCAGCAGAGTACACAGCACATTGATCACTCCTCAGTGTCTGCACATACAATGCATTACACACATCAGCCAGTAGATGGCAGCAGAGTGCACAGCACATTGATCACTCCTCAGTGTCCACACATACAATGCATTACACACATCAGCCAGTAGATGGCAGCAGAGTGCACAGCACATTGATCACTCCTCAGTGTCCACACATACAATGCATTACACACATCAGCCAGTAGATGGCAGCAGAGTGCACAGCACATTGATCAGTCCTCAGTGTCCACACATACAATGCATTACACACATCAGCCAGTAGATGGCAGCAGAGTGCACAGCACATTGATCAGTCCTCAGTGTCTGCACATACAATGCATTACACACATCAGCCAGTAGATGGCAGCAGAGTGCACAGCACATTGATCACTCCTCAGTGTCTGCACATACAATGCATTACACACATCAGCCAGTAGATGGCAGCAGAGTGCACAGCACATTTATCAGTCCTCAGTGTCTGCACATACAATGCATTACACACATCAGCCAGTAGATGGCAGCAGAGTGCACAGCACATTTATCAGTCCTCAGTGTCCGCACATACAATGCATTACACACATCAGCCAGTAGATGGCAGCAGAGTGCACAGCACATTGATCAGTCCTCAGTGTCTGCACATACAATGCATTACACACATCAGCCAGTAGATGGCAGCAGAGTGCACAGCACATTGATCAGTCCTCAGTGTCTGCACATACAATGCATTACACACATCAGCCAGTAGATGGCAGCAGAGTGCACAGCACATTGATCACTCCTCAGTGTCCGCACATACAATGCATTACACACATCAGCCAGTAGATGGCAGCAGAGTGCACAGCACATTGATCAGTCCTCAGTGTCTGCACATACAATGCATTACACACATCAGCCAGTAGATGGCAGCAGAGTGCACAGCACATTGATCAGTCCTCAGTGTCTGCACATACAATGCATTACACACATCAGCCAGTAGATGGCAGCAGAGTGCACAGCACATTGATCACTCCTCAGTGTCTGCACATACAATGCATTACACACATCAGCCAGTAGATGGCAGCAGAGTGCACAGCACATTGATCACTCCTCAGTGTCCACACATACAATGCATTACACACATCAGCCAGTAGATGGCAGCAGAGTGCACAGCACATTGATCAGTCCTCAGTGTCTGCACATACAATGCATTACACACATCAGCCAGTAGATGGCAGCAGAGTGCACAGCACATTGATCACTCCTCAGTGTCCACACATACAATGCATTACACACATCAGCCAGTAGATGGCAGCAGAGTGCACAGCACATTGATCAGACCTCAGTGTCTGCACATACAATGCATTACACACATCAGCCAGTAGATGGCAGCAGAGTGCACAGCACATTGATCACTCCTCAGTGTCTGCACATACAATGCATTACACACATCAGCCAGTAGATGGCAGCAGAGTGCACAGCACATTGATCACTCCTCAGTGTCCGCACATACAGTGCATTACACACATCAGCCAGTAGATGGCAGCAGAGTGCACAGCACATTGATCACTCCTCAGTGTCCACACATACAATGCATTACACACATCAGCCAGTAGATGGCAGCAGAGTGCACAGCACATTGATCACTCCTCAGTGTCTGCACATACAATGCATTACACACATCAGCCAGTAGATGGCAGCAGAGTGCACAGCACATTGATCACTCCTCAGTGTCTGCACATACAATGCATTACACACATCAGCCAGTAGATGGCAGCAGAGTACACAGCACATTGATCACTCCTCAGTGTCTGCACATACAATGCATTACACACATCAGCCAGTAGATGGCAGCAGAGTGCACAGCACATTGATCACTCCTCAGTGTCCACACATACAATGCATTATACACATCAGGCAGTAGATGGCAGCAGAGTGCACAGCACATTGATCACTCCTCAGTGTCTGCACATACAATGCATTACACACATCAGCCAGTAGATGGCAGCAGAGTGCACAGCACATTGATCACTCCTCAGTGTCCACACATACAATGCATTATACACATCAGGCAGTAGATGGCAGCAGAGTGCACAGCACATTGATCACTCCTCAGTGTCTACACATACAATGCATTACACACATCAGCCAGTAGATGGCAGCAGAGTACACAGCACATTGATCAGTCCTCAGTGTCCACACATACAATGCATTACACACATCAGCCAGTAGATGGCAGCAGAGTGCACAGCACATTGATCAGTCCTCAGTGTCTGCACATACAATGCATTACACACATCAGGCAGTAGATGGCAGCAGAGTGCACAGCACATTGATCACTCCTCAGTGTCTGCACATACAATGCATTACACACATCAGCCAGTAGATGGCAGCAGAGTACACAGCACATTGATCACTCCTCAGTGTCTGCACATACAATGCATTACACACATCAGCCAGTAGATGGCAGCAGAGTGCACAGCACATTGATCACTCCTCAGTGTCCACACATACAATGCATTATACACATCAGGCAGTAGATGGCAGCAGAGTGCACAGCACATTGATCACTCCTCAGTGTCTGCACATACAATGCATTACACACATCAGCCAGTAGATGGCAGCAGAGTGCACAGCACATTGATCACTCCTCAGTGTCCACACATACAATGCATTATACACATCAGGCAGTAGATGGCAGCAGAGTGCACAGCACATTGATCACTCCTCAGTGTCTGCACATACAATGCATTACACACATCAGCCAGTAGATGGCAGCAGAGTGCACAGCACATTGATCAGTCCTCAGTGTCCACACATACAATGCATTATACACATCAGGCAGTAGATGGCAGCAGAGTACACAGCACATTGATCACTCCTCAGTGTCCACACATACAATGCATTACACACATCAGCCAGTAGATGGCAGCAGAGTGCACAGCACATTGATCACTCCTCAGTGTCTACACATACAATGCATTACACACATCAGCCAGTAGATGGCAGCAGAGCACACAGCACATTGATCAGTCCTCAGTGTCTGCACATACAATGCATTACACACATCAGCCAGTAGATGGCAGCAGAGTGCACAGCACATTGATCAGTCCTCAGTGTCTGCACATACAATGCATTACACACATCAGCCAGTAGATGGCAGCAGAGTGCACAGCACATTGATCAGTCCTCAGTGTCTGCACATACAATGCATTACACACATCAGCCAGTAGATGGCAGCAGAGTGCACAGCACATTGATCAGTCCTCAGTGTCCACACATACAATGCATTACACACATCAGCCAGTAGATGGCAGCAGAGTGCACAGCACATTGATCACTCCTCAGTGTCTGCACATACAATGCATTACACACATCAGCCAGTAGATGGCAGCAGAGTGCACAGCACATTGATCAGTCCTCAGTGTCCACACATACAATGCATTATACACATCAGCCAGTAGATGGCAGCAGAGTGCACAGCACATTGATCACTCCTCAGTGTCCACACATACAATGCATTACACACATCAGCCAGTAGATGGCAGCAGAGTACACAGCACATTGATCACTCCTCAGTGTCTGCACATACAATGCATTACACACATCAGCCAGTAGATGGCAGCAGAGTGCACAGCACATTGATCACTCCTCAGTGTCTGCACATACAATGCATTACACACATCAGCCAGTAGATGGCAGCAGAGTACACAGCACATTGATCACTCCTCAGTGTCCGCACATACAATGCATTACACACATCAGCCAGTAGATGGCAGCAGAGTGCACAGCACATTGATCACTCCTCAGTGTCCTCACATACAATGCATTACACACATCAGCCAGTAGATGGCAGCAGAGTGCACAGCACATTGATCAGTCCTCAGTGTCCGCACATACAATGCATTACACACATCAGCCAGTAGATGGCAGCAGAGTACACAGCACATTGATCACTCCTCAGTGTCTGCACATACAATGCATTACACACATCAGCCAGTAGATGGCAGCAGAGTGCACAGCACATTGATCACTCCTCAGTGTCCACACATACAATGCATTACACACATCAGCCAGTAGATGGCAGCAGAGTGCACAGCACATTGATCAGTCCTCAGTGTCCACACATACAATGCATTACACACATCAGCCAGTAGATGGCAGCAGAGTGCACAGCACATTGATCAGTCCTCAGTGTCTGCACATACAATGCATTACACACATCAGCCAGTAGATGGCAGCAGAGTGCACAGCACATTGATCAGTCCTCAGTGTCTGCACATGCAATGCATTACACACATCAGCCAGTAGATGGCAGCAGAGTGCACAGCACATTGATCAGTCCTCAGTGTCCACACATACAATGCATTACACACATCAGCCAGTAGATGGCAGCAGAGTGCACAGCACATTGATCAGTCCTCAGTGTCTGCACATACAGTGCATTGCACACATCAGCCAGTAGATGGCAGCAGAGTGCACAGCACATTGATCAGTCCTCAGTGTCCGCACATACAATGCATTACACACATCAGCCAGTAGATGGCAGCAGAGTGCACAGCACATTGATCAGTCCTCAGTGTCTGCACATACAATGCATTACACACATCAGCCAGTAGATGGCAGCAGAGTGCACAGCACATTGATCACTCCTCAGTGTCCACACATACAATGCATTACACACATCAGCCAGTAGATGGCAGCAGAGTGCACAGCACATTGATCAGTCCTCAGTGTCTGCACATACAATGCATTACACACATCAGCCAGTAGATGGCAGCAGAGTGCACAGCACATTGATCACTCCTCAGTGTCCACACATACAATGCATTACACACATCAGCCAGTAGATGGCAGCAGAGTGCACAGCACATTGATCACTCCTCAGTGTCTGCACATACAATGCATTACATACATCAGCCAGTAGATGGCAGCAGAGTGCACAGCACATTGATCAGTCCTCAGTGTCTGCACATACAATGCATTACACACATCAGCCAGTAGATGGCAGCAGAGTGCACAGCACATTGATCACTCCTCAGTGTCTGCACATACAATGCATTACACACATCAGCCAGTAGATGGCAGCAGAGTGCACAGCACATTGATCACTCCTCAGTGTCCGCACATACAATGCATTACACACATCAGCCAGTAGATGGCAGCAGAGTGCACAGCACATTGATCAGTCCTCAGTGTCTGCACATACAATGCATTACACACATCAGCCAGTAGATGGCAGCAGAGTACACAGCACATTGATCAGTCCTCAGTGTCCACACATACAATGCATTACACACATCAGCCAGTAGATGGCAGCAGAGTACACAGCACATTGATCACTCCTCAGTGTCTGCACATACAATGCATTACACACATCAGCCAGTAGCTGGCAGCAGAGTGCACAGCACATTGATCAGTCCTCAGTGTCTACACATACAGTGCATTACACACATCAGCCAGTAGATGGCAGCAGAGTGCACAGCACATTGATCACTCCTCAGTGTCTGCACATACAATGCATTATACACATCAGCCAGTAGATGGCAGCAGAGTGCACAGCACATTGATCAGTCCTCAGTGTCCACACATACAATGCATTACACACATCAGCCAGTAGATGGCAGCAGAGTGCACAGCACATTGATCAGTCCTCAGTGTCTGCACATACAATGCATTACACACATCAGCCAGTAGATGGCAGCAGAGTACACAGCACATTGATCAGTCCTCAGTGTCTGCACATACAGTGCATTACACACATCAGCCAGTAGATGGCAGCAGAGTGCACAGCACATTGATCACTCCTCAGTGTCTGCACATACAATGCATTACACACATCAGCCAGTAGATGGCAGCAGAGTGCACAGCACATTGATCACTCCTCAGTGTCTGCACATACAATGCATTATACACATCAGCCAGTAGATGGCAGCAGAGTGCACAGCACATTGATCAGTCCTCAGTGTCCACACATACAATGCATTACACACATCAGCCAGTAGATGGCAGCAGAGTACACAGCACATTGATCAGTCCTCAGTGTCTGCACATACAATGCATTACACACATCAGCCAGTAGATGGCAGCAGAGTGCACAGCACATTGATCACTCCTCAGTGTCCGCACATACAATGCATTACACACATCAGCCAGTAGATGGCAGCAGAGTGCACAGCACATTGATCACTCCTCAGTGTCCACACATACAATGCATTACACACATCAGCCAGTAGATGGCAGCAGAGTGCACAGCACATTGATCACTCCTCAGTGTCCACACATACAATGCATTACACACATCAGCCAGTAGATGGCAGCAGAGTACACAGCACATTGATCAGTCCTCAGTGTCTGCACATACAATGCATTACACACATCAGCCAGTAGATGGCAGCAGAGTGCACAGCACATTGATCACTCCTCAGTGTCCGCACATACAATGCATTACACACATCAGCCAGTAGATGGCAGCAGAGTGCACAGCACATTGATCAGTCCTCAGTGTCTGCACATACAATGCATTACACACATCAGCCAGTAGATGGCAGCAGAGTGCACAGCACATTGATCACTCCTCAGTGTCCATACATACAATGCATTACACACATCAGCCAGTAGATGGCAGCAGAGTACACAGCACATTGATCACTCCTCAGTGTCTGCACATACAATGCATTACACACATCAGCCAGTAGATGGCAGCAGAGTGCACAGCACATTGATCACTCCTCAGTGTCCGCACATACAATGCATTACACACATCAGCCAGTAGATGGCAGCAGAGTGCACAGCACATTGATCAGTCCTCAGTGTCTGCACATACAGTGCATTACACACATCAGCCAGTAGATGGCAGCAGAGTGCACAGCACATTGATCACTCCTCAGTGTCCGCACATACAATGCATTACACACATCAGCCAGTAGATGGCAGCAGAGTGCACAGCACATTGATCACTCCTCAGTGTCTGCACATACAATGCATTACACACATCAGCCAGTAGATGGCAGCAGAGTACACAGCACATTGATCACTCCTCAGTGTCCACACATACAATGCATTACACACATCAGCCAGTAGATGGCAGCAGAGTGCACAGCACATTGATCACTCCTCAGTGTCCACACATACAATGCATTACACACATCAGCCAGTAGATGGCAGCAGAGTGCACAGCACATTGATCACTCCTCAGTGTCTGCCCATACATTGCATTACACACATCAGCCAGTAGATGGCAGCAGAGTGCACAGCACATTGATCACTCCTCAGTGTCCACACATACAATGCATTACACACATCAGCCAGTAGATGGCAGCAGAGTGCACAGCACATTGATCACTCCTCAGTGTCTGCCCATACATTGCATTACACACATCAGCCAGTAGATGGCAGCAGAGTGCACAGCACATTGATCACTCCTCAGTGTCTGCACATACAGTGCATTACACACATCAGCCAGTAGATGGCAGCAGAGTGCACAGCACATTGATCACTCCTCAGTGTCTGCACATACAATGCATTACACACATCAGCCAGTAGATGGCAGCAGAGTGCACAGCACATTGATCAGTCCTCAGTGTCCACACATACAATGCATTACACACATCAGCCAGCAGATGGCAGCAGAGTGCACAGCACATTGATCAGTCCTCAGTGTCCACACATACAATGCATTACACACATCAGCCAGTAGATGGCAGCAGAGTACACAGCACATTGATCACTCCTCAGTGTCTGCACATACAATGCATTACACACATCAGCCAGTAGATGGCAGCAGAGTGCACAGCACATTGATCACTCCTCAGTGTCTGCACATACAATGCATTACACACATCAGCCAGTAGATGGCAGCAGAGTGCACAGCACATTGATCACTCCTCAGTGTCCGCACATACAATGCATTACACACATCAGCCAGTAGATGGCAGCAGAGTGCACAGCACATTGATCACTCCTCAGTGTCCGCACATACAGTGCATTACACACATCAGCCAGTAGATGGCAGCAGAGTGCACAGCACATTGATCACTCCTCAGTGTCTGCCCATACATTGCATTACACACATCAGCCAGTAGATGGCAGCAGAGTGCACAGCACATTGATCACTCCTCAGTGTCCACACATACAATGCATTACACACATCAGCCAGTAGATGGCAGCAGAGTGCACAGCACATTGATCAGTCCTCAGTGTCTGCACATACAGTGCATTGCACACATCAGCCAGTAGATGGCAGCAGAGTGCACAGCACATTGATCAGTCCTCAGTGTCCACACATACAATGCATTACACACATCAGCCAGTAGATGGCAGCAGAGTGCACAGCACATTGATCACTCCTCAGTGTCTGCACATACAATGCATTACACACATCAGCCAGTAGATGGCAGCAGAGTGCACAGCACATTGATCACTCCTCAGTGTCTGCCCATACATTGCATTACACACATCAGCCAGTAGATGGCAGCAGAGTGCACAGCACATTGATCACTCCTCAGTGTCCACACATACAATGCATTACACACATCAGCCAGTAGATGGCAGCAGAGTGCACAGCACATTGATCACTCCTCAGTGTCTGCACATACAATGCATTATACACATCAGCCAGTAGATGGCAGCAGAGTGCACAGCACATTGATCAGTCCTCAGTGTCTGCACATACAGTGCATTACACACATCAGCCAGTAGATGGCAGCAGAGTGCACAGCACATTGATCACTCCTCAGTGTCTGCACATACAATGCATTACACACATCAGCCAGTAGATGGCAGCAGAGTGCACAGCACATTGATCACTCCTCAGTGTCTGCCCATACATTGCATTACACACATCAGCCAGTAGATGGCAGCAGAGTGCACAGCACATTGATCACTCCTCAGTGTCCACACATACAATGCATTACACACATCAGCCAGTAGATGGCAGCAGAGTGCACAGCACATTGATCAGTCCTCAGTGTCCACACATTCAATGCATTACACACATCAGCCAGTAGATGGCAGCAGAGTGCACAGCACATTAATCAGTCCTCAGTGTCCACACATACAATGCATTATACACATCAGCCAGTAGATGGCAGCAGAGTGCACAGCACATTGATCACTCCTCAGTGTCTGCACATACAATGCATTACACACATCAGCCAGTAGATGGCAGCAGAGTGCACAGCACATTGATCAGTCCTCAGTGTCTGCACATACAATGCATTACACACATCAGCCAGTAGATGGCAGCAGAGTGCACAGCACATTGATCAGTCCTCAGTGTCTGCACATACAATGCATTACACACATCAGCCAGTAGATGGCAGCAGAGTGCACAGCACATTGATCACTCCTCAGTGTCCACACATTCAATGCATTACACACATCAGCCAGTAGATGGCAGCAGAGTGCACAGCACATTGATCAGTCCTCAGTGTCTGCACATACAATGCATTACACACATCAGCCAGTAGATGGCAGCAGAGTGCACAGCACATTGATCAGTCCTCAGTGTCTGCACATACAATGCATTACACACATCAGCCAGTAGATGGCAGCAGAGTGCACAGCACATTGATCACTCCTCAGTGTCTGCACATACAATGCATTACACACATCAGCCAGTAGATGGCAGCAGAGTGCACAGCACATTGATCACTCCTCAGTGTCCGCACATACAATGCATTACACACATCAGCCAGTAGATGGCAGCAGAGTACACAGCACATTGATCACTCCTCAGTGTCTGCACATACAATGCATTACACACATCAGCCAGTAGATGGCAGCAGAGTGCACAGCACATTGATCAGTCCTCAGTGTCTGCACATACAATGCATTACACACATCAGCCAGTAGATGGCAGCAGAGTGCACAGCACATTGATCACTCCTCAGTGTCTGCACATACAATGCATTACACACATCAGCCAGTAGATGGCAGCAGAGTGCACAGCACATTGATCAGTCCTCAGTGTCCACACATACAATGCATTACACACATCAGCCAGTAGATGGCAGCAGAGTGCACAGCACATTGATCAGTCCTCAGTGTCCACACATACAATGCATTACACACATCAGCCAGTAGATGGCAGCAGAGTGCACAGCACATTGATCACTCCTCAGTGTCCACACATACAATGCATTACACACATCAGCCAGTAGATGGCAGCAGAGTGCACAGCACATTGATCACTCCTCAGTGTCTGCACATACAATGCATTATACACATCAGCCAGTAGATGGCAGCAGAGTGCACAGCACATTGATCACTCCTCAGTGTCCACACATTCAATGCATTACACACATCAGCCAGTAGATGGCAGCAGAGTGCACAGCACATTGATCACTCCTCAGTGTCCACACATTCAATGCATTACACACATCAGCCAGTAGATGGCAGCAGAGTGCACAGCACATTGATCACTCCTCAGTGTCCACACATACAATGCATTACACACATCAGCCAGTAGATGGCAGCAGAGTGCACAGCACATTGATGAGTCCTCAGTGTCCACACATACAATGCATTACACACATCAGCCAGTAGATGGCAGCAGAGTGCACAGCACATTGATCAGTCCTCAGTGTCTGCACATACAATGCATTACACACATCAGCCAGTAGATGGCAGCAGAGTGCACAGCACATTGATCACTCCTCAGTGTCTGCACATACAATGCATTACACACATCAGCCAGTAGATGGCAGCAGAGTGCACAGCACATTGATCAGTCCTCAGTGTCCGCACATACAATGCATTACACACATCAGCCAGTAGATGGCAGCAGAGTGCACAGCACATTGATCACTCCTCAGTGTCCACACATACAATGCATTACACACATCAGCCAGTAGATGGCAGCAGAGTGCACAGCACATTGATCAGTCCTCAGTGTCTGCACATACAATGCATTACACACATCAGCCAGTAGATGGCAGCAGAGTGCACAGCACATTGATCAGTCCTCAGTGTCCACACATACAATGCATTACACACATCAGCCAGTAGATGGCAGCAGAGTGCACAGCACATTGATCAGTCCTCAGTGTCTGCACATACAATGCATTACACACATCAGCCAGTAGATGGCAGCAGAGTGCACAGCACATTGATCACTCCTCAGTGTCCACACATACAATGCATTACACACATCAGCCAGTAGATGGCAGCAGAGAGCACAGCACATTGATCACTCCTCAGTGTCCACACATACAATGCATTACACACATCAGCCAGTAGATGGCAGCAGAGTGCACAGCACATTGATCACTCCTCAGTGTCTGCACATACAATGCATTACACACATCAGCCAGTAGATGGCAGCAGAGTGCACAGCACATTGATCACTCCTCAGTGTCTGCACACACAATGCATTACACACATCAGCCAGTAGATGGCAGCAGAGTGCACAGCACATTGATCAGTCCTCAGTGTCCACACATACAATGCATTACACACATCAGCCAGTAGATGGCAGCAGAGTGCACAGCACATTGATCAGTCCTCAGTGTCCACACATACAATGCATTACACACATCAGCCAGTAGATGGCAGCAGAGTACACAGCACATTGATCAGTCCTCAGTGTCTGCACATACAATGCATTACACACATCAGCCAGTAGATGGCAGCAGAGTGCACAGCACATTGATCACTCCTCAGTGTCCACACATACAATGCATTACACACATCAGCCAGTAGATGGCAGCAGAGTGCACAGCACATTGATCACTCCTCAGTGTCCACACATACAATGCATTACACACATCAGCCAGTAGATGGCAGCAGAGTGCACAGCACATTGATCACTCCTCAGTGTCCGCACATACAATGCATTACACACATCAGCCAGTAGATGGCAGCAGAGTGCACAGCACATTGATTAGTCCTCAGTGTCCACACATACAGTGCATTACACACATCAGCCAGTAGATGGCAGCAGAGTGCACAGCACATTGATCAGTCCTCAGTGTCTGCACATACAATGCATTATACACATCAGCCAGTAGATGGCAGCAGAGTGCACAGCACATTGATCAGTCCTCAGTGTCTGCACATACAATGCATTACACACATCAGCCAGTAGATGGCAGCAGAGTACACAGCACATTGATCACTCCTCAGTGTCTGCACATACACTGCATTATACACATCAGCCAGTAGATGGCAGCAGAGTGCACAGCACATTGATCACTCCTCAGTGTCCACACATACAATGCATTACACACATCAGCCAGTAGATGGCAGCAGAGGGCACAGCACATTGATCACTCCTCAGTGTCCACACATACAATGCATTACACACATCAGCCAGTAGATGGCAGCAGAGTGCACAGCACATTGATCAGTCCTCAGTGTCCGCACATACAATGCATTACACACATCAGCCAGTAGATGGCAGCAGAGTGCACAGCACATTGATCACTCCTCAGTGTCTGCACATACAATGCATTACACACATCAGCCAGTAGATGGCAGCAGAGTACACAGCACATTGATCACTCCTCAGTGTCTGCACATACAATACATTACACACATCAGCCAGTAGATGGCAGCAGAGTGCACAGCACATTGACCACTCCTCAGTGTCTGCACATACAATGCATTACACACATCAGCCAGTAGATGGCAGCAGAGTGCACAGCACATTGATCACTCCTCAGTGTCTGCACATACAATGCATTACACACATCAGCCAGTAGATGGCAGCAGAGTGCACAGCACATTGATCACTCCTCAGTGTCTGCACATACACTGCATTACACACATCAGCCAGTAGATGGCAGCAGAGTGCACAGCACATTGATCACTCCTCAGTGTCTGCACATACAATGCATTACACACATCAGCCAGTAGATGGCAGCAGAGAGCACAGCACATTGATCAGTCCTCAGTGTCCGCACATACAATGCATTACACACATCAGCCAGTAGATGGCAGCAGAGTACACAGCACATTGATCACTCCTCAGTGTCTGCACATACAATGCATTACACACATCAGCCAGTAGATGGCAGCAGAGTACACAGCACATTGATCACTCCTCAGTGTCTGCACATACAATGCATTACACACATCAGCCAGTAGATGGCAGCAGAGAGCACAGCACATTGATCAGTCCTCAGTGTCTGCACATACAATGCATTACACACATCAGCCAGTAGATGGCAGCAGAGTGCACAGCACATTGATCAGTCCTCAGTGTCCGCACATACAATGCATTACACACATCAGCCAGTAGATGGCAGCAGAGTGCACAGCACATTGATCACTCCTCAGTGTCCACACATACAATGCATTACACACATCAGCCAGTAGATGGCAGCAGAGTGCACAGCACATTGATCACTCCTCAGTGTCTGCACATACAATGCATTACACACATCAGCCAGTAGATGGCAGCAGAGTGCACAGCACATTGATCACTCCTCAGTGTCCCCACATACAATGCATTACACACATCAGCCAGTAGATGGCAGCAGAGTGCACAGCACATTGATCACTCCTCAGTGTCTGCACATACAATGCATTATACATATCAGCCAGTAGATGGCAGCAGAGTGCACAGCACATTGATCACTCCTCAGTGTCCACACATACAATGCATTACACACATCAGCCAGTAGATGGCAGCAGAGTGCACAGCACATTGATCACTCCTCAGTGTCTGCACATACAATGCATTACACACATCAGCCAGTAGATGGCAGCAGAGTGCACAGCACATTGATCAGTCCTCAGTGTCCGCACATACAATGCATTACACACATCAGCCAGTAGATGGCAGCAGAGTGCACAGCACATTGATCAGTCCTCAGTGTCCGCACATACAATGCATTACACACATCAGCCAGTAGATGGCAGCAGAGTGCACAGCACATTGATCACTCCTCAGTGTCTGCACATACAATGCATTACACACATCAGCCAGTAGATGGCAGCAGAGTGCACAGCACATTGATCAGTCCTTAGTGTCTGCACATACAATGCATTACACACATCAGCCAGTAGATGGCAGCAGAGTGCACAGCACATTGATCAGTCCTCACTGTCTGCACATACACTGCATTACACACATCAGCCAGTAGATGGCAGCAGAGTGCACAGCACATTGATCAGTCCTCAGTGTCTGCACATACAATGCATTACACACATCAGCCAGTAGATGGCAGCAGAGTGCACAGCACATTGATCAGTCCTCAGTGTCCGCACATACAATGCATTACACACATCAGCCAGTAGATGGCAGCAGAGTGCACAGCACATTGATCAGTCCTCAGTGTCTGCACATACAATGCATTACACACATCAGCCAGTAGATGGCAGCAGAGTGCACAGCACATTGATCAGTCCTCAGTGTCCGCACATACAATGCATTACACACATCAGCCAGTAGATGGCAGCAGAGTGCACAGCACATTGATCAGTCCTCAGTGTCCACACATACAATGCATTACACACATCAGCCAGTAGATGGCAGCAGAGTGCACAGCACATTGATCACTCCTCAGTGTCCACACATACAATGCATTACACACATCAGCCAGTAGATGGCAGCAGAGTGCACAGCACATTGATCAGTCCTCAGTGTCTGCACATACAATGCATTACACACATCAGCCAGTAGATGGCAGCAGAGTGCACAGCACATTGATCACTCCTCAGTGTCTGCACATACAATGCATTACACACATCAGCCAGTAGATGGCAGCAGAGTGCACAGCACATTGATCAGTCCTCAGTGTCCGCACATACAATGCATTACACACATCAGCCAGTAGATGGCAGCAGAGTGCACAGCACATTGATCAGTCCTCAGTGTCCGCACATACAATGCATTACACACATCAGCCAGTAGATGGCAGCAGAGTACACAGCACATTGATCAGTCCTCAGTGTCTGCACATACACTGCATTACACACATCAGCCAGTAGATGGCAGCAGAGTGCACAGCACATTGATCAGTCCTCAGTGTCTGCACATACAATGCATTACACACATCAGCCAGTAGATGGCAGCAGAGTGCACAGCACATTGATCAGTCCTCAGTGTCCGCACATACAATGCATTACACACATCAGCCAGTAGATGGCAGCAGAGTGCACAGCACATTGATCAGTCCTCAGTGTCTGCACATACAATGCATTACACACATCAGCCAGTAGATGGCAGCAGAGTGCACAGCACATTGATCAGTCCTCAGTGTCCGCACATACAATGCATTACACACATCAGCCAGTAGATGGCAGCAGAGTGCACAGCACATTGATCACTCCTCAGTGTCCACACATACAATGCATTACACACATCAGCCAGTAGATGGCAGCAGAGTGCACAGCACATTGATCAGTCCTCAGTGTCTGCACATACAATGCATTACACACATCAGCCAGTAGATGGCAGCAGAGTGCACAGCACATTGATCACTCCTCAGTGTCTGCACATACAATGCATTACACACATCAGCCAGTAGATGGCAGCAGAGTGCACAGCACATTGATCACTCCTCAGTGTCCACACATACAATGCATTACACACATCAGCCAGTAGATGGCAGCAGAGTGCACAGCACATTGATCACTCCTCAGTGTCTGCACATACAATGCATTACACACATCAGCCAGTAGATGGCAGCAGAGTGCACAGCACATTGATCAGTCCTCAGTGTCTGCACATACAATGCATTACACACATCAGCCAGTAGATGGCAGCAGAGTACACAGCACATTGATCACTCCTCAGTGTCCGCACATACAATGCATTACACACATCAGCCAGTAGATGGCAGCAGAGTACACAGCACATTGATCAGTCCTCAGTGTCTGCACATACAATGCATTACACATATCAGCCAGTAGATGGCAGCAGAGTGCACAGCACATTGATCAGTCCTCAGTGTCCACACATACAATGCATTACACACATCAGCCAGTAGATGGCAGCAGAGAGCACAGCACATTGATCAGTCCTCAGTGTCCACACATACAATGCATTACACACATCAGCCAGTAGATGGCAGCAGAGAGCACAGCACATTGATCAGTCCTCAGTGTCCACACATACAATGCATTACACACATCAGCCAGTAGATGGCAGCAGAGTGCACAGCACATTGATCAGTCCTCAGTGTCTGCACATACAATGCATTACACACATCAGCCAGTAGATGGCAGCAGAGTGCACAGCACATTGATCAGTCCTCAGTGTCCACACATACAATGCATTACACACATCAGCCAGTAGATGGCAGCAGAGTGCACAGCACATTGATCAGTCCTCAGTGTCTGCACATACAATGCATTACACACATCAGCCAGTAGATGGCAGCAGAGTGCACAGCACATTGATCACTCCTCAGTGTCCACACATACAATGCATTACACACATCAGCCAGTAGATGGCAGCAGAGTGCACAGCACATTGATCACTCCTCAGTGTCTGCACATACAATGCATTACACACATCAGCCAGTAGATGGCAGCAGAGTGCACAGCACATTGATCAGTCCTCAGTGTCTGCACATACAATGCATTACACACATCAGCCAGTAGATGGCAGCAGAGTGCACAGCACATTGATCACTCCTCAGTGTCCACACATACAATGCATTACACACATCAGCCAGTAGATGGCAGCAGAGTGCACAGCACATTGATCACTCCTCAGTGTCCACACATACAATGCATTACACACATCAGCCAGTAGATTACACACATCAGCCAGTAGATGGCAGCAGAGTGCACAGCACATTGATCACTCCTCAGTGTCTGCACATACAATGCATTACACACATCAGCCAGTAGATGGCAGCAGAGTACACAGCACATTGATCAGTCCTCAGTGTCTGCACATACAGTGCATTACACACATCAGCCAGTAGATGGCAGCAGAGTACACAGCACATTGATCAGTCCTCAGTGTCTGCACATACAATGCATTACACACATCAGCCAGTAGATGGCAGCAGAGTGCACAGCACATTCATCACTCCTCAGTGTCTGCACATACAATGCATTACACACATCAGCCAGTAGATGGCAGCAGAGTGCACAGCACATTGATCACTCCTCAGTGTCTGCACATACAATGCATTACACACATCAGCCAGTAGATGGCAGCAGAGTACACAGCACATTGATCAGTCCTCAGTGTCTGCACATACAATGCATTACACACATCAGCCAGTAGATGGCAGCAGAGTGCACAGCACATTGATCAGTCCTCAGTGTCTGCACATACAATGCATTACACACATCAGCCAGTAGATGGCAGCAGAGTGCACAGCACATTGATCACTCCTCAGTGTCTGCACATACAATGCATTACACACATCAGCCAGTAGATGGCAGCAGAGTGCACTGCACATTGATCACTCCTCAGTGTCCACACATACAATGCATTACACACATCAGCCAGTAGATGGCAGCAGAGTGCACTGCACATTGATCACTCCTCAGTGTCTGCACATACAATGCATTACACACATCAGCCAGTAGATGGCAGCAGAGTGCACAGCACATTGATCACTCCTCAGTGTCCACACATACAATGCATTACACACATCAGCCAGTAGATGGCAGCAGAGTGCACTGCACATTGATCACTCCTCAGTGTCTGCACATACAATGCATTACACACATCAGCCAGTAGATGGCAGCAGAGTGCACAGCACATTGATCACTCCTCAGTGTCCACACATACAATGCATTACACACATCAGCCAGTAGATGGCAGCAGAGTGCACAGCACATTGATCACTCCTCAGTGTCCACACATACAATGCATTACACACATCAGCCAGTAGATGGCAGCAGAGTGCACAGCACATTGATCACTCCTCAGTGTCTGCACATACAATGCATTACACACATCAGCCAGTAGATGGCAGCAGAGTACACAGCACATTGATCAGTCCTCAGTGTCTGCACATACAGTGCATTACACACATCAGCCAGTAGATGGCAGCAGAGTACACAGCACATTGATCAGTCCTCAGTGTCTGCACATACAATGCATTACACACATCAGCCAGTAGATGGCAGCAGAGTGCACAGCACATTCATCACTCCTCAGTGTCTGCACATACAATGCATTACACACATCAGCCAGTAGATGGCAGCAGAGTGCACAGCACATTGATCACTCCTCAGTGTCTGCACATACAATGCATTACACACATCAGCCAGTAGATGGCAGCAGAGTACACAGCACATTGATCAGTCCTCAGTGTCTGCACATACAATGCATTACACACATCAGCCAGTAGATGGCAGCAGAGTGCACAGCACATTGATCAGTCCTCAGTGTCTGCACATACAATGCATTACACACATCAGCCAGTAGATGGCAGCAGAGTGCACAGCACATTGATCACTCCTCAGTGTCTGCACATACAATGCATTACACACATCAGCCAGTAGATGGCAGCAGAGTGCACAGCACATTGATCACTCCTCAGTGTCTGCACATACAATGCATTACACACATCAGCCAGTAGATGGCAGCAGAGTACACAGCACATTGATCAGTCCTCAGTGTCTGCACATACAGTGCATTACACACATCAGCCAGTAGATGGCAGCAGAGTACACAGCACATTGATCAGTCCTCAGTGTCTGCACATACAATGCATTACACACATCAGCCAGTAGATGGCAGCAGAGTGCACAGCACATTCATCACTCCTCAGTGTCTGCACATACAATGCATTACACACATCAGCCAGTAGATGGCAGCAGAGTGCACAGCACATTGATCACTCCTCAGTGTCTGCACATACAATGCATTACACACATCAGCCAGTAGATGGCAGCAGAGTACACAGCACATTGATCAGTCCTCAGTGTCTGCACATACAATGCATTACACACATCAGCCAGTAGATGGCAGCAGAGTGCACAGCACATTGATCAGTCCTCAGTGTCTGCACATACAATGCATTACACACATCAGCCAGTAGATGGCAGCAGAGTGCACAGCACATTGATCACTCCTCAGTGTCTGCACATACAATGCATTACACACATCAGCCAGTAGATGGCAGCAGAGTACACAGCACATTGATCACTCCTCAGTGTCCACACATACAATGCATTACACACATCAGCCAGTAGATGGCAGCAGAGTGCACTGCACATTGATCACTCCTCAGTGTCTGCACATACAATGCATTACACACATCAGCCAGTAGATGGCAGCAGAGTGCACAGCACATTGATCACTCCTCAGTGTCCGCACATACAATGCATTACACACATCAGCCAGTAGATGGCAGCAGAGTGCACAGCACATTGATCAGTCCTCAGTGTCTGCACATACAATGCATTACACACATCAGCCAGTAGATGGCAGCAGAGTGCACAGCACATTGATCACTCCTCAGTGTCTGCACATACAATGCATTACACACATCAGCCAGTAGATGGCAGCAGAGTGCACAGCACATTGATCAGTCCTCAGTGTCCACACATACAATGCATTACACACATCAGCCAGTAGATGGCAGCAGAGTGCACTGCACATTGATCACACCTCAGTGTCTGCACATACAATGCATTACACACATCAGCCAGTAGATGGCAGCAGAGTACACAGCACATTGATCAGTCCTCAGTGTCTGCACATACAGTGCATTACACACATCAGCCAGTAGATGGCAGCAGAGTACACAGCACATTGATCAGTCCTCAGTGTCTGCACATACAATGCATTACACACATCAGCCAGTAGATGGCAGCAGAGTGCACAGCACATTGATCACTCCTCAGTGTCCACACATACAATGCATTACACACATCAGCCAGTAGATGGCAGCAGAGTGCACAGCACATTGATCAGTCCTCAGTGTCCGCACATACAATGCATTACACACATCAGCCAGTAGATGGCAGCAGAGTGCACAGCACATTGATCACTCCTCAGTGTCCACACATACAATGCATTATACACATCAGCCAGTAGATGGCAGCAGAGTGCACAGCATAAATCACATTGATCTTCCGCAGTGTCCACACATACAATGCATTATAGGAGGGGCTGCTGATAAGTCTTTGGCTTTACCCAGACAGAAACAAGATAGGATGATGAAACTTTCCATTTATTCCACATACTCTCCACTGATGTCACTTCTTACATTGGTATTCCAAGTTCTGTAAACCTAGCAAAAAGAAGGATTTGGGTTGTGCCTCACACCATGCATCCGTAGCAGCTATGGCATCAGAAATGGTGTTAGATTTGGTAACTTGAGGTGTTTCTTCAGGTTTGGAAAGAGATGATAGTCGGAGGGAGCTAAATCTGGTGAATAAGGTGGGTGGTCAGCAGCTGGAAGCCCGGCTCTGCCAGTTTTGCCGTGGTCGCTTGTGCAGTGTGAGCGGATGTGTTGTGTTGCAGGATTAAGATTCCTTAGGACAGATTGTCGCGCTTTTCAGCCTTCAGAGCTGCCTTCAATTGGTCCAGAAGTTCAATGTAATACCTTGCATTGATGGTGGAACCCTTTTGAAGGTAGTCCACTAGCAGCACACCCTCCTTATCCCAGAACACAGACGCCAGCACCTTAGTGGCTGATTTTTGCACTTTTCTTTGGACGAGGAGAACCACTGTGCCTCCACTCTTTTGACTGCTCCTTGTTTTCAGGGTCATACAAATAAATCCAGGTCTCATCCATAGTGACTAGAGTTGAGCGCGGTTCGTGGTTCGTGGTTCTCCAGTTCGCGGCTCGAGTGATTTTGGGGCATGTTCTAGATCGAACTAGAACTCGAGCTTTTTGCAAAAGCTCGGTAGTTCTAGAAACGTTCGAGAACGGTTCTAGCAGCCAAAAAACAGCTAAATCATAGCTTGGTTTCTGCTGTAATAGTGTAAGTCACTCTGTGAATCAAACTATTATCACATTTCAGTGTATAGTGTGCGTGAACAGCGCCTTCAGATCACTGCTGTTTCTATAATGGCGATCGCCATTTTTTTTTTTTTTTTTTCTTGTCTTCCTTCCCTAAGCGCGCGCGTCTTGTGGGGCGGGCCAGCATGTCAGCCAATCCCAGACACACACACAGCTAAGTGGACTTTGAGCCAGAGAAGCAACGGCATGTGTGATAGGATCTGCATGTCACATGTCCCTGCATTATAAAACCGGACATTTTCTTCACGGACGCCATTATCTGCCTTCTGCGTCTTTGGTGTCAGACATCACTGTCGCAGCTCCGTCTTCCTGAGTCCTATAGCCGATACAGCTGTATGCGCTGCATACACAGCGTTAGACAGCTTAGGGAGAGCACTTTATAGCAGTCCTTTTAAGGGCTCCAACCGGCAGGGTCAGAGAGCCATAGGTGACAGGTCCTGCAAACAGCAACAGCGTCTGTGTAGCCCAGGTCAGGGATTTCCTACCTGCATTTCACCATTAGGAGGGAATAGAAAGGCAGTCTTCCATTCCTCTACCCAGAGCACCACAATCCTGCCACTGTACCCTCTTGTCCTCTGCACACTCCAACTGATAACTAAGCCATTATACTAGCAAACACTCAGTGTACCTAGTGGCATCCTATACGTGGCTATTGGACTTTGCTATAGTCCCACTAGTGCAAAGACATTTGCAGAGCGCGTCTGCCTGCGTTGCACACTACAACTCATTCTAACCAAGCCATTATACTAGCAAACACTCAGTGTACCTAGTGGCATCCTATACGTGGCTATTGGACTTTGCTATAGTCCCACTAGTGCAAAGACATTTGCAGAGCGCGTCTGCCTGCGTTGCACACTACAACTCATTCTAACCAAGCCATTATACTAGCAAACACTCAGTGTACCTAGTGGCATCCTATACGTGGCTATTGGACTTTGCTATAGTCCCACTAGTGCAAAGACATTTGCAGAGCGCGTCTGCCTGCGTTGCACACTCCAACTAATTATAACTAAGTTGCATTGTCAGGGATATTTATTCTTTATTATTCTGCTGTTAATAAAGCTAGACCACCACTGCAATCTTCACCACCTCTCAATTTTTACTACCACATTTTCAGTCCACAATCTTGTCGCAATCAACATGAGTGGCAAAATGACAGATGCTGGTGGAAAGGGGAAGAGGCGTGGTGGAAAAGGCAAAAAAGGTTTTGTCCGTGGGGAAGGTGGCAAAGCTCCATTATCATCTGCTGAAGATAGACCATCTACCAGCAAAAGTAAGATGTCTACTACTTACCGTGGACAATCCGATGTGCTCCCTTTGTTACGGACACGAACAACAGGAACAAAGGTAGATGATGGGCAAAAAAGGAAAATGCTTGAATGGATCTCAAGTGGTCCAACAAGTGCCCTCTCTGCCACTTCAAGTACCGCATCCAAAAAACACCAGTCCTCTGAGTTGTCATCCCAATCAAACTTGCTTTCTCCCAGCTCTGAAGTCTCCATCAGCCCTGCACAGTATGGTGGAACTGAGATGGCTGAGTCTGCAGAGCTGTTCAGTCACACTATAGCCTGGGAATCAGAGGTCTGCTCCCAAGCTACAGTGAGTACAGAACAGGAAATGGTCTGCAGTGATGCCCAGAACCTTTGTGACTCAGATTCAGGCCGTGAGGACCAAGTTTCTGAGCATAATGTTGACCCTTTGTCACAAACTGTAACACCTGTGGTTATAGACAATGAGGAACATACTGATGAAGATGAGACGCAGATACCCGATTGGGATGACAACTTAAATATTCCGTCAGGGCAAGAAGAGGCTCGGTCTGAGGGGGAGGGGAGTGCAAACACAACAATTGATGATGACGTTCTAGATCCCACCTACTGTCAACCCCCAGTCAGGCACTCGAGGAGGTCAACAGAGGCGGTGGAGGAGGATGCAACCGACGACGAAGTTACCTTGCGCCTTCCTGGACAGAGTCGGAGCACTGGTAGCACGTCTACAACTGCATCCTCAGCCACCACTCTGCCTATGAGCATTATTCGGGGTGGATCAACAGGTCGCATGGCCTCTAAGCCTTGCCTAGCCTGGTCCTTTTTTCACATCGAAAAAGATCGCCCAACTCATGTGATATGTAACATTTGTCATGATTCTGTTAGTAGAGGTCAAAACCTCAGCAGTTTGACAACTTCTTCCATGAATCGTCACATGACTAAATATCATAAGTCCCGGTGGGAAGCTCACCGTGCTGCAATGCGGCCTAGTGGAGCGAACCATCCACCGCCCGCCCCTTCCACTGCATCCGCGCGCTCTTCATCTTCTAGGACTGTGGGGACAGCTGCCACACCTGTTTTTCCACGCAAAACTTCCACCACTGTAACCGCAACAGGCAGTTTGCTTGTAAGGTCGTCAGTTGGTTTGGAAGGGGAAACAAGTGAGTGTGTACAGCTCTCTCAGACATCGATAGCACCAACGTTGGATGAAGGCAACATCATGTCTCCGCCTGCACTTTCCTCACAAACCTGCATTTTTCCAGGGACACCCTACTCAACACCGTCTACACACAGCAGCCAGATCTCTGTCCCTCAGATGTGGACAAATAAAAGGCCATTTCCTGCGACCCGTGACAAAGCTAAGAGGTTGACTCTATCCCTCTGTAAGCTGTTGGCTACAGAAATGCTGCCTTTCCGCCTAGTGGACACACAGGATTTTAGAGACCTTATGTCTGTCGCTGTGCCCCAGTACCAGATGCCTAGTCGCCACTACTTCTCTAAGAAAGGTGTGCCCGCGCTACACCAGCATGTCGCACACAACATCACCGCTTCCTTGAGAAACTCTGTGTGTGAACGGGTGCATTTCACCACCGATACTTGGACCAGTAAGCATGGACAGGGACGTTACATGTCGCTGACTGGGCACTGGGTAACTATGGTGATAGATGGTGAAGGGTCTGCTGCACAAGTCTTGCCGTCCCCACGACTTGTGTGTCAATCCTCTGTCTGTCCAAGTTCCGCCACTGCTTCTGCATCCTCCACCTCATCTGGGTCCTCCACCTCCGCCCCAAGCCTGCCTGGTCAGGCCACCAGCGTTCTCACTGCGCAGAAGGAATCACGCACCCCTCATTACTATGCTGGCAGCAGAGCGCAACGGCATCAGGCGGTCTTTAGCTTGACATGTCTTGGTAATAAGAGTCACACAGCTGAGGAGTTGTGGTCAGCTTTGCGGTCCGAGTTTAATAAATGGTTGTCTCCACTCAAACTGCAGCCTGGTAAGGCCGTGTGCGACAATGCTGCAAACCTGGGTGCGGCACTTCGCCTGGGCAAGGTGACACACGTACCTTGTATGGCTCACGTGTTGAACCTTGTCGTGCAGCAATTTTTAACACACTATCCCGGCCTAGATGGCCTTCTGAACAGGGCACGAAAACTGTCAGCTCACTTCCGCCGTTCAAGCGCCGCAGCAGAGCGACTTGCATCGCTCCAGAAGTCTTTCGGCCTGCCGGTTCATCGCCTGAAATGCGATGTGGCGACACGCTGGAATTCAACTCTCCACATGTTACAGCGACTGTGGCAGCACCGCAGAGCCCTGGTGCAATACGTCATGACGTATAGCCTGGGCCAACGAGATGCAGAGGTGGGGCAGATCACCCTGATGGAGTGGTCTCAGATCAAGGACCTATGCACCCTTCTGCACAGTTTCGACATGGCGACGAATATGTTTAGCTCTGACAATGCCATTATCAGCATGACGATTCCAGTCATTTACATGCTGGAGCACACGCTAAACACTATTCGGAGTCAGGGGGTGGGACAACATGAAGGGGAGGAACTACAGGAGGATTCATATGCGCAAGGGACAACAACATCACGAAGGTCCAGACGTTCATCATCACCAACGCAGCAGGCATGGGACCATGGGGGACAGGGATCGACAAGGGCGCATAGTAGCAGGCGAAATGTTGAGCAAGGTGCAGGAGAACATGAAGAAATGGAGGACGAACTGTCCATGGACATGGAAGACTCAGCGGATGAGGGAGACCTTGGTCAAATTTCAGTTGAAAGAGGTTGGGGTCAGATGTCAGAGGAAGAAAGAACGGGTAGCACCTCTATGCCACAAACACAGCATGGACTTGGTCCGCATGGCTGCGCAAGACACATGAGTGCCTTTTTGTTGCACTACCTCCAACATGACAGTCGTATTGTCAAAATTAGAAGTGATGATGACTACTGGATTGCCACACTATTAGATCCCCGGTACAAGTCCAAATTTTGTGACATAATTCCACCCATAGAAAGGGACGCACGTATGCAGGAGTATCAGCAGAAGCTGTTACTAGATCTTAGCTCGGCTTTTCCACCAAACAACCGTGCAGGTGCAGGGAGTGAATCTCCCAGTTGTAACTTGACAAACATGGGACGGTCTCGTCATCTTCAACAGTCTACCCGTACCAGTAGGACCTTTTCTGGTGCCGGTAACAGCAATTTTATGGAATCTTTTCATAATTTTTTTAGACCCTCTTTTGCAAGGCCACCAGAGACAACAAGTCTGACACATAGTCAACGGCTGGAGAGGATGATACAGGAGTATCTCCAAATGAACATCGATGCCATGACTGTGCAACTGGAGCCTTGCTCCTTTTGGGCTTCAAACCTACAAAAATGGCCAGAGCTCGCAACTTACGCCTTGGAGATTTTGTCGTGTCCAGCTGCCAGCGTTGTCTCTGAACGTGTATTCAGTGCTGCTGGGTGTGTGCTGACAGATAAGCGCACGCGTCTGTCCAGTGACAATGTGGACAGACTAACGTTCATCAAAATGAACAAGTCATGGATCCACAAGGACTTTACTACCCCTGTGTCATCCTGGGGAGAGTAAATGCTTGTGGATTTGGAATGTGCTTGATGCAAATCAAAACATCCTGTTTGCAACTAGGGCCCAAGTGCTGCCACTGATGGGGTGGGTGTCTGTGTGGCCCAATTTTTGGAAAAAAGGGAGACTCCGCTTGGAGTAACCCTTGCTTACATTGTTTTTAAAAGAAGCCAAGATGAACAAGTCATGGGTCAGCAAAGACTTTGCTACCTACCCCGGTGTCATCCTGGGGACGGCTAAGAATAGCGTATTTTTGAATGTGCTTGATGCAAATCAAAACATCCTGTTTGCAACTAGGGCCCAAGTGCTGCCACTGATGTGGTGGGTGTCTGTGTGGCCCAATTTTTGGAAAAAAGGGAGACTCCGCTTGGAGTAACCCTTGCTTGCTGTGTTTTTAAAAGAAGCCAAGATGAACAGAGCTGGGATCAGGAAAGACTTTGCTACCTACCCCGGTGTCATCCTGGGGACGGATAAGAATGGCGTATTTTTGAATGTGCTTGATGCAAATCTAGCTGTGAAGTGTACAACTGGGGCACAAGTGCTGCCACTGAAGGGGTGGGTGTGTGGGGCCCAATTTTTGGAAAAAAGGGAGACTACGCTTGGAGTCACCTTGCGGTGTTTTACATGATTTTAGAAGGGCGTGCCATGCCTATATCTGTGTGTCCTCCTCTTTTTCCTTGTCCTGCTCTTTTGTTTTCGCATGAGTACATGTCCTTGTCACTTTCCCATGTGTTTGTGTTGTGTTGTGAGTTGTTTGTCACCTTTTGGACACCTTTGAGGGTGTTTTCTAGGTGTTTTACTGTGTTTGTGATTGCCTGCCATTGTTTCCTATGGGCTCGAGTTCGGTTCGTCGAACGTTCGACGAGCCGAACTCGAGCCAGACCCCCCGTTCGGCGAACCGCCTCGAGCCGAACCGGGACCGGTTCGCTCATCTCTAATAGTGACCAATTAATCCAGGAATAAGCAACAAACACAAAATTTTTAAAACATGTATTAGACACATAAGGCTTTCATGTGATTTAACATTTGTTGCCACAGAAACAAAAAAGATCACAAAGCCAAAGACTTATTAGCAGCCCCTCGTAGATCTCCTCACTCATGGCGCACAGTCATCCTGGCACACTGGAACAGATCTACAGCCACATAACAACAGGTCCCTCAGCTGCAGTAGGATGAGAATCCTGATACCGTAGATTGGATACTAGTTTTCTTTCTGCACTGATTGTAGGGATGAATGAGAGAAGACGCGCAGCTGTTATACGAGACTCCTCCATCTTACCTTTACACTGATCGCAGACGATGCAGCGACACAGAGGTTGGCTTTTCTTACAGCTGTGGTGCAATCCACGAGATGCAGAATGTCTGAGATGTGCGGCACATGTCTGATCCGTGCTTATTCCCAGGCTGTGAGTGGCTCCACCAGAGTCGGGGGGCACCATAGGGACTGCTGTTGTGCACTGGTCCTTCAATATCTCTGGGGGTCTCCTGGGGTCTGACACTACCACTCTCTGCCCGGCCTAGACTTTATGACGCCAGGTTGCCCCGGCCTCTTTGTATGGATATTCCAGAGAAGGAGCAGGGTAGGAGGACGGGTGGAGGACATTTCATGATGTTCTTGCTTCTCTCCACAGGAAAACCCTTTAACCCTGTGATGTTCACGGGCAGCGCTGTGGGAAACATCACCAGCTCTGTGCTATTTGGGGAGCACTTTGATTACGAGGACGAGAAGCTGCAAGAACTTCTTCTATCTACGTCCAGACATATCAGAGGGTTCTCATCTCGACTAAACATGGTTGTCTATTATTACATTATTATGGGGTCATTTTCTCAATAATCAATAGATTCAATTGGTAGGGAGGTGCTGGAGCTACATAATCAGTGTGAAATATAGAGAGCTTTTAATCTGCATAATCAATGTGATATATAGGGAGGTTCTGTACCTGCCGAGTCAGTGTAATATATAGGGAGGTGCTGTATCTGCATATTTAATGTGATATATAGGGAGATGGTATAGATGTGTAATAAGGGTGATATATAGGGAGGTGCTGTAGCTGTATAATCAGCATGAAATAGAGGCTCTGATCTGCATAATCAACGTGATATATAGGGAGGTGCTGGACCTGCAGAGTCAGCGTGATATATAGGGAGGTGCTGTAGCTTCATAATCCTTGTGACATATCAGGAGGTGCTGTAGCTGAATATTTAATGTAATATATAGGGAGGTGCTGTAGCTACAAGTGTGATATATAGGGAAGTTCTGTAGCTGTATAGTCACTCAGTGTGATATAGAGAGAGGAGCTGTAGCTGTATAATCAGTGTGATATATAAGGAGGTGGTGTAGCTGTATAATCAGTGTGATATATAGGGAGGTGTTGTAGCTGTATATTCAGTGTGATATATATATGGATTTGCTGTAGCTGTATAATCAATGTGATAGAGAGGTGCTGTAGTTGTATATTCAGTGTGATTTATAGGGATTTGCTGTATAATCAATGTGATATATAGGGAGGTGCTGTAGCTGTATAATCAATGTGATATATACGGAGGCGCTGTATAATCAGTGTAATATATAGGGTGATGCAGTAGCTGTAGAGTAAAGTAGTGTGATATATAGGGAGGTGTTGTAGCTGTATAATCAGTGTGATATATAGGGAGGTGCTGTAGCTGTATATTCAGTGTGATATATAGAGAGGTGGTGTAGCTGTATATTCAGTGTGATATATATGGATTTGCTGTAGCTGTATAATCAGTGTGATATATAGGGAGGTGCTGTAGCTGTATAATCAGTGTGATATATAGGGAGGTGCTGTAGCTGTATAATCAGTGTAATATATAGGGTGATGTAGTAGCTGTAGAGTAAAATAGTGTGATATATAGGGAGGTGCTGTAACTGTATAATCAGTGTGACATATACAGTTAGGTCCAGAATCTTTGGCCAGTGACACAATTTTGGCGAGTTGGGCTCTGCATGCCACCACATTGGATTTGAAATGAAACCTCTACAACAGAATTCAAGTGCAGATTGTAACGTTTAATTTGAAGGTTTGAACAAAAATATCTGATAGAAATTGTAGGAATTGTCACATTTCTTTACAAACACTCCACATTTTAGGAGGTCAAAAGTAATTGGACAAATAAACCAAACCCAAACAAAATATTTTTATTTTCAATATTTTGTTGCGAATCCTTTGGAGGCAATCACTGCCTTAAGTCTGGAACCCATGGACATCACCAAACGCTGGGTTTCCTCCTTCTTAATGCTTTGACAGGCCTTCACAGCCGCAGCCTTCAGGTCTTGCTTGTTTGTGGGTCTTTCCGTCTTAAGTCTGGATTTGAGCAAGCGAAATGCATGCTCAATTGGGTTAAGATCTGGTGATTGACTTGGCCATTGCAGAATGTTCCACTTTTTTGCACTCATGAACTCCTGGGTAGCTTTGGCTGTATGCTTGGGGTCATTGTCCATCTGTACTATGAAGCGCCGTCCGATCAACTTTGCAGCATTTGGCTGAATCTGGGCTGAAAGTATATCCCGGTACACTTCAGAATTCATCCGGCTACTCTTGTCTGCTGTTATGTCATCAATAAACACAAGTGACCCAGTGCCATTGAAAGCCATGCATGCCCATGCCATCACGTTGCCTCCACCATGTTTTACAGAGGATGTGGTGTGCCTTGGATCATGTGCCGTTCCCTTTCTTCTCCAAACTTTTTTCTTCCCATCATTCTGGTACAGGTTGATCTTTGTCTCATCTGTCCATAGAATACTTTTCCAGAACTGAGCTGGCTTCATGAGGTGTTTTTCAGCAAATGTAACTCTGGCCTGTCTAGGAGACGCCTTCAGAGTTAATTGCAGCCCTTAGAGTCCCTTGTCCAATTACTTTTGGTCCCTTTAAAAAGAGGAGGCTATGCATTACAGAGCTATGATTCCTAAACCCTTTCTCCGATTTGGATGTGAAAACTCTCATATTGTAGCTGGGAGTGTGCACTTTCAGCCCATATTATATATAGAATTCTATTTCTGAACATGTTTTTGTAAACAGCTAAAATAACAAAACTTGTGTCACTGTCCAAATATTTCTGGACCTAACTGTAGGGTGATGCAGTAGCTGTATAGTAAAATAGTGTGATATATAGGGAGGTGCTGTACCTGTATAGTCACATTGTGTGATATATAGGGAGGTGCTGTAGCTGTATAGTCACATTGTGTGATATATAGGGAGGTGCTGTACCTGTATAGTCACATTGTGTGATATATAGGGAGGTGCTGTACCTGTATAGTCACATTGTGTGATATATAGGGAGGTGCTGTACCTGTATAGTCACATTGTGTGATATATAGGGAGGTGCTGTAGCTGTATAGTCACATTGTGTGATATATAGGGAGGTGCTGTACCTGTATAGTCACATTGTGTGATATATAGGGAGGTGCTGTACCTGTATAGTCACATTGTGTGATATATAGGGAGGTGCTGTACCTGTATAGTCACATTGTGTGATATATAGGGAGGTGCTGTACCTGTATAGTCACATTGTGTGATATATAGGGAGGTGCTGTACCTGTATAGTCACATTGTGTGATATATAGGGAGGTGCTGTAACTGTATAGTCACATTGTGTGATATATAGGGAGGTGCTGTACCTGTATAGTCACATTGTGTGATATATAGGGAGGTGCTGTACCTGTATAGTCACATTGTGTGATATATAGGGAGGTGCTGTACCTGTATAGTCACATTGTGTGATATATAGGGAGGTGCTGTACCTGTATAGTCACATTGTGTGATATATAGGGAGGTGCTGTACCTGTATAGTCACATTGTGTGATATATAGGGAGGTGCTGTAGCTGTATAGTCACATTGTGTGATATATAGGGAGGTGCTGTAGCTGTATAGTAAAGTAGTGTGATATATAGGGAGGTGCTGTACCTGTATAGTCACATTGTGTGATATATAGGGAGGTGCTGTACCTGTATAGTCACATTGTGTGATATATAGGGAGGTGCTGTAGCTGTATAGTCACTTAGACAGTGAATTGAATGTTCTGTGATATCCTGCTGTAACAACACCTCAATAATAGGAATGAAGGAAGGCGACTTAAGTCCCCTGTTTCTTAATCTTGGTACTAAACAAAAATCCTGAAACCAAAGTTTGTTTGTCATAGAAAGTGAGCTTCCGGATTGTGAGATGGATGAGCTTTAATTATTTTTATAAAAAAAAAATGTATAAGCTAAAACATAAGAAAAATTTCCATAATCCAGAAATGTAAACACAAATGTCTAATTGTCTGCTTTACCTGCGGTGGTTACCAAATAACGCATCTCCTAATATGTCTCCAGTTTTCCTGCTTGGACCTCTCACTCTTCTGTTTTGTCCTCTACAGCTCTGCAATATTTTCCCGATTCTTCTGAAGTTTCCAATCATCAAGGAAAGAGTCTTTAGGGAAAGCGAATTTCTCGAAAAGTTTGTGACAAAATATATTGAACATCACAGAAAGACTCTGAATATGGAGTCACCGCGGGACTTCATAGACCATTTCCTGCTGAAGATAAAGGAGGTAACGGGAGTCATATGAGGCAGATGAGAAGCCTTTATAATATTATCGATGTTACGTGACGGAGTATTACACGCCAAAACCGAGGAAATAGAGGAAATAGAGGAAAGTCCAAAATCCTAATGAAGCGCAATTAGGCTCAGCTCTAGAAACAGCAGGACAAATGTGAACGGAGGGCTGAAAAGCCTAATCCTAGACCTAATCTACTGTCCCTCATAGTAATGATTAGGGGTTGTCAGAAAACGTCTGTCCCCAGGTGCAATTTACAAAAAAAACAAACTGTGCTTTACTCACCCTCCCTGGGTCCACCAATTAGTCTTCACTGATTGGTGTCCTGGGGACTGTTGTCTGCTGACGTCATGTTGACGGCACTTGCAGCCAATCATCATGCTGTCTTCTCGGGCAGGAGCCACTGGGCAGCGCTGTCGACGCAGCAACGGAGACTCAGAGATGGACCCAGGGAGGGTGAGTAAAGCTTAGCTTGTTTAAAACAAAATGCAGTGGAGGAATGAGCTTTCTGAAAATTGAAAACCCTGTTAATCTACTTAAATAAAAAATCTTTACTGACAGCCTGTAAGATACACTGAACCGCCACTTTATTAGAGACCGCTGCCTTCAAGATTGGAGTTTGCCTGGCTGAAAAATAGAATGACAAAGGAGGATGTGAAGAATAGCTCTGATGAAAGGATCAGAGGAGGATGTGAAGAATAGCTCTGATGAAAGGATCAGAGGGGGATGTGAAGAATAGCTCTGATGAAAGGATCAGAGGAGGATGTGAAGAATAGCTCTGATGAAGGGATCAGAGGAGGATGTGAAGAATCATTGTGATAAATTGTCTCAGAGGAGGTGAAAAATCATTGTAAAGAATAGGGTCAGAAGGGGTTGAGAATAATCATTATGATGAAATGATCAGAGGAGGATGTAAAAAATAGCTCTGATGAAAGTATCAGAAAAGGATGTGAAGAATCATTCTGAGGAATAGGGTCAGAGGGGGTTGAGAAGAAGCTTTGTGATGGAAGGATCAGAGGAGGATATGAAGAATCATTGTGATGACTAGAGTCAGAAGAGGTTGAGAAGAAGCTTTCTGTTAGAAGGATCAGAGGAGGATGTGAAGAATCATTATGATGAATAGGGTCAGAGGGGGTTGAGAAGTATTATTCTGATGAAAAGAATAAGATATTATCAAGAATCAATCTGATGAAAAGTTAAAAGTAGAATGTGAAGAATCGTTCTGATAAAATCATCAGAGAAGGCTGTCAAGAATCGTGAAAGGTTCAGAGGGGAATGTTAATAATCGTTTTGAAAACAGAGGTCAGAAGAGGTCAGAGGATAATGTGAATAATGATTGTGATGAGCAGACGGGAACAGTCTAGAAAATTGGAGAAACATTTGATGCTGATGTGTAAACGCGTCCTTCATTAACACAAATGCGCTGTAACTGCAGCCGAGCGCCTCCATTATTGTGTAACGGAAAGAGAAAAGTGAATCGAGTGGACAAAAGAGAGGAACACGCATCACTGAGCGGTGGAAAGAGTCCTCCTCAGACTCCTCCAGACTCCTGCGGCCCCATGCTGAGGGGAGGTCAGGATCGGTGCAGGCAGCAGGAATGATTGCAACTTACTATAATCCTGGAGGAGGTGGCGTAATGTGGAGGAAGATTTCCTAGGGCACTCTGCCTCCTCTGATACCTGTGGATTAATGTTTCCCTTTTATTTGGCTGGAGGAGTTAGTGTAATGGTGATTGGATGGTTTTCTTTGGACACTGCCTCCTCTGATACCTGGATTAATGTTTCCCTTTTATTTGGCTGGAGGAGTTGGTGTAATGGTGTTTAGATGGTTCACAACATAGCATATATATACAGCTTACCCAATACATCCACATTATCTATGATCCGCCAGCCTGCCGGGCATAGTTCATTCTTTGACAACCATAACTCGACCCTTCTGGGAGTTTTAAGACCCATAAATAATTATCACCATTGTATTCCAGTAAATTCAGAAACTGTTTTATGTTTAATTAATTTTTATTACTACAAAAAGTACAAAAAACAGTTTATTATATTAAAATTGAATATTAATGCAGATTATACAGTAAATCCAAAACATATCAAGCACATAATTCCAAAAAGGAGGGGCAGGATAGAAGTGGGGACACCAGTAAAAAGCCCAAAAGAGGGAGGGAAAACAGACATCAGAGCCTACACCTGACCCAATCAATTTATGGGCAAAAATGCACGTAAAATATCGTGTCTGGAGTAAATGCACAATAATTTGAAAATCTAGATAGAAAAATCCCTGCTGTTCCACAAACGGACACTAGATGGCACTCAAACAGTGAAACCAATCAAAATGTGCCCATTCGTTACAGCGATGGATTTAAATGCAGCAGACTCCAGACTTACCTATGTTAGTGAATTGTGAGGCTCGGATGTCAGGTCCCAACCGACGCCCGACGCACGTTTCAAGGTAATCTTCTTCAGGGGCCATAGTTCATTCTTTGTCCGAACAGCGTTAGCAACATTCGTTAGCAAAACATTCAAGTGTGTTTAGACAAAGATGAGAGTCTATGAATGGAACAATGTCAGTTACTTATTCTCTTCTATTCATGAATGTCAGTCACTTACTTGAAACTACAGATAAGCATTCCTCTATGAATAGAAGAATGCTAGTTACCTATCAGAAACCACAGATAAGTATCTCTTCCATTCATGAATGTCAGTTACTCATTCATAAAACTTATTCTACTTAGCCCTGAGCATAATTTGTTTTGGTTATACATTCCGTTAATATTTTAATTAGGTATATATGGAGAAACAAAACATGAAGCATTGAAAGGACAGATTATCATTATTATTATCATTATTATTATTATTATTATTATTATTCTGGATAAATGATTCATAGCCTAGGCCTTGACAAGAGGAGTTGATGTAATGGTGTTTAGATGGTTTTCTTTGGGCACTCTGCCTCCTCTGATACCAGTGGATTAGTGTTTCCCTCTTCTTTGGCTGGAGAAGTTGTAGTAATGATGTTTAGGTGGTTTTCTTTGGGTACCCTGGCTCCTCTGATACCTTTGGATGGATGTCCCCTTCCTGACAGGCTGGAGGAGGTGGAGTAATTATGTTCAGATGGTTTTCTTCTGGCACCCTGGCTCCTCTGATACCTGTGGATTGATGATCCCTTCCTATTTGGCTGGAGGAGGTGGAGTAATGGTGATTGGATGGTTCTCTTTGGGCACCCTGGCTCCTCTGATACCTGTGGATTGATGATCCCTTCCTATTTGGCTGGAGGAGGTGGAGTAATGGTCATTGGATGGTTCTCTTTGGGCACCCTGGCTCCTCTGATACCTGTGGATTGATAATCCCTTCCTATTTGGCTGGAGGAGGTGGAGTAATTGGATGGTTCTCTTTGGGCACCCTGGCTCCTCTGATATCTGTGGATTGATGATCCCTTCCTATTTGGCTGGAGGAGGTGGAGTAATTGGATGGTTCTCTTTGGGCACCCTGGCTCCTCTGATACCTGTGGATTGATGATCCCTTCCTATATGGCTGGAGGAGGTGGAGTAATGGTCATTGGATGGTTCTCTTTGGGCACCCTGGCTCCTCTGATACCTGTGGATTGATGATCCATTCCTATTTGGCTGGAGGAGGTGGAGTAATGGTCATTGGATGGTTCTCTTTGGGCACCCTGGCTCCTCTGATACCTGTGGATTGATGATCCCTTCCTATTTGGCTGGAGGAGGTGGAGTAATGGTGATTGGATGGTTCTCTTTGGGCACCCTGGCTCCTCTGATACCTGTGGATTGATGATCCCTTCCTATTTGGCTGGAGGAGGTGGAGTAATGGTGATTGGATGGTTCTCTTTGGGCACCCTGGCTCCTCTGATACCTGTGGATTGATGATCCCTTCCTATATGGCTGGAGGAGGTGGAGTAATGGTCATTGGATGGTTCTCTTTGGGCACCCTGGCTCCTCTGATACCTGTGGATTGATGATCCATTCCTATTTGGCTGGAGGAGGTGGAGTAATGGTCATTGGATGGTTCTCTTTGGGCACCCTGGCTCCTCTGATACCTGTGGATTGATGATCCCTTCCTATTTGGCTGGAGGAGGTGGAGTAATGGTGATTGGATGGTTCTCTTTGGGCACCCTGGCTCCTCTGATACCTGTGGATTGATGATCCCTTCCTATTTGGATGGAGGAGGTGGAGTAATGATGATTGGATGGTTCTCTTTGGGCACCCTGGCTCCTCTGATACCTGTGGATTGATGATCCCTTCCTATTTGGCTGGAGGAGGTGGAGTAATGGCGATTGGATCGTTCTCTTTGGGCACCCTGGCTCCTCTGATACCTGTGGATTGATGATCCCTTCCTATTTGGCTGGAGGAGGTGGAGTAATGGTGATTGGATGGTTCTCTTTGGGCACCCTGGCTCCTCTGATACCTGTGGAAAGAGGTTTGAATAATAGCACTCACCTAAGAATTTGGACGACCAAGTTCATCCCTTCTTGGCAGCTGCTCACCCTATGTCAGAAGAACAAGGCGCCATGTCACAAGGGTTGTATCCTCCTGGATTCCTCTCGGGAACATAAAGTGTTCATTGGTTCCCCTCCCTTCAGAGTCACCAGACGTCAATCTGTTGGAGCTTGAGAAAGATTACATCTGATGGACTTGATGCCACCGATTATTACTGAACTAAATGGGAATGGAGGTCTAATGTTCTCCTAGAGGGTGGACTCGAATACTGTGGTCATTCAGTGTACTTCAGAGCTGTATTCACAATTGTGCAGGATCCATAGTTTACATGTTTCTCCTTCTCTTTCTTGTCAGTCTCCTTGATCTTTCTGTAATGATTTTCATTCTGGGAAGAGTCATCTTTACACCAGACACTGTACAATCAACTTAACAGCTTGTATAATATTCCGGAGCTGCACTCACTATTCTGCTGGCTGTTGGCAGGCTTGTGCACAGATGTTCCCCGCCGCTCACCCCAGTACCTGCAGATCAGCTTGTTTCTCCAGATCGTGGTTAGATCTTACACATAACGGCCCTGATGACCTGGGGCAGCAAATACTCTACTAACAGCAAAATATAGACAAGTCCTGAAGAATAATCACATCTGATGGGACGTTCTGCTCACACGCAGGTGGAGCATGAGATGGATCCAGATATCTGTGACACCAGTCTCCTCGTGATGGTTGTAGGACTTTTAGCAGCGGGAACTGAAACCACAGCGTCCACACTGAAGTTCATGCTGGTGCTAATGGCCCACTATCCAGAAGTCCAAGGTATGAATCTGTTATACTCCGGAGCTGAACTCACTATTCTGCTGGTACGATGACTGTGTACATACATTACTTATCTTGTATTGATCCTGAGTTACCTCCTGTATGATACTCCAGAGCTGCACTCACTATTCTGTGGGTGGAGTCACTATGTACATATATTACATTACTACTCCTGAGTTACCTCCTGTATGATACTCTAGAGCTGCACTCACTACTAATTCATGGTCAAAAGTGTTAGAACCCTTGAAGTTGTTCCAGAAAATGAAGCCAGCGGAAAAATAATAATACAGACCCTACATTGCCCCTCTTTATAATGCACCCTCTACACTGCCCTTCTCCATAATATCTCTCCCACACTGTCCCTCTGTATAATATCCACCAGACACAGTGCCCTTCTGTATAATATCTCTCCCACACATACACTGCCTTTCTGTATGATATCCCCCTACACACACTGCTTCTCTGTATAATGTCCCCCACACACTGCCTCTCTGTATAATATCCCCTCCACAAACTGACCCTTTGTATACTATTCTACACATATGCTGGCCCTCTGTATACTATTTCTCACACACGCTGGCCCTCTGTATACTATTCCCCCACACACGCTTGCCCTCTGTATATTATTCCCCCACACATGCTGCCCCTCTGCATAATATCCTCCCACACACTGCCCCTCTGTATAATATCCCATCACACACAGCCCATCTATATAATATCCTCCCATACACATATTTCCCCTATGTATAATAACTCCTACACACACTGCTCCTCGCTACAGTTTGTTAAAAAAGAAGTAGTGGGCACCACAGTGTAATAAATATAAATAAAGAGAGGGGTGCTAACAAAAACTATACAAAAAAAATAATTTTAACATGAGAGGAAAAAGCTGCATAATAAAAAAATGTGCATACTCAGCTATTTATATATAAACATGGCTTTTATTGTTACAAAACATATAAGGCTGACAAAATCAAAGGTTGAAAACAGGATTGACAAGAGAAAAATAATGGATGAAATAAGAGGATGGACGTAATAATCCTGTATGTATCAGAGCACTGATAATAGAATGCACCATAAGTATATAAACAAGGCAGTGTCTGCAGATAAATAATATAACCCTAAAATTCACAACACCTGGCTGTAGAGCCTCACCTTAAAGGTAATGTGGCAGTAAATCAATAGAGGGTATAAAAAAATGAATAATAAGATTTATGGAGTAAATACAACACAGGCAATGAGATTAAACAATGCAAAATATATAGTATAATAAGAAACTGCAGGACATATTTTATACCCTCTAGTAACTTACTGCCACATTACCTTTAAGGTGAGGCTCTACATCCAGGTCTTGTGTGTTTTGGGATTTTATTATTTATCTACGGACATTGTCTTGTTTATTGTATATACTTATGGTGCATTCTATTATCAGTGCCCTGATATTTCATTGGGGATATGTACAGGATTATTACATCCATCCCCTTATTTCATCCATTCTTTTTCTCTTGTCAATCATGTTTTCAACCTTTTTTGGTTTTGTCAGCCTTATATGTTTTGTATCAATAAAAGTCAAGTTTGTATATAAATATATGTCTTCTTCTTGGTATATATCCCCATCCTGGGCCCCTCCTGGTATACATATCCTCCTGGTATACATGTCTTCCTCCTGGTATACATTACCCCTTCCTGGTATATATGTCTCCATCATGGTATATATGTCCCTTTTCTGGGCCCATCCTGCTATATATGTCCACATCCTGGTCTATTTGTCCACTTCCTGGTATATATGACCTTCTCCAAGTATAAATGTCCCCTTCTTGGGCCCTTCCTGGTATATATGTCGCCATCCTAGTTTATTTGTCCCCATCCTAGTTTATTGTCCTCATCCTGGTATATATGTCCGATCGTGGGCCCCTGCTAGTATATATGTCCCCCTACTATACCCATTCTGGTCTAAATGTCCTCATTCAGGTTTTTTCCCCTTCCTGGTATATCCCCTTCCTGGTTGTTCTCCTCCTTGTATATGTGTCCCTTTTCTGGGACCCTCTTAGTATATATGTCCTCTTCCTGGTTTCTAAGTCCTTTTCCTGGTATATATGTCCTCCATCCTGGGACCCTCCTGGTATATAGGTCTATCTCCTGATATATATGTCCCCATCCTGGTAAATATGTCTCTGTTCTGCCTCTAATACACAAAAAAATCATTTTACTCACCCTCTCCAACTCCCATGTAGCCATGCATCCTCTTTGTGCTGCATTTCCCTCGGACGCAAATCCAGCTGAAGCAGGGGGTTTATTTTGTACAAGCCAGGAGCGGACACTTATTTTTAATATTTATCACGCTCTGTCTTTATTTTGTAGCATCCTTCCTTGTTAGATATAAAATGACATGACTGCTGAGGCAACATGGTAAGGTTTATTTTCAGTGAAAATCCTAGGTTCTCTGGCTGGTCTCCCCGAGATCAGTGATTGTTTTGTCTTGTTGGTCTACTAGGCATTGCTCCCACCTAGATAGAATCCTACTCCACACTGATGAGGGGCAATACCCCGAAACAGCTGTCTGTGGATGGATACCTGGCCTTGGTATTTCCCTTGTCATATCTTTAAACTTGTCAAAGAGCTGGATATTGACTAAAAGGGCCACTTAATATGGTTGTTATGGTGGTCTCCTAAAAAGAGCCACTCCTTGGCTAGGTCCTTCCCGGAGGGATATCTGGCTATTTTCCGTGTCAAGACTCCTAACAGAGGCCCCATGGACCTTTTTGATTTGCATACTTCCCAGGGGGCAATGCACCTAGGCTTTCACTGTGTTGAGCGCCCTCTATGGCTGCCGGCAGTGTTTTCTCTGGCTGGTCTCCCCGAAATCAGTGATTATTTTGTCTTGCTAATATATACCACCAGGAGTCCATACATTCTATGTCCTCACTCATATGCATACATCTCTTATGTGTTATCACTAGTGAAGGCACAGAATTGATCCCGGATATCTGGCCGGATGCCGGTGCCCATATAAGTTTATGCGCTTAAAAATTGTGGTAGAAGGGATAGGGGGGTAGCAGCAAGCACGCTGTACTTACCGAGGCTCTGGCGCAGCTGTAACTGCATTTGGGCGGCTCATTCTTCTTCTAGGGCTGCTTATTTACCTTCATGCATATTCACTGCTTTCCCCGCCTATTGGCGTCTGTGATTGGTTGCCGTCAGACGCGCCCCCAGCCTGTGTGACATTGTGCATGGCTGCTTGCAATCACAGACCCTGTCTGTGGGTCACTGTAGATTTAAGTAAAACAAAATAAATAAATAAATAAATTGTCGTAGGGTCCCCCCATATTATGATACCCATTACAGCTAAAGCCCATGGGTACAGGCTGCAGCCCCCAGCCATGTGCTTATTTTGGCTGTGTTTAAAAATGAGGAACCGCTTTTTTTTTTTTAAATTATTTAAATAAATAGTTTTAAAAACCAGCGTGCGGTCCCCACCAATTTTGATACCCAGCCATGATAAAGCCTACAGCTGGGCTGGTATTCTCAGGCTGGGGAGTCCCATGCTTATTGATCCCCCCAGTCTAAAAATAGCAGCCTGCAGCGGCCCAGGATTGTCACATGGATTAGATGCGACAGTCCCGGAACTCTACCAGTCCCTTTCCGATTGCCCTGATGTGGTGACAATCGGTGTAATAAGGAGTTAATGACAACTCACAGCTGCCACTATGCCCTAGATTCCTAGATTAGTAATGGTAGGCGTCTATGAGACCCCCCCTATTACTAATCTGTATGTGAAAAGAAATAAACACAAACACCGAAAAAAATCTTTATTTGAAATAAAATCACCCTCTTTCACCAATTTATTAACCCCCAAAACACGTAGGTCAGACATAATCCACACAAGGTTCCACGATGATTCCAGCTTTGCTACATCTGAAGTTCTAGCGAGCAGCCGTAGAACGTGACCACCCGCTATAAGCTTCAAGCAGAGAAGGAATGAGCCACACGATGAGAGGTTCTCCTGGTAATCCACCTGTGATCGCAGGTAACCTCACCTGAGGTCACTCAGTTTAATGATGTCATATGACATTACCTGCGGTCACAGATGGAGGACAGTGGGAACCTTCAGCTGTGACCGCAAATAACCTGAGTGGCGTCGCCGCTGATCGCGTGGCTCAGTCTTTGCCTGAAGCTCACAGCAGGCGATCATGTTCTATGGCCACTCACTGTGACATCAAATGTAGCACAGCTGGAATCATGGTAGGATCTTGTGTGAATTATGCCGGACCTGGGTGTTTTGGGGGTTAATAAAGAGGTGAAAGAGGATGCGTTTGTATTTACTTTCAAATAAAGGATTTTTTTGGTGTTTGTGTTTATTTATTTTGATTAGTAATGGGGGCGGTCACATTCATAGATGCCTCTCATTACAAATCTCGGGCTTAGTGGCAACTGTGAGCTGTTATTAACCCCTTATTATCCGGATTGCCACCACATCAGGGCAATCAGGAAGAGCCATGTAAAGTGCCGGGCTTGTCACATCTAATGAATGCGACAATCCTGGGCAGCTGCAGGCTGCTATTTTTAGGATGGGACATCCAAAAATCATGGGTCTCCCCAGCCTATGTAGGTGAAGGGGAGGAGGGGTGCACAGCCTGAAATAGTTAAATGAGTGCTGCCCTATGTGTGAAGACAGAATTGCGCACAAGGGGAGAAAAAGGCACACATAACTCGGGCGCACATCAAGAGTAACAGTAAGAATTAATGTAATATATAATAATTTTATTGGGTCAATAGAAATACAAACAATTTTAAAATCACTTAAAATGGACAGCCAATGACAAAAAGACCTCAATTTGTAATACAATAGCTCCAGGATAATAATCCAATTGATACAGATCAGTAAGAGTACTAATAAATAGATTCAAAATATCCAAAATATGTATCAATAAATTCTCCAATTTATAATTATAATGATAAGTGGCCTCCTTTCTATTATCAAGTCTAAATCATCAGAGGATGCGCTGCAGAAATTTAACGAGGAGATGGATCTTGAATCCCAAAAATGTGAAAAGGAGGTGGTTGAGTATAAATCTAAAAAATTTCAAAGAGATCTGGCCGATAAAGCTAACAATCGAGTCTACAGGTGGAGGTCTGGCGCTGCGAGAGCACGTTCACAATCTCGTACAGGTTTCAAAACACGCTCCAGATCGGCTTCTTTGAGATCAGGCAGCTCCATGGATGATGGTCGATCTGTGACTTCTGAGAGTTCTTATCTCAATGAAGATTCTATTGGTATTACTACCAGGAGTGGCCCGAAAAAATCTGGACCCCCTAAACCTGGTTTTGGTAAACCTCAGGATGGAAAAAACAAAAACAAACTCCAGGTAATTAATTTATCAAATCATCTTCTCTCGGAAACACAGATCGAGGTCTTATCTCTGGGTCTGTCCTCTTCTCCTACCAATAATTTTCATTATTTTACAGCTTTGAAAGATCTGTATCTTTTTTCAAGAAAACTTATTTTGAAGAAGCTTCATAATAAAAAATCTGGTGGTTTGGATACCATGAGTGACCTTGAACAAGAAGCTCTTGCGGCGCTAGAAGACCTACTTGCAGAACAAATTAGTAATCCAGGTACGTCTCCTACTTTTCTCCACCCCAGGTCATCAAGGTTCCCCCCTTTGTCAGTCTGCCCTGCTGTAGAGATCTTTACTAAGCTTGTCATGGAGGACTTCAAGAAAATTTCGACACGACGTTTTCCAGACAACCTTACAATGAAACAGAGACAGGCTCTGACTGAATTACAACAACTTGATGATGTCATTTTCAAGGCGGCTGACAAAGGGGGCAACATTGTGATCTGGCCCACTGTTCAATATGAGAGGGAAGTATTTAAACAACTAAGAGATAAGGACACGTACCAAAAATTGGATTATAACCCCACCACCTCTTTTTCCCTTAAATTACAAAAAATTCTTCTTAGAGCCCATGATTTGGGCATTATATCGAAAAAAATGTTTGATGGTCTGATGGTGAAGTTCCCCAGGGTCCCGACGCTATATCTCCTTCCTAAGATCCACAAGGATGCCGTTAACCCTCCTGGCCGTCCGATCGTGTCTGGCATTGACGGGTTTTGTGAACCTGTATGCAGATTCATTGACTTTTACCTTAGACCTTTAGTCGAATCACTCCCGTCTTATGCCAAAGACACGACGGACGTGCTCATGAGGGTTGACGGCATCTCAATGGAGTCCGATTTACTTTTTTTCACCATGGACGTAGAATCACTGTACACCTGTATACGACATGAAGATGGCGTCCGTGCGGCCCGCTTTTTCCTTGAAATGTCCGGTCGGGATCCTGACCTGAACGAGCTGGTACTTGAGCTGCTAAACTTTGCCCTGTCACATAATTATTTTACATTTAAAGACTCCTTCTATCTTCAGAAGCGCGGCACTGCGATGGGCGCGGCCTGTGCGCCCTCGTACGCTAACCTGTTTCTTGGCTATTGGGAGAGACAGGTTTTCGGTGATGAGGGCGTGCAGGCCGCCACCCATGCGCAGTGCTGGATTAGGTACATCGATGATATTCTGATGTTTTGGCAGGGCACGGTGGAGCAGCTCGATTCGTTCGTTCAGTGTCTTAATCTCAACACATTTAACATCCGTCTTACTTATAAATCCAGCTCTACCAGTATAGATTTCCTGGATATTGTCCTTGAAGTTGATGGTAACCAACGTGTTCAAACCGATGTCTTTCGCAAGAAAACATCGGTTAATGCACTCCTTCATGCCTCTTCTGGACACATGGGATCTACGGTCAGAGCCATCCCGACCGGTCAATTTCTACGGATGAGGCGGATATGTTCATCGGACGCCTCTTTTGAGGCACAGGCTGAGGATTTAAAATCACGATTCTTGGATAGGGGATATAGTCGTCGGTGCATAAAAAAGGGCTATTTAAGAGCGAAACACACCGGGAGGACTTCACTTTTACACCATCAACCCAAGCAGATGTCTGCTGACTCTAATCCTCGCTTCATTTCCACCTACAACTCTGAGTGGTATCGGATGCGAGATATTTTGGCTCGTCATTGGTCGGTTCTTCAAACCGACCCTGTTCTGTCTCGGTCTCTCTCTCCCACACCTTTGGCCACGGCTAGGAGAGCCAGGAATCTGAGCGATTTTCTTGTCCACAGTCATTATACCATCAAAAAGTCAAATCCATTTGGTTCCACTGGTCCCGTTTTAGGTTGCTTCCCTTGCGGGCACTGCCTTGCCTGCGCCAATGTCCTCCGCAGTAACTCCTTCACCAGTTCCGATTCTCTACGCTCTTTTACGACTCAACATCGGATTTCATGTAGTACTGAAAACGTTATCTATTATGCTACTTGCAACTGTCCATACATTTATATAGGACTGACTTCGAGAGAATTTCGGATACGGGTGAGGGAACATGTGAGGGACATTGGCGCGGCCAGGGCTGTGGATGATTTTTCTCTACTAAAAACTCTACCCCGCCACTTTAAAAAGTACCACAATTGTGACCCTAAAGTGTTAAAAATACGTGGCATTGATGTGGTCCACTGTGGTATACGGGGTGGTAATATCAAAAAAATGCTTTCCCAAAGAGAAACCAAGTGGATTGTGGCTTTGGACACGGTCGCTCCTAAGGGCCTAAATGAGGCCCTTAGTTTTGCTTCTTTTCTTTAGGCCCTTTTTATTATCCCCCCCTTCTTTCCTTCTCTGAATGTATTACTTAGCTCTCATTGCTTCATCACCTTTTTGTAATGGAATGTCTATCTATTTATCTGTGACTATTTACGTACTTTATAACAAATACGTATAATACGTACCATCTTTTCTTTCCATTGCATTACTCTGATCGGGTGTTTGTGGCTTTTAATCTTTTTGTTTTTAATTATGTATATATTTTTTTCTGTTTCTTAGATTTCTTTTTAATATGATGCAACATATCCCTTGTGACAACATCAATTAGCGGATGGTTTCATTTGATATATATACCATGATTTGGTTGGAGATGCGACCTGGTTTCAAAATTCCACCTGGCGGCTGCCTGCAACTTTACCATTCTTTAGGCTGTGCTGGATTACGTTTCACTTTATGACATGTAGTGTTATGTCTTTTTATCTGTGTTATGTGTTCCGCATGTTGTTCCGCTATTATGTATATCCTTAATTTCTGTGGTCTTTGCCAAGCGTCTATTTTGTGTCACCTTGTCTCCCCATTCATCTATCCACCGTGTCCGGAGTTTTGTGCGCGTGCGTGCGCCCGCCTGTTGTTCCCTGGCCGCGCTCCGGCGTCTCCATGGAGTCCGCGCGTGCGCGGTGGTCTCTGCGGGAACATCTGTTCTCGTTTTGGCCTCCGCGCATGCGCCTGACTCCTTGACGGCTGGGGTCACGTGGCGGGGAGCTTCTTTGGCGGGCCCGCGCATGCGCCGTCTGACTCCGGAACTGTGGATTCCATTTGTGTTTCCCATTTCCGCGGCGCTATTTATGGGTCACTCCACCGGATGTGTGCACCACTCTTCACCTTCCCCCATGATGAAGCGGCCAGCGATGCGCTGAAAGCCGCGAAACGTGCGTCGGGCCCCCTGCCACCGGTCTCAGGTAACATATGTTCACTATATCGGGCACTTGCCCTTATCTTTACCCCCCTCCCTGCCGTGAGTTAACCTGCCGTTTTTTCATGTTCCACCCCAAGTTTTTTGTCTGGCAGATATTCCCTGGTACTACCCTGCCTCGGGGTTATCAACCTCCCTGGGGGGTTCCTGTGTCCTTTTGACATCATTTATATATTTCTTACCATTGACTAACTCTAGGCAGTTATTGGCCTATTTTTGGCCATTTAGTCGGGAGTATTTTTCTATTTTTCTGCTCTTTAGTGATTTATATTTACTCTATGTAATTTACTATTATTGTACCTACTTTGCATCCTGGAATTTTTCTTTTTTCCTGTTTGCAAGCTATACTCCCTATTAATGACTCTTATTTAACATCAAGACCTGCCCTAGAGCCTTGGGGTCTCCACCTGACTCCCCCCTTGTATCAACAAACTTAGGGGGTTTGTCCAACTGTGTGATTACACCTTATCTTTTATTGTGGCAATCCTTTGGCTTAGTCCTGTGATTGTTCAGTCAGGAGCACTTTTCTTCCCACTTGGGATCTTGTGCTATTCATGTATGACCTGATTTCCCCTATATTGGGTTGTCTCCTGATTGTTATCCATCTCCTTTGCCAAACCACATCTGACCACCAACAGTTCGAATTCTCTGTGTTCTCACTCCTCCAGGTTAACCACACTCATATGCCCTCATTCAGCATATTGATTTTTTTCATTGCAGGCAATCAGGGGTTTTCCTATATTTGAACATTTTTTTGCCTGTTAGTCCACACCCGGCTAATGTTGATCTGTTTTTCACCCATGCTCCCCACCCCCTCTTTTTATTGAACATCAATGTTTCATGTATTGCACTGTGCACTTTGAATATAAAAATAAAAAAACTTTGTAATTTGTGATTCAGCTTTTTTGCTCTGGTTCTCCCTTCTTCCATGTTTTTTGAGCTGCTGAAAACCTGAGTTGGCCTGTCCACCAGGTTTATTTAATTGTATTTTCCCTATGGAATGTATATTTCTCAAAGATGGATTCAGACAATAATATGCGGTCAGCACCTAAAGAGTTAATTCCCAGCAGAACAGGGAAGAAGGGGAACACTTAAGCAAGGTTAATGCATGGAGGCATGAAATCATAACCATAGTCATCGAGAGTAAACAAAATAATAATGTGTCTCAGCAGCGTTGTGCGTATGACCTAGGTCACACAGAGCAGATGGAAACATATAGTCATCCCAATATTAGAGATCATGTAGTAAGAGGAGCCCCTTATACACAATTACAAGGCTAACAAAAGCTATGTCAGTGTAGTACTAGAGAAAAAAAAAGGGGGGGGTTGCAAAAACAGTGATTGCGTATATGGATAGGTGCAGACAAAAGCAGATTAAATTATAAAAGGGGCCAAACTCAGGGGAATCATACAGATGGCCATGATCTCACAGATGTAGAGATGTGAGCAAGGATAGCTGCATCAAAAGGCGCATAAGCGCTAGATGTCAGATCAAAAAATGATCAAAAGGAGCATAGTTACCCACCGGGCCCGGTGTGGCCAAAGGATATGCATGCAACATAAAGGGAGAATAGAGGAGCTGAGAAGCAAATATGCTGTAGAGGAGGCCGTGGAGAGATCCCCACGCGTTACGCTGACAGGCAGCTTCGTCAGGGGAGGGTCTCCCCGGCCTGAGAATACCAGTCCCCAGCGGTTGGGCTATATAAAAGCTGGGTATCAAAATTGGGAGGGACCACACGACTTTTTCTAAATTATTTATTTAAATAATAAAAAAAAGCCTCATCTGTACTTACTTTGATGCACAGGCAAGATAAGGGCACGGCAGGGGGCTGCAGCCTGTAGCCGTATGCTTTATCTGTGCTGGGTATCATAATATGAGGGAACCTACAACAATTTTTCTACCTATTTATTTATTTTTATTCCAGTCTACAGTGACCCAAAGACAAGGTCTGTGATTGGTTGCAGTCAGGCACTGTCACACAGGCTGGGGGTGCTGTCTGACTGCTACCAATCACAGATGTCAGGACTGCTGGTGGGTGGAGGAAGCAGTGAATATGGATGAGTTATAATGAGCAGACCCGGAAGAAGAATGAGCAGCCCAAAAGCAGTTACAGCCGTGCCGGAGACTTGGTATGTATAGCACGATTGCTTTATTTTTATTTTTACTTCATTTTTTTTATTTCCCAAGTTGCCAGATCTGTATCATTAGCCTGAGTTCCCTGAGAACTCCGGGCCCAGGTCCGGCACGTGGATAATTTTGAAACCACGCGGATCCGGACTTTTAAGGCCGGTGAGTTCGCCCATTACTAGTTATTACCACAGTCGGGTACTGATTGAAAGAATCTGCCTAAATTCAGATTCAGCAATCCACTCCTATGTGGCCTAGAAATTTGATTGGCATTCTGCAAATCGAGTGATCCTTATATTGTGCTCTGATCTCTCCAGGATCCGTGGTATTTTAAACGTAGGCTGAAAACAAAAAAGTAATACTCACCGTGCCGCTCACCTGTCCCACAGCCTGGTATTCCAAATTATCATCAATAAAAACTTCAGCTTGCTAGATGAAAAACAAGGAAAGAGTTACAGGTCTCAAAAAATGACTAATTCCATACATTCCAGTTACATTTTGTTGTGGTGGACTAAAAATCAATTGTAGACCAGATGGCCAATGAAAGTCTTAAAAATACATGCTCCTAGGCTCTCCTACAGTTTTGACTACATTTCCGGCTAATCTGCCCTTTCACCAACCCTGAGCCAATAAAATTGTTGGTGCCCGCCCTCATCATCTCCCACCTCAGCTACTGCAACATCCTTCTTTCTGGCCACTTATCTGGCTCTGTCGCACCTCCCCAGGCCGCCTGTAACTCCACTGCCAAAGTAATCCCCCTCTCTCTTCGCTACACCTCCACCTCTGCTGTCCACTGTAAAAACATTAAAATTAATACATCTAGTTATCAAATATTTCATAGTAAGACATATACGTTCACAGTTCTGTTTATGTTGGAGGGCATAGTTTATTAATTAAGGAATAAGTATTAAAATATCTATATTGAGTATACTTGAGTACTGACGTGGAAGGATATATATAAATCCTTCCTGAAGCTTCCAGAAGATTATGTCATATGGAACTATACAACTAAACCACCCTATATGGACTGAACAGCTGGTATATAATACACGATGGAGGGGGCTACTTGCTCGCTCCTCCACACTGCCTGCTTTCAGAAGACTCGAGGCTGCAAGATGAAGACACGCTAAGAGATGACACCCCCTGCCTTGCCATTCAGGACCCAAAGAGAGATGGGTAAAGATTTCCCATTGATCAGTATGGACTAAATGAACTCTTTTTACATAAGCTGACAAAAGTATATTATTTTTCCTTTCTGTAACTGAACCCTGGCAACCATTTTTAAATAGATAAAATACATTTATTTTTTACATTTTTGAATTTCTTTCTTTCATGCACCTTTACGTATTTGAAGAAAAATATATTTAAGAGTATATTTTTTAACATCCACCAATCCCCTCACTGGCTTCAATACCACCACAAATCCAGTTTAAACTACTAAAACTGATTTACTAAGCCATCCATAATATGTCTCTTCTATATGTTACTGAACTGATCTCCTGATACCTCCCCGCTTCTGTCTGGTCACAAAACCACCTTCTCTCCTTTGCTCTCTTCTGTCCTCACACAACCATCTCGAGGATTTCTCTTGACCTTTCCCCGTTCTCTGGAATTCTGTGCCCCTACACATTGTCTCCCACATTGGGAACCTTCAGAAGCAGCCTGAAAACTTATCTCTTCAGGAAAGTTCCCAATCTGCAACAGCCCCGCTGTGAATACCACTATAGCTCCCCCGGACCTGTGTCCTACTGGCTCCTTCCCAATACACTTTTGATTGTAAGCCCTCGAGTTCAGGGTCCTTTTGCTTCTGTAAAAAAATAATAATAATCTGATCTTTATCTCTCAGCTAAAGTTCAGCAGGAGATAGACGAGGCGACCAAATCCCTGCGAATCCCCGAGATCATGGACAAGCCTCAGCTGGCATACACAAATGCCGTCATCCATGAATCACAGCGAGTTCTCGACCTGGCGCCTACCGCTCTGTTCCATGCCGTCACTGAAGACATCATGTTCAGAGGCTACTCCATCCCGAAGGTACAGAGTATGTCCGACAATACACATCTCCCCCATGCCCGTAAATGTTATCCACCATATTCACAATCATGGACACCTTCATGTACTTTTTTTTGTAACATTTTTGTAGAAAACCCTTTGCAATATGTGTTTACGGCCCAATTTGATTATCGGGAGTTTATAAGTTGTGTTCTATTCTTATTACATACAGTTTGGGTAAAATATCTGACTAGAGATGGCTGGATCGGTTCATGTGACTTTGGTCTATCAGATGGGTCAGTGGTGAAGATCTAGAATCTCTCACCTTCGGGGATCCCTGGTGCGGCTTTTGATTAATCTCACTACGTCATCACTGCGGAGTGACGCACAGATGATCGCTGCACCAGCCGGGATATTCACAATCCGCACCAAGGATCCCAGAATCTAAGAGAATTCCAAGCCTCCTGTCCAGAGAACACTGACCTGTCTGATGGACCAGCTTTCCGCTGACCGATTCACCTATCTCTATAGCTGAGCAATGATAGATATTTAGGAAACTCTTGGTCTGCTACGATCCTCATAAACTAGAAACATTCGTATAACACCTAATCTTTTCTGGTATCAGGGAGCGACCGTGATCCCCTTCCTCACATCAGTCCTGCAAGACCCATCTCAGTGGGAAACTCCTGAAGATTTCAACCCCGGGCATTTCCTAAATGAGGACGGGCAGTTCCGCACCAGGATGGCGTTCATGCCGTTCTCAGCAGGTAAGAATGTGACGCCCTGGACCCCAGGGGTCACAGAATAACATCACATAAACACACACCCCCTCCCCTGGTAGGGAACATCCGTCAAACAAAACTCTTGTTGCCTCCTCCAGGGTCTGATGTCCACACCAGGTGGGGTGGAGCCAGGCGGTTGGCCCCACCCACCGAGGAGTTCACAGGCCTGGAGGCGGGAAAAAGTAGTAAGTTCAGTTTGAGAGAGAGTTGGAGTGGAATTCAGAGGTGTAGTGGAGTTGGAGGTTGAAGTGGAGAGACTGTGTGTGTCTGGGTCGGAGCCCAGGCACAGTCAGCAACGTCGGCAGACGGTGGTGGCTGTCTGCGGAACCGTAGGACCGGGGTCGGGCGGTGGCCCGCCGGTACTGAACTGGGGAGCGGAGTGAAGCTAAGCACCAGGGCAGGGTACTCAGACCCCGACTAGGCTCGGAAGCTGCCGTAACGGTCAAATTCTCTGATTGCGGTCTGGACCTCAGGGGTTCATTCCCACCCAAGTCCCGTCAGAAGGCAACAGCCCAACCCGTCCGGATAAGAGCCACAGCCAACGGCCAGAGATCTAACGGCCAGTGCATGCGGGCAAAACGGGCTCTCCCGACACGTACAAGTCGGGGAGCGGACCACCCGTGGGAATCCATAGGGGTCAAACACTTACATACAGGTGCAGGGAAAGACGGCCGCCATCAACCCATCCGGGGAAAGGTGAAGAAACCGCAGCCGACTGCGGGCCCCGTCCATCCAGCCGTTTGGTTTAAAGCTAAAGTGAGGGCAGGGCGCGGGAAGGATTGGACCACACAGGGGTTGCAGTCAAAGTTCTTTAGTCACTGAAGTATCACCGCCTCTAAAGTGCTGGGCTCCGCTGTCATGGGCTCCAGCCGATCCCAGATAGCTCGGAGGTCAGAGCCAATGCTTCTCTCGGTGAGTCCTTACTACTTGTGCTGTGATGTGTGGGCTTGAATCCCTGCAGCTTGAAGCTACGCTGCGACCCTCTGCCTTGTATTGGCTCCGGTTCTCGCCCATATGGCAGGCAGCGCAAGTCCTTTACTGGTGCCGCTCTTTTGTCACGGCTCCTGGCTCTAGTATGCGGCTGTGCCCCGGGCACTTTATGGGCCAGTAGACTTGCTATCTCCTGCCCTACGGATTCTGCTGGTGGGACGTGCTGTACCCACGCAGCCTGGGGTTCCGCACCTTGTTTTCTGCGCTCGGTCCTGAAGAAGCTTTTATACAGCTTCCATCTTCTCCCCACTCCTCAATCATCTGAGTCTGTCTCTCTTTGTGTGTGTGAGTGTGTCGCCTTGCTCCCCCTTAAAGAAGCTCCACCCCCTCGGTTACTGAACTGGTGGGCAGGAGGTCCCATATTTTGATGGCCACCTCCAGGAGCCTACCTTAACCCAGTCCCAGTGGGAGGGCAACTGACTGTGTTGTGTGGATTGTAGTGGTTACCGGCAATGACCTCCTCCGTACCCGGGATGAATACCGCACCTCAGCTGAGATGCAGCACCCTGTGGTGACTGAAGCCTCAGGGGCGCCACATATACATAGTATTCATTAGACAGCTATACAAGACTTTTAAGGCCACTTTACACACAGAGATAAATCTTTGGCAGATCTGTGGTTGCAGTGAAATCATGGACATATTGTTCCATTTGTACACAGCCACAAACCTGCCACTGATTGTCCACAATTTCGCTGCAACCACAGATCTGCCGCAGATTTATCTCTGTGTGTAAAGTGGCCTTTAGTGTTATTACTGAAGAATTACACGTCAATTATTTTCCTAGTATCTTGATTCTTGGCTCCTTTTTAGCTCTATAATTATACAGCTGTGATCGGTGACTATAGCAGAGCTACAGAGTGTACAGGGAATGTGCGGTAGTCTGAGACACACCTCCAGGCTCCTGATTGGTTCATACTGCTCTCTCTCCCTCCTTCCTACAGTTCTCCCTCCACTGATTGGCTGCAGAGTATAAACACATGCCCAGTATATAGTGACACAGAGAGAACATACTTCCTTATTACATACAGTTGTGTTTGTCTTCTAGGGAAGCGAGTTTGCCTTGGAGAGAACCTGGCCCGCATGGAGCTCTTCCTCCTCTTCTCCGCTTTACTCCAGAAATTCACCTTCACCCTCCCCCCGGGGACAGAACGTCGAGACTCCAAATATCTGAACCTCAACAAGAGTAACATCATCGCATCGGCCCAGATATGTGCGGTGCCTCGTGCCTCGTCCAAGTGATCAACTGCGATCCAGCTGCCCAATGTGGGCGAGAATATAAGAAAATAATCCACATCATGCAACAAAAAAGACAATGATGAAAAAATGTTTTTAAAGGTTTATAATTTGCCAAGAGAAATTGGGAAAATTGTGATATTTCATTGCAGAATTTCATCCAAATTCAGGAAAAATCACATGCTGAATTCTTAAAACGGAGGAATATGGTGGATGAGTAACGTGACCCATTCACGGGAGCGTTTGTATCTGTAGCAGCCAAGACGATTCTCCCACTAGTGACATGTGGAAATAAAATCGATAAATAAAGCCTTGTGCCAAACACCACCGTGCAAAAGAATTTGGTTTCACCTGTCTAGTGATTTTCCATTACTTGTCGATTGAATTTTTGTCGTTTTGCGCCTTGGCTTTCTGTTTTTCTTATACAGCAATGGCACTTGCGCTCTCGTCAGCTGTGGCACTTGCACTCTCGTCAGCTGTGGCACTTGCACTCTCGTCAGCTGTGGCACTTGCACTCTCGTCAGCTGTGGCACTTGCACTCTCGCCAGCTGTGGCACTTGCACTCTCGTCAGCTGTGGCACTTGCACTCTCGTCAGCTGTGGGCACCTGCACTCTCGTCAGCTGTGGCACTTGCACTCTCGTCAGCTGTGGCACTTGCACTCTCGTCAGCTGTGGCACTTGTGCTCTCGTCAGCTGTGGCACTTGCGCTCTCGCCAGCTGTGGGCACTTGCACTCTCGCCAGCTGTGGGCACTTGCGCTCTTGCCAGCTGTGGGCACTTGTGCTCTCGCCAGCTGTGGCACTTGCACTCTCATCAGCTGTGGCACTTGCACTCTCGTCAGCTGTGGCACTTGTGCTCTCGTCAGCTGTGGCACTTGCGCTCTCGTCAGCTGTGGCACTTGCACTCTCGTCAGCTGTGGCACTTGTGCTCTCGTCAGCTGTGGCACTTGCACTCTCGTCAGCTGTGGGCACTTGCGCTCTTGCCAGCTGTGGCACTTGTGCTCTCGTCAGCTGTGGCACTTGCGCTCTCGCCAGCTGTGGGCACTTGCACTCTCGCCAGCTGTGGGCACTTGCGCTCTTGCCAGCTGTGGGCACTTGTGCTCTCGCCAGCTGTGGCACTTGCACTCTCATCAGCTGTGGCACTTGCACTCTCATCAGCTGTGGCACTTGCACTCTCGTCAGCTGTGGCACTTGCACTCTCGTCAGCTGTGGCACTTGTGCTCTCGTCAGCTGTGGCACTTGCGCTCTCGCCAGCTGTGGGCACTTGCACTCTCGCCAGCTGTGGGCACTTGCGCTCTTGCCAGCTGTGGGCACTTGTGCTCTCGCCAGCTGTGGGCACTTGCCCTCTCGCCAGCTGTGGGCACTTGCCCTCTCGTCAGCTGTGGCACTTGCAGTCTCGTCAGCTGTGGCACTTGCGCTCTCGTCAGCTGTGGCACTTGCGCTCTCGTCAGCTGTGGCACTTGCACTCTCGTCAGCTGTGGCACTTGCGCTCTCGTCAGCTGTGGGCACTTGCGCTCTCGTCAGCTGTGGGCACCTGCACTCTCGTCAGCTGTGGGCACTTGCGCTCTCGTCAGCTGTGGCACTTGCGCTCTCGTCAGCTGTGGAACTTGCGCTCTCGTCAGCTGTGGCACTTGCGCTCTCGTCAGCTGTGGCACTTGCGCTCTCGTCAGCTGTGGAACTTGCGCTCTCGTCAGCTGTGGAACTTGCGCTCTCGTCAGCTGTGGCACTTGCGCTCTCGTCAGCTGTGGAACTTGCACTCTCATCAGCTGTGGCACTTGCACTCTCATCAGCTGTGGCACTTGCACTCTCGTCAGCTGTGGCACTTGCGCTCTCGTCAGCTGTGGCACTTGCGCTCTCGTCAGCTGTGGAACTTGCGCTCTCGTCAGCTGTGGCACTTGCGCTCTCGTCAGCTGTGGCACTTGCGCTCTCGTCAGCTGTGGCACTTGCACTCTCATCAGCTGTGGCACTTGCACTCTCATCAGCTGTGGCACCTGCGCTCTCATCAGCTGTGGCACCTGCGCTCTCATCAGCTGTGGCACCTGCATGTTTGTTTGCCGCTCCCAAACTCTGGCCATGTTTCCAAAAATGCTTTTTTAATAGCATTTTATCCTTTTGTATATGATTGCGGGGCCTTTTGAAGTAGGGATATGTAAAATCCCAGGAGGAGGCGGGTAATCTTCACCGTGAGAAGGCTTTTGGTGCACAGCAGCAATTTCTATTTTTCCTAATTTTATTTGTAGATGTTCCTGAAGCCAATCACAGCAGAGGAAACATCCACAAGGTGGAGACATATTGGGCTCCTGTGATTGGCTTGCCAAGTCACATGTCAGTGTGGATATAGGCAGCCATCTTGCCTCGGCGTTATTTCGTGAATGTTGTTCGATAGGGAAGGTGCTGCCGCTAGATAGGGAGATTAGGAGTTTAATGCCGGCAGTTTAGCTACAGAGGCCAGAGATAGTTTACAATAGGGACGTGCAGTGTAGAGAGGTGTGCCACAAATCGGCACAGGAAATCATATAAAATGGGGATTGCAGGTACTTGTAGTGCGTCAGAAACAGTTAAGGCCAGTGATAGTTTACAATAAGGACGTGCACTGTAGGGAGAGGTGTGTGTCACAAATAGATACTGTCACGGCCGGGCGGTCGGGCAGACCCAGGAGGTGGATCCACTGGACCGAACTCTCTGAGATGGTGGTAGGGAGTCCGGCAGCTGAAGCACTGATGGGCAGTAGAACAGTCCGTGCAAGAGAAGGCAGCGGAGGAGTCCCAGGGACCACGGAGTCACAGAAGGTGGTCTTGGTGACGTAGCTCAGGTTCGGAGGCCGAGGTGATATCAGGCGGGGTCCGGAACCTCTGGAGCAAGATGACGGGTCACCGCAGGGATCCGGGATGGTACGGACTGTCAGATGGCAGACGGACAGCGTGCGGGGATCAGGACTCGGCAGACTGGATGGCGAGGCAGGTACGGCTCTACAAAGACAGATAGGTGAGTACAGGCACATAAACACCAAGAGACCTGACTCCTAGCTCAGGGAACACGAAGATCAGGCCCCGCCCCCTTGGACAATGACCCCCTATATACCCTGTACCTGTGCAACCTCATTTCCTGTTAATGGACGCTGGCCCTTTAAGAAAGGGTCAGTGACCGCGCGCGCGCCCTAATGCGCATGCGCGCCGCCCGGGTGCCAGAAGCCAGGGAAGGAGGCTGCGAGGAGGACGCAGGGGAGCCGGCCAGGTCCAGGGAAGCTGTCGGGCGCCGGGATCGGGGGCCCGGAGCCCTGGGACGGACGGAATCCGGTGACTGGGGAGCGGAGAGCGTGGCAGGTGAGCCGGGGAACGGGGGTGAGGACCCGGGGAGCGTGACAGTACCCCCCCCCCCACGCCCCCCTCCCCGCAACCGGGACATGAAGGCACGGATAAGAGGAGTGCCCACGTTCTCCCTGGGCTCCCAAGACCTATCCTCAGGACCATACCCTTCCCAGTCCACCAGGAAGAACTGTCGACCTCGTACGGTCTTCATGGCCACGATATCCCTTACCGCATAGATGTCATCATCGGCAATAGGAGGAGGGGCCGGACTGGCAGCAGCGGAGAAGGGACCAAGGACAACCGGCTTGAGCAGAGAGACGTGGAAGGAGTTGGGTATCCTCATCGTGGCCGGGAGCTGTAGCTTGTAGGATACCTCATTGATCTTGCTGAGGACCTTAAACGGCCCGATGTAGCGAGGACCCAGCTTGTAGGAAGGTATCTTCAATCGGATGTACTGGGAAGCAAGCCAGACCAGGTCACCAGGAGAGAAACACGGAGGATCCAGACGTCTCTTGTCAGCGTGTTTCTTCATCCGCTGGGAAGCGCGCCCAAGGGACGCCTTGACAGAGTCCCAAATGGTAGCAAAGTCACGAACTGCAGTATCAGCAGCCGGAACATCCGATGAAGGGGATATAGGCAATGGGACGGCGGGCTGGAGTCCATAAACAACATGGAAGGGAGATTCGGAGGATGACTCACTGACGTGGTGGTTATGGGAGAATTCAGCCCAAGGCAGAAGCGAGGACCAGTCGTCGTGATGGGCGTTGACATAGTGACGTAGGTATGAGGTCACGATTTGATTGACCCTCTCCACTTGGCCGTTAGACTGAGGATGGTAAGAAGAAGAAAAGTCCAGAGTCACTCCCAGATGTTTGCATAGAGCCCTCCAGAAGCGGGAGGTGAACTGAGTTCCTCTGTCGGACACTATGTGGGATGGAAAGCCATGCAAGCGGAAGATGTGATGTATATAGGCTTCCGCGAGTTCCTGAGCAGAGGGCAGTCCGGCCATAGGAACGAAGTGGGCCATTTTGGAGAATCGATCAACCACGACCCATATGACTGTGTGCCCGGAGGATAAAGGCAAGTCCGTAATAAAGTCCATTGCTATGTGTTGCCACGGGACTGAGGGTATCGGTAAAGGCAGAAGACGGCCATGGGGCAAGTGTTTGGGCGTCTTGTTCCTGGCACAGGAGGAGCAGGCAGAGACAAAAGCAGCGACGTCCGTGCGAAGGGATGGCCACCAGTAATGGCGTACAATCGCACCCCATGTTCTCTTCTGACCAGCATGCCCGGCTGTTTTTGAGGCATGACCCCAGTGTAACACTTTTTGCCTGTCGGTATCGGAGACATAGGTCTTCCCGGGCGGTATCTGGGCTAGGGTAACAGGGGCCACCGGAATGATGTTGCTAGGACAGATGATGGGTTGGGTAGTCTCTTCCTCCTGCTCCATGGGCATGAAAGACCTGGACAAGGCATCAGCGCGTACATTCTTGTCCGCGGGTCGGAAGTGAAGCTGAAAGTCGAACCTGGCAAAGAATAAGGACCACCTGGCTTGCCGTGGGTTCAGTCGCTGAGCGGACCGCAGGTATTCTAGGTTCTTGTGGTCCGTGTAGATGATCACGGGATACACTGCACCTTCCAGGAGGTAGCGCCATTCCTCCAGTGCCAGTTTGACTGCCAAGAGCTCTCGGTCCCCGATGGTATAGTTGCGTTCAGGCGCTGAGAAGCCCTTGGAGAAGAATCCGCAAGTCACCATCTTCCCGGAGGAGGACTTCTGCATGAGCACTGCTCCGGCTCCTGAGGAGGAGGCATCCACCTCCAAGGTGAACTGGCGGTTCAACTCCGGACGGTGAAGTACAGGCGAGGAAGCAAAAGCCCGCTTCAAAGAGCCAAACGCGGCGTCGGCCGCAGGCGACCAGTCCTTTGGATTTGCCTCTTTCTTAGTCAAAGCGGAAAGTGGAGCAGTCAGAGCAGAGAAGTGAGGGACGAATTGGCGGTAGTAGTTGGCGAATCCCAGGAAGCGTTGGATTGCCTTCAGTCCAGAAGGGGGAGGCCAGTTGAGAATGGCGGAGACCTTCTTGGGATCCATCTGCAGTCCAGTCTCAGAGATGATGTACCCCAGAAAGGGGAGAGAAGACTGCTCAAAGACACACTTCTCATACTTTGCGTACAGACGGTTCTCTCTTAGTCGTCGTAGAACCAGCTGTACGTGCTCTCTGTGGGTTGGGAGGTCCGGAGAGAAGACAAGGATGTCATCTAGATATACTACCACACAGGTGTAGAGGAGGTCTCGGAACACGTCGTTCACCAGTTCTTGGAAGACGGCAGGGGCGTTACACAGGCCGAAGGGCATCACGCAGTACTCATAATGTCCATCACGCGTATTAAACGCGGTCTTCCATTCGTCACCAGAGCGGATGCGCACCAGATTGTAAGCACCCCGAAGATCCAGCTTGGTGAACAGACGAGCTCCTCTAAGCCGGTCAAACAATTCGGGGATGAGCGGCAGAGGGTACTTGTTCTTAACAGTGATCTGATTCAGACCCCGGTAGTCGATGCAGGGACGTAAATCGCCCTCTTTTTTCTTGACAAAGAAGAAACCTGCTCCAGCAGGAGAGGAGGATCTCCGAATGAATCCCCTAGCCAGGCTCTCTGAGATGTAAGTCGACATAGCCCTTGTTTCGGCTGGAGATAAAGGATATATCCGTCCTCGTGGTGGCGTTGTTCCAGGGAGCAGGTCGATGGCACAATCGTAGGGGCGATGTGGCGGCAGTACCTCGGATTCTTTTTTATCAAAGACATCAGCAAAGGACCAATAAGCCGAGGGCAGCCCCGGTAGATTCTCAGGAACCGGAGGTCGTCGGATGGGTTGTGTGGATTTTAGGCATCTCTCATGACACGAAGCACCCCAGCGGGTGATTTCGCCAGTGCCCCAGCTGACTGATGGTTCGTGAGTCCGTAACCATGGAAGGCCCAGCAGGATCTGATGGGACATGTGCGGTAGGACGTAGAAGGCGATGTTCTCGGTGTGAAGAGCACCGATGCGCAGTTCAACCGGCCTGGTGGTCCAGGAGATGGTGTCAGAAAGGGGTCTCCCATCCACAGAGGCAATCACCAGGGGCTTGTTGAGTGGGATAACAGGCACCTGGTATTTGTCCACGGTGGCTTGCTGGATGAAATTGCCTGCTGCCCCGGAATCAAGATAGGCCTCAGCCGTGAACCGCGTCTCTCCCGTTGTCACTTGCACGGTCCATGTGACCGGATCGGAGAGAGTCCCAGCACCTAGGGTGGCCTCTCCTACCAACCCTAGGCTTTGGAGTTTCCCGGCCTTTCCGGACAGGAACGGAGGAGGTGTGTGCCCTCACCGCAGTAAAAGCAGAGACCCTGGGCAAGCCGCTCTGCTCTACGTTGTGCAGACTGACGCACTCGGTCAATCTGCATGGGCTCGTGGACGGGACTCCCAGCTGTTGATGACTGAGGTACGGAGGGCTTCTGAGGAGGAGATGAATGCCGTAACGGGCGTCTCTCACGAGATAGCTCTTTGGAGCGCTCCTGAAAACGTATGTCCACACGAGTTGCTAGGGCAATCAGGGCATCTAGGGTGGAGGGCACGTCCCGACCCGCCAACTCATCCTTGATGCGACTCGAGAGTCCCTCCCAGAAGGCGGCTGTTAGGGCCTCATTATTCCACCCGAGTTCTGAAGCCAAAGTGCGAAAACGGATGGCGTATTGGCCCACCGTCAGTGTTCCTTGACGTAGGCGGAGGAGTGATGAAGCAGAGGCAGAAGCGCGTCCCGGCTCGTCAAAGGTGCTGCGGAATGCCTGCAGGAACTGTTGAAGATCCTTGGTCATGGGGTCCTCCTTCTCCCACAAGGGGTTCATCCACGCCAGCGCCTCGCCCTCTAGGTGGGACATTATAAAGGCGACCTTGGCTTGGTCGGAGGCGAACAGATGTGGCAGCTGCGTGAAATGAAGGGAACATTGATTTATGAAGCCCCTGCAGGTCTTGGGATCTCCAGCATAACGAGGAGGTGACGCCAAACGGAGTCGGGAAGCATCTGACGAGGTTGCCACTGGTGCGGGGGCCATGGCTTGCCTGGCGGGGGACCTGGGTGCCGCAGGCGTCATTGATGCTTGTAATGTGTACAGGCGGGTGTCCACGGAGGTCATGAATTGCAGCATGCGGGTCTGGACTTCACGCTGGCGTTGGAGTTCCTCTTGCAGAGCCATTAGTGCTGCAGCGGGATCCATGGCCTGATCTTACTGTCACGGCCGGGCGGTCGGGCAGACCCAGGAGGTGGATCCACTGGACCGAACTCTCTGAGATGGTGGTAGGGAGTCCGGCAGCTGAAGCACTGATGGGCAGTAGAACAGTCCGTGCAAGAGAAGGCAGCGGAGGAGTCCCAGGGACCACGGAGTCACAGAAGGTGGTCTTGGTGACGTAGCTCAGGTTCGGAGGCCGAGGTGATATCAGGCGGGGTCCGGAACCTCTGGAGCAAGATGACGGGTCACCGCAGGGATCCGGGATGGTACGGACTGTCAGATGGCAGACGGACAGCGTGCGGGGATCAGGACTCGGCAGACTGGATGGCGAGGCAGGTACGGCTCTACAAAGACAGATAGGTGAGTACAGGCACATAAACACCAAGAGACCTGACTCCTAGCTCAGGGAACACGAAGATCAGGCCCCGCCCCCTTGGACAATGACCCCCTATATACCCTGTACCTGTGCAACCTCATTTCCTGTTAATGGACGCTGGCCCTTTAAGAAAGGGTCAGTGACCGCGCGCGCGCCCTAATGCGCATGCGCGCCGCCCGGGTGCCAGAAGCCAGGGAAGGAGGCTGCGAGGAGGACGCAGGGGAGCCGGCCAGGTCCAGGGAAGCTGTCGGGCGCCGGGATCGGGGGCCCGGAGCCCTGGGACGGACGGAATCCGGTGACTGGGGAGCGGAGAGCGTGGCAGGTGAGCCGGGGAACGGGGGTGAGGACCCGGGGAGCGTGACAGATACACGAAATCATAGAAATAGGGATTGCAGGTTATTGCAACTAAGGGAGGTACATAGGGACAAACTTCATACAGTCTAATCTACCTAGCAACAATAAAGGAATTTCCTGATAGGAGGAAAAATATGCAATGCAAGAATTATATACAACAGGTTGTTCCCATTCATGGGACACAACACTCCCCGTCTGAAATCATCTGATTTCACAAGTCCTTCTACGACGTAAGGAGTAGATCCTGTCCCTCGATGTCACGAAACCTGTAACGAGAAAAGAGACGAACACAAAAAATGCAACAGTAATGCACTGAATTCAAGTCCATGCTTGGTTGATGACGCATTGTCCTTGCGTAAAAATGTAAAAGTAGAAAAATGTAAAAAATTAATCCAAGTTCAACAAACCCATCTTCAGATTGGGGAAGCCGCAAACATGCCAACTCTTCCTCCAACCCAATAATCCAATGAAAAAGTTCAAGGTTCAATTGGACACGGACAGTTGTGTCTCCGTACAGCAGGGGAAAGGAAAGGTACGCTCCCCGCCGTGGCAGTGCCCAACGACAAAGTTAGTTCATGTAACGTCCTCCTTTGGTAAAAGTAGCACGCGTTCGGTGACTGGAAGAATCACACACATGTGCCAGCCGTAGCGCTTTGAAGACTTGTAGTCGGTGAAACAGTGAGCAATGTGAATAAGACAAGCTACGATTCGTACCTCAGATGACCAACTTGTGAAGCGCTCGAAGCGATGAGGTCTCAACTTCTGTTTTGATGTCACTGAAGTGTAGCAAGCGGAGACGATTGGTCTAATTTCCTTGTCGGATTCTGGTTCCACCAGCTCGTACATGTTGCCGACGTAGTTATCGCAGGTCTCCTCGTATAAGATACTTGGAGGTGTCAGCCACATGTTGTCGCCGAGTTTGGACGCAGCAGTGAGTCTCGTTCCTTGGTCAGCTGGGTTTTGTTCGGTGGGAATGTGGTGCCACTTTTCAGCATGATCTCTGTTGAGGATATTTTGTGTAATCTCGACAAAACATTTCTCCATCTCTGGTTGTCTTTCCAAAGTGCGTTTTAGAGAGGAAGACCTTGCGGTTGCTTGCTGGGAGTTGTTTGGCAACCTTGGCCTTGGAGACCGAAAGGGTAATGGGGCTACCCAACTGTTAGAGTCATTTTGAGAGAACGCTTTATCCATAATCTTTATGAATTCTTTGTCTTCTCTCATCGGAGCCAATTTGTTGTCTTCGTTTGTAGACTCGAACGCTGTTGACCCGAAGTCGTCATCCCAGAGATGATATGCGTCCGCGCAGTCGGGAGGCTGCTGTCGCCACCTGGTGTCACTCAGCCTCTCTTTCACCCTGTAGTGATGCGGACATGGTTGAAAGTGAGTGCCGCAACCGTTTGGGAGGATGTGCGTCTTGTAGGAGGAGATCGCATCGGGACTCTTCATTTTGCCTACGCAGACATTTCCTATGATCACCCAGCCTAAGTCGTAGCGCTGAGCGAATGGCGCATCGTGTGGCCCGTTGATGTGTTGGCGTACTTTGTGTAGCCGGAGGATGTCCCTTCCAATCAGAATCAGGATTTTTGCACTATGATCAAGAGGTGGGATCTTGCTGGCGATAGTTCTCAGGTGAGGGTGGTGAAGAGCTGCCTCTGGTGTTGGAATCTCTTCCCAGTTAGCCGGTATCTGGTTGCACTCAACGAGTGTCGGTAGAGGTATCTCTACGGTATTTTCAAGAGATGTTACCACGAGACCACTGGCTCTTCTTCCGCATGCTTCAGAGATGCCGCTGCAAGTACCTAGTGTATAAGGGTAGGCATTTCCTTTTAAGCCGAACAAGTCGAAGAGTTCAGACCTCGCAAGTGACCTGTTACTCTGGTCGTCCAGAATGCTGTACACCTTCACGGCCCTTTCTGGGTGACCTTTGGGATATACCCTTACTAGGCATATTTTCGCACAAGACTTGTCCCAGAGATCTTCTCCGCAGACTGCGGTGCACGAGGAGGATACTGTGAGGTGGTTTGCAGCTTGGCCGGTACTCTCCCCGCCATGACTTGTGGTAGGAGAAGGTGTAGGTGCAGGATCAGGCTGAGATGGGTGGAGCGCTTGAACGTGATCTGTGCTGTCACACTCCATGCACTTAATTGTAACCTTACAGTCCTTGGCAAGGTGTTCTGTAGAGGCACAACACCTGAAACATACGCCAAACCTTTTCAAGAGTTCCTTTCGTTCTTGAAGGGGTTTCTTCCTGAAGCCAATGCACTTCTTCAGGGGGTGTGGCAGTTTGTGAATAGGACCTTGGCGGTTCGGATTTTCCGCCTTACCGCCTTCAGTGCCATTGTCTGGTGCTGACTGTGTAGGTGGTAGAACATCGGTCTTTTTGACTGATACTGGGCCCCTACATTTTCTGTCATTTTGATGAGGGCTCTCATATCTGGGAGCTGGTGAAGTGGAGCCGGTGGGTTCTCCACAGGTGAAGCTGGGGTCTGCCTTACGTTCCGCGATGCCGTTGATAAACTCGCAGAAGTAGGAGAATGGAGGGAAGGACACTTGGTGCTCTTTTTTATAGTTTGTTCCTACCGTGGTCCACCTTTCCTGCAAGTTGTAAGGTAACTTGGCGACTATGGGTTTCACCCCACGAGCGGTGTCCAGGTAGCTGAGGCCAGGTAGGTGTGTGTCTGTTTTGGCCAGCTGGAGCTCAGACAGCAGGTTGCTGAGTTCCTGGTACTTTGAAGCATCCTTGCCAGATATTTTGGGAAGGTCGTATAGTTGTTTCAGCAATGCATCTTCAATTGCTTCAGGACTGCCGAAGCCTTTCTCTAGTCTGTCCCATGCGGTTGCGAGACCAGTTGTTGGGTCGCTGATGTAGACGGATCTGAGTCTCTTGATTCTCTCAGTAGACCGTGGCCCTAGCCACCTGATTAGCAAGTCCAGCTCTTCAGCAGCTGTAATGCCGAGGTCACGTGTTGCGGTTTTGAAGGCACACTTCCACCCTCTGTAGTTTTCGGGCTGGTCGTCAAACTTTGTGAGACCGGTGTTGGTAAGTTCTCGGCGGATCATGTACCTCGCAAAGTCGGACATGTCTGATCTTTCCGACGTTGGGGGCACATTTGCTGGCTGCGTGGTGCTGGATGCGTGATTCGTAGCTTCTTGGTTTGGGAACATGGGAAAGTACGGAGTGGCGTGGGCGTTTAGACCAGTGATCGGTTTGGTGTGTACAATCTCTGTTGTATACGGGGCCGGAACTACATAGTTGTTGGGAGTGTAGCGCCTTGCCGGCATGTTAGGTTGCATGTAGACATGGGAATACGGAGGTTGCTGATGCGCAGGATGTGGCTGTGCATTGGAATATGAAGCAGGTTCAGGCTTGAAAGTCTGAGGTGGATTGGACTGACCTGGAAGGCTGGAAGCTGTAGGTGGATCGGTGTCTTGAGGCTCTGGAGAAGTGTTAGCACTGACGGGAATGTTGATGGTAGTTGGCAGATCGTCGGCTTGGCTCAGCACGTAATCTCTTGTACGCTTAAGTGAGTCTTCTGTGTTGAGATCACACAAACTGGCGCTGCCTTCCTGGCTCCCACCCAGAGCTTGCTCGAAGACTTTTAGCCTTGCCATGGCCGCCACATGTTCACATTCCTTCTGAAGGGCTTCAATTTCTGCTTCCTTGCGTGCAGATTCTGCTTTCATCTCCGCTTCCTTGCGTGCAGATTCTGCTTTCATCTCCGCTTCCTTGCGTGCAGATTCTGCTTTCATCTCCGCTTCCTTGCGTGCAGATTCTGCTTTCATCTCTGCTTCCTTGCATGCAGATTCTGCTTTTATCTCTGCTTCCTTGCGTGCAGATTCTGCTTTCATCTCCGCTTCCTTGCGTGCAGATTCTGCTTTCATCTCCGCTTCCTTGCGTGCAGATTCTGCTTTCATCTCTGCTTCCTTGTGTGCAGATTCTGCTTTCATCTCTGCTTCCTTGCGTGCAGATTCTGCTTTCATCTCTGCTTCCTTGCTTGCAGATTCTGCTTTCATCTCTGCTTCCTTGCGTGCAGATTCTGCTTTCATCTCTGCTTCCTTGCATGCAGATTCTGCTTTCATCTCTGCTTCCTTGCGTGCAGATTCTGCTTTCATCTCTGCTTCCTTGCGTGCAGATTCTGCTTTCATCTCTGCTTCCTTGCGTGCAGATTCTGCTTTCATCTCTGCTTCCTTGCGTGCAGATTCTGTTTTCATCTCTGCTTCTCTCTGGGCGAAGATGGCGTGTACTTTTGTTGTTTCTGCTTCAGCGCGCGCCTTTATGAGCTGCTCGCTGAGGGTTGAGTACCTTGATGAGCCTGATTTGAGTGAGTGCCTTGAGCTCTTAATGGACCTGGATTTGTAAGATGCCGCTCCTGACATTTGCGCAATTTTTGCTTCAGTCTCGCTCACAATGTCGCGCACGGTGCGGTCTCGTTCAGCATCAAGCTGTTGAAAGTCCTGTAGTTCTTTTTGAGACTCGGACGTATTTGATCTCAGCAGGGTAGAGGAATATTTTTTACAAATCTCTTTGTAAGACTGGTATGCTGAGTACAGTTGTTCCAGGGCTCCCTCTGGTGGTAGCTCATGAGCACCGGGCGCAGATAAAACAGTCACTTGTTTTTGCACTCTTTGCCACAATAATGCTGTGTGGGTAAATAGTTCACTTCTGGCTGTTTCTAGGTTCTCTTTAACCTTCCATGTTGGTTTGGTCAACCGCTTAGATCTTTCACTGTAATGTAAGTGTGAGTCCCTGTCTTCCTCTTGTTGCTTTAGAGCAGGTAGTGAAAGGGCTCTCTTTGACTCCATCAGGAAGGGTGAATGCTGCCTGCACTGGTTGTCAGGGAAACAATACAATGTTGCAATCTCTGCAGCCAGCAGTCTGTTTTGCAGGATGTATTTGCAGAGTCTCTGGCTGCAATTTACAATTAGCTTATGGGGGATTCTTAGATTATAGCTGCACACAGTTCTGATAAGAGGTAAATACTTTACAGGGCACTTTGTCTGAAGCTGCTATAAAGTTTTATGCTGTGGCTTGTTATCAGCCCCTTGGGGTAATCCTTTCTCTGGATTGTGTGCAGTATAGCACTCCTGGAAACAGGTTCTTTACTGATATATGTATACTAATCCTGGTCACAGCTAATCCTTTTCACTATTCTGTCTCTTCTGGTAGCAATGAATCCAACCGCTCTAATTATCAGTCCCTTAGATAACTGTATGATTTTACTCACTCTACCGGCTTCCACAGATAGTTCAACTCAGCCCAACGATGACTTGTAGGAAGACAAGGAGAAACGCTGTAGTTTTCTTCTAGAATCTTGTATTAAGTACAAAGTAAAGGCAGGTGAAAAGGAATAATCTGTACAGGGTTGCAGACATGTCTCTTCAGTAATGGTTCCTCTAGACTAAACTGAAGGAAAAGGGAGGAGCATTCTATACAGAAGCCAACTAAGGGAGGTACATAGGGACAAACTTCATACAGTCTAATCTACCTAGTAACAATAAAGGAATTTCCTGATAGGTGGAAAAATATGCAATGCAAGAATTATATACAACAGGTTGTTCCCATTCATGGGACACAACACAGGTACTTGTAGTGCGTGAAAAACAGGTGCCAGGCAGTGAGCATCCGAATAGGTGTAGGTGCCTGTTCCAAATTACACAGCACAGCACATGTATAGGCATTGTTAGTGCAATGTACACACTGCATGATGCCAATTTAATTTACCTTTAGAAAATGAAAAAACATTGCTCTGGGTATAGCCACGTTATTATCGGTGGTCCTAATAAAGCTTTTAGTGCAGTATCTACAAAGTGGTGCCTGCTGAGAAAATGCTATTGAACAACGTAAAATCGTGATCTTCTAACTTTTAGTAACTAATTTATCTTTTGTGTGAGGTGTGTGATATGTGTGGTCATAGGGGTGCGAAACATCTGTTTAAAAAGGGGAAGGGTACAGCAACCATGAGTGGTAAATCAAGAAGAGGTTGTCATAGAAAGGGGAATAGGCGGGGTGTTGAAGGTGTACATGTGGGAAGTTCTGGTAGTCAAAGGTTTAATGAGCAAACGCCAGCTCATCCTATCCCAAGAAATAAGAACAACTTATGTTACTGGACAGCCTACTACACCAGATTTGTTTGCCAGCCAAACATTGATTCAACTTGGAAATGAGGCTCAGCAACAACAAGTGCTGTACACCGTGTGCAGAATTATTAGGCAGATGAGTATTTTGATCACATGATGCTTCTTATACATGTCGTCCTACTCCAAGCTGTATAGGCTGAGAGCCAACTACCAATGAAGTAAATCAGGTGATGTGCATCTTTGTAATGAGGAGGGGTGCGGTGTAATGACACAACACCCTATATAAGGGGTGCTTAATTATTAGGCAACTTCCTTTCCTTTGGCAACATGGGTCAGAAGAGAGATTTGACGGGCTCTGAAAAGTCCACAATTGTGAGATATCTTGCACAGGGATGCTAACAGAGAGTAAACGGGAAACGGGTTGTAAATCCACGCCAAGGACTCAGAGGAATCGAAGGAGATTTATGCTTCATTTATTGACATGCACATGTCTACGCGTTTCAGGAGTCACAGCTCCCTTCATCTGGACAGCAGGCAAGGAACATCAAATCTGATACAAGCAGAATCTGAGTAGTATAAAAAACCTTTGTGGTGACGTCATCAGACCAACCACTGTTTGGAAAAACGACAATCCATCTGTCTCATTCACAGGTATGAACACTGTTCATTTGAATTGACCCTCTGAATTTCCTGCACAGATCCTAATCTACTCTCCTGTTCTGTCTTCACACTTAAAGCTGTTTCTGATATTGGTATGTTAAACTGACCTATCTCTGCTGTGTAATTAGTTATGTGTTGTCTTCTCTTCTGTGAGTTTGTTTCCATACATGGTGTAACTCTTTGATCTGCTTCCTTTTCTCTTGCTCACCTGCTGTTCATCTTGTGTAATGAGACTGGTATATATTTAGGGCATTAGGTCTGTGTACCTTGGTCTTTGTACTTCTACAAGTGCTTCATAAGTGCTCAGAAATATACCAGAAATGTCCCAGAAGTGACCAGAAGGTGAATTCTACTTCTTTAACTGTGTGTCTTTCACTTGCATTTAGTTCCTTCCCCTTATTCCCACTTGAAAACCCAATTCACACCATGTTCACTTACGCCCTCACAGTTTTTGCTCCACTCCTCCTCAATCTCCTTCGCTATCCCCAAACCCCAGCACTCTCCAAACAAATATTCATCTCCCCTTCCCTCTTACCTCCCCACCTGTCCTCATCTGCTGACCTGCTCCTAAACCTCAGATCGCTTCTAGTATCGCGCAGACCAGGCCGTCCACTCTCCTTCTCCCACCTGCTCTCCCTTTCTCTACTTCTCCTCACTGCTGGCGACATATCTCCCAATCCTGGACCCCCACAGATGGGACACTCCTCTTTATCACCCCCCTATCGCTCCCCATCTAGTAGTAACTACCGCAACCTCTCCAACATAAAATCCATTCCCCTCTCTGCCACTCCGCAGCCCCCTCTCTCTGGAGCGCTCTGGAATGCCCGTTCCGTCTGTAATAAACTGCACTTCATTCACGACCTCTTTACCTCTAGCAGTCTATCCTTTCTGGCCCTCACCGAAACATGGCTGACACCATCCAACACTGCCTCCCCTGCTGCGCTGTGCTACGGTGGCCTCCACTTCACCCACACTCCTCGCCCTGGCAATAGACAGGGTGGAGGAGTGGGCCTCCTCCTTTCTAACAACTGCAGCTTCACCCCAATGCCACCTCTACCCTCCCTTGTCCTGCCTTCCTTTGAAGTGCACTCTGTCCGCATCTATTCTCCCTCCAACCTCCAAGTGGCCGTCATATACAGACCCCCGGGCCCAACCACTGCCTTTATTGACCAGTTCTCTGCCTGGCTTCTACACTTTCTCTCTGCCGACATCCCCACTATCATCATGGGTGACTTCAACATCCCTACTGACACCCGCCAGTCAGCAGCCTCCAAACTCCTCTCCCTCGCCTCATCTTTTGGTCTAACTCAGTTGTCCGCCTCTGCCACCCACAAAGATGGCCACACACTAGACCTTATCTTCACCCGTCTCTGCTCTCTATCTAACCTCACTACCTCCCCTCTCCCCTTATCTGACCACCATCTGCTGACCTTTTCAGCCCTGTCCTCCTCACCTGCCCCCCCTGTCCAGCACGTATCACACCCCCGCAGAAACCTTGCACACATCAACATACACACCCTTTCTGACTCTATCCTACCGCTGTCCTCCATATCTTCACTCCACGACACAAACAGTGCCACCATTTTCTACAACGCCACTCTCACATCAGCTATTGATTCAGTCGCTCCTCTTGTGAACGGCAGAGCAAGACGAATCAATAGACAACCCTGGCACAACAGCCTCACTAAAAAACTACGGCAAGTGTCTAGAGCCGCAGAGCGGCGCTGGAAGAAAACGCACTCCCAGGAAGACTTCACCACATTCAAAAATACAATTCACACATTTCGCTTGGCCCTTACCTCTGCTAAACAGAATTACTTCAAAAACCTCATATCCTCTTTAACACACAACCCCAAACAGCTATTTAACACTTTTACCTCCCTCCTTCGCCCACCGCTGCCCCCTCCAACCTCCCTCATCTCCGCAGAAGAATTTGCCACATATTTCAAAGAAAAGATCGACCAAACCAGACAAGTCTTTTCTGCTGAACCACCACAACCCCTTCATATAACAGACCACTGCTCCTCCCCCATAAACTTCCTCCCCACCATCACCGAAGGAGAGCTTGCACATCTTCTCTCAAAAGCACACCTCACTACATGCGCACTTGACCCCATCCCATCCCACCTCCTCCCCAACCTCACCACTATCCTTATTCCAGCCTTATCCCATCTCTTCAACCTATCTCTAACATCTGGTACCTTCCCTTCTGCCTTTAAGCATGCAACAGTCACACCTATCCTAAAGAAACCTTCCCTCGACCCAACCTCTACTACCAGCTATCGACCCATATCGCTACTCCCACTTGCCTCAAAACTCCTGGAACAGCACGTCCATGCTGAACTTTCCTCCCACCTCTCCTCTAACTCTCTCTTTGACAACCTACAGTCCGGCTTCCGTCCACATCATTCCACTGAAACTGCCCTGACTAAAATCACAAATGACTTACTTACCGCCAAAGCTAACAACCACTTCTCTGTACTCCTACTTCTAGACCTATCCTCAGCCTTTGACACTGTTGACCACTCCCTGCTACTACAGATCCTCTCTTCCCTTGGTGTCAGAGATCTCGCCCTCTCTTGGATCTCTTCATACCTCTCCAACCGCACTTTTAGTGTCTCCCATTCCCACACAACCTCTTCATCCCGTTCTCTCTCTGTTGGTGTCCCTCAAGGCTCTGTCCTGGGACCCTTACTTTTTTCTATCTATACATTTGGCCTGGGACAACTCATAAAGTCCCATGGCTTTCAGTACCACCTATATGCCGATGACACTCAGATCTACCTCTCTGGTCCAGATGTCACATCTCTGCTGTCCAGAATCCCAGAGTGCCTATCTGCTATATCTTCCTTCTTTTCCTCTCGCTTTCTAAAGCTTAACGTGGCCAAAACTGAACTGATCATCTTTCCTCCATCTCCCCTACACTCTCCACCTGACCTATCCATTACAATTAATAACATCACGCTCTCCCCAGCACCCAAAGTTCGGTGCCTCGGAGTGACCTTTGACTCTGCCCTGTCCTTCATACCGCACATCCAATCCCTCACCACCTCCTGCCGTTTTCAACTCAAAAATATCTCCAGAATCTGCCCTTTCCTCAATCCCCAATCTACAAAAATGCTAGTGCATGCCCTCATAATCTCCCGCATCGACTACTGCAACATCCTCCTCTGTGGTCTCCCTGCTAACACACTCGCCCCTCTCCAGTCCATCCTTAACTCTGCTGCCCGAATGATCCACCTCTCTCCTCAATACCACCCCGCTTCTCCTCTCTGCAAGACCCTCCACTGGCTCCCAATCGTCTATCGTATCCAATTCAAACTACTAACCCTGACCTACAAAGCTATCCATAATCTGTCTCCTCCATATATCTCTGAACTAATCTCTCGCTACACTCCAAAACGTAACCTCCGGTCCTCCCAAGATCTCCTTCTCTCCTCCTCTCTCATTCGCTCCTCATGCAACCGACTCCAAGACTTCTCCCGAGCATCCCCAGTCTCCTGGAACTCACTGCCTCAACACATCAGACTATCTACTACACTTGCAAACTTCAAACGGACTCTGAAAACTCATCTGTTCAGAAATGCCTATAATCTACAATGACGCCACTGCCCCACCATCGTGCGGAGCTGCCGCCCCACCATCGTGCGGAGCTGCCGCCCCACCATCGTGCGGAGCTGCCGCCCCACCACCGTGCGGAGCTGCCGCCCCACCACCGTGCGGAGCTGCCGCCCCACCACCGTGCGGAGCTGCCGCCCCACCACCGTGCGGAGCTGCTGCCCCACCACCGTGCGGAGCTGCCGCCCCACCACCGTGCGGAGCTGCCGCCCCACCTACACCCCACCTACTGTCTCCTCCCCAAAATCCTTTAGGATGTAAGCCCGCAAGGGCAGGGCCCTCTTCCCTCTGTACCAGTCTGTCTATTGTAACTTGTATATGTATTCTGTATGTAACCCCCTCATGTACAGCACCATGGAATCAATGGTGCTCTATAAATAAACAATAATAATAATAATAAAAAAAGGCACACCCATCCTGAGTCAGCATGACGTGCTAATAGCAAATGATACAATACGGATCAAAAAGCAATGAAAATAAGTTCATTCCACATTGCATTTAAACACAATCCTTAATAAATTGTGTCCGGCAGAAAAAGCGTTAAAGAGTCCTAGAAAAGAAACAGCAAAAAGAAAAATTGGTTCATATGTTTTGAACCAGGGTCAGAATTACGGGAGGAATAAAGTCGGGTTTACCGGGAGTAGGGTATTTAACCACAGAGCCATGCATTAATGTGGTCGAGTCTTTCATACTCAAATCAAATATTTATGATACATTTCAAATTTTATTTTTAGAATATAGAACGCTAGCGAGCGTCCCTTCAATTCCCTACACACGCAATGCTAGCCTGATATGTAGGCGATGCCGCACATGTCTCTGAGAGTGTCCCCACAACACTGCTTTGATTTCAGATGCTGCGCATGCGTGGTAAGTAGAGTTGAGCGCGGTTCGAGGTTCGAGCATTAAAGAGTCCTAGAAAAGAAACAGCAAAAAGAAAAATTGGTTCATATGTTTTGCACCAGGGTCAGAATTACAGGAGGAATAAAGTCGGGTTTACCGGGAGTAGGGTATTTAACCACAGAGCCATCTGCTCGTGCGTAAAGCTTTGGACTGAAAAAACAGTCCTAGGAATCTAGGACATCGAAGTGTATATTGCAATTTAGTGTAAACATGTAGATGACAAGGAGAGAAAAAAAGAAAAAAAAATTTTTTATAAAGAAGAAAAAAACTCTCACTAATGTATTATCGGGACAGTGAATAGAGAGAAGCGAGTGACAGAAAAAGCCATACTGCACATGCCTCCGAGCGGTTCACACAAGTTGACGTCAAGGGCCGGTGTTGGAGGGGTGAAACAAGCTTACCGCGCACGCGCAGCATCTGAATGCATGGCTCTGTGGTTAAATACCCTACTCCCGGTAAACCTGACTTTATTCCTCCCGTAATTCTGACCCTGGTTCAAAACATATGAACCAATTTTTCTTTTTGCTGTTTCTTTTCTAGGACTCTTTAACGCTTTTTCTGCCGGACACAATTTATTAAGGATTGTGTTTAAATGCAATGTGGAATGAACTTATTTTCATTGTTTTTTGAATTGTATTGTATCATTTGCTATTAGCACGTCATGCTGACTCAGGATGGGTGTGCCTTTGACGTTTTTTCCAAACAGTGGTTGGTCTGATGACGTCACCACAAAGGTTTTTTATACTACTCAGATTCTGCTTGTATCAGATTTGATGTTCCTTGCTTGCTGTCCTGATGAAGGGAGCTGTGACTTCTGAAACGCGTAGACATGTGCATGCCAATAAAAGAAGCAGAAATCTCCTTTGAATCCTCCGACTCCTTGGCGCGGATTTACAACCCATTTCCCGTTTACTCTCTGTTATCAGCCGATTTTGGGACTGCTGCCGGACTTGGATTTCTACATGCGTGCATAATGGTTGTGACTGGCACAACCATTATAGGTGAGTCTAACACTTATTTTCACCCTTTCCATCAGCTGGGTAAGACCCTATTTGCGCTTTCCTTTCCACAGTTTTCTACCTATTGCAGAGGGACGCAGCAATCTGGAAATTGCCAAACTTTTGAAGCGTGATTATCACCGAACAATCAAGCGTTTCATGGCAAATAGCCAACAGGGTCACAAGAAGCGTGCTGGGCAAAAAAGGTGCAAAATAACTGCCCATGAATTGAGGAAAATCAGGCGTGAAGCTGCCAAGATGCCATTTGCCACCAGTTTGTCCATATTTCAGAGCTGCAACGTTACTGGAGTGTCAAAAAGCACAAGATGTGCCATACTCAGGGACATGGCCAAGGTAAGGAAGGCTGAAAACCACCACCTCTGACCAAGAAACATAAGATAAAACCTCAAGACTGGACCAAGAAATATCTGAAGACTGATTCTTCACAGGTTTTATGGACTGATGAAATGAGAGTGACTCTGGATGGGCAGATGGATGGGCCAGAGGCTGGATCAGTAAAGGGCAGAGAGCTCCACTCCGACTCAGACGCCAGCAAGATGGAGGTGGGCACTGGTATGGGCTGGGGTCATCAAAGATCAACTTGTGGGACCTTTTCGGGTTGAGGATGGAGGAAGCTCAACTCCCAGACCTACTGCCAGTTTCTGGAAGACAACTTCTTCAAGCAGTGGTACAGGAAGAAGTCGGTATCGTTCAAGAAAAACATGATTTTCATGCAGGACAATGCTCCATCGCATGCATCCAACTATTCCACAGCGTGGCTGGCCAGTAAAGGGCTAAAAGATGAAAAAATAATGACATGGCCCCCTTGTTCACCTGATCTGAACCCCATAGAGAATCTGTGGTCCCTCATAAAATGTGAGATCTACAGGGAGGGAAAACAGTCCACCTCTGGGAGCAGTGTCTGGAGGCTGTGGTGGCTGCTGCACGCAATGTGGATCGTAAACAGATGAAGCAATGACAGAATCTATGGATGGTTGCTGCTGAGTGTCCTCAGAAATGTTTATTTCTAAATTTTGTGCAGTTGTATTGGATTACCTGGGGAAAATAAACAAGTGAGATGGGAATATATTTGGTTTTTATTAAGTTGCCTAATAATTCTGCACAGTAATCGTTACCTGCACAAACAGATCCTCCTAAGATAGCCAAATGTAAAAACCCCCAACTGCCAAACATATTAAGCTTTGATATTTATGAGTCTTTTGGGTGATTGAGAACAAAGTTGTTGATCAATAATAAAAAAAATTTGCTAAAATACAACTTGCCTAATAATTCTGTACCTGGTGTAGTAGGTTTCAAGCACTGTATCAAATAGCTTCTCCTCCTCTTTCTCCAAGTCACACACAGTTTATTCCCAAGAGGTGTCACCCCAATTACACTTGTTTCCCCCCATGTCACAAATCTCCAACAGGCATACTGACTGTGAGGAACCACACATGGTCGAGTCTCAGGAGCTGGTCACACATTCTATCCTATGGGCATCACAGGTCTGCTCCAAAGATTCCCAGACTGAGGAGGAGGAAAGTGTGGCGCCCCTGACCTGGTCAGGCGCCACTGAGTACTGCACCCATGCTGGGTGAGTGCAAACAGGTAATCCTGATGGCTGAATAGGGAGTGAACACACAGACACATAGTGACTAGGTCTCACACATAGCAATGAGGCGACCCCTGGGCAGACCCAGGAGGGGGCGTGACCTCTACATCCAATCATGGGGTGCGGTAGAGAAGCTGGTTGCTAGGTTGCAGAGACAGGCACAGTGGGGAGGCAGCAGTGAGTCAGTCTGAAGTGAGGAAGCGGAGAGTGCAATCACTAGTCAGACCCTGCACGTATAGTGGCTGTCAGCGGGGGAGTTCAGTTGCCACACAGTCAGCCTGAAAGGCCCCTCAGGAAGAAGCAAGGCAGTTGAGTACGGGGACTTCTGGTAGGCAAGGCCCGCACGGGGAAACAGGTCCCTAGAGCAGAAGCCCATTTACTTGGTCTGCTAAACCTGCCAACCTGCCGGTGAGGGTGCTGGATGTGCCTCACCAACCAACACAGAGTCCGCAGCATCAGCAGCAATGAGGGGGCCCATAAGTGAGATAGGGCAAGAAGCCATCTTTACTTGGTCCACGCTGACAGCAAACGGGCCAGAAAGGGGAGAAAAGGCAGTTGCGACTTCCCTGGATGTTTCCCGCAGTACTCCAAGTCAGGGGTCATCTCAAAACAAAAAGGGCTAGGAAGGCGAGTTGACAGTCACCCCTGGATCTGCCTGAAGGATACCTGGTTCTCCCCGCGGTTTGTCTCAACATCGCCCGGGTACCACTTGCCACAGCTGAAAGTGAGTAAACAACCTGAAAGACATCTTGGACTGTGTGTGAGTTCTTCTGCGACTTGTGATTGTACGCACATACACCCGAGCTCCTGGGGCCAGCCTCACTCTCGGGAGGCCACACCATCCGACTGCAATACCATCAGCCCCAGACGCTCGTTAAACTGCAGTGGCGGTCACCCACATCCCTGACCGCAAAACCGAGAGTGGAGTCACGACTCGATATAAAGAAAACCTGACTGACCTGTTGCCAGAAATACCGACAAGGTGTGTTCCCACGGCGTCCCTGCAAGTGGATAGATGTCCTGGGGAGCGGTGGGCGACACAAAAGCATCTGTACTGATGCCCAAAATCTTTGTGGGTTGGATCCTGGCCCAGACAAAGTAGAGTCCCAACAGGATCCCGACCCTCATCAACTGACGTTAAGCCCCAGAGATGGAGGTGCTGGTGATGAGACTCGGATACCTGAGGCACATGTTTACTGTGCTGGGACATTCTTCATTAGTGGACAATAGTGTAATGCCTGTCTTCATTGTTTTAATATAAATGCCGGCCTATAGCCTGTGTTCCATGGACCATAACTACCTGGTGTTTTAAAGCCCTATGGGGAGGTGGCAATTCCCTATGGGGATGGGGCAATTGATGGTAGTGTACTGCTGTTTGGCTAGGCACACAATAAAAGATGTGTCTCTGATTGTTGGCTAGAGGTTGATGTTAGCTATCGGATGATATTGGATCTATGGATGTTTCAGAAGCATACTCCCAATGTCACACCGATTGTGGCGGATACACATGACATGACGGCAAGGTTAAACGCTAAGGCAAAGTATTTCTCTCAGAAGGGGGGAGCCAGCGCTGCTTGAAAAATATCGTGCGAAAAATTAAAAGTGTAAATTCACAAATAATTCCAAATGTACTACAATGCAAAAAGGAGATTTTTAGCAAACAATTGATCAACCTTTTGAGCCACTCCTGCCAGGTCACTGCAAATCTCAATAGGGGGGTCCTACTCTATATTTAATATTTCCATTGTGCCCTGCGGCCTCAAAAATTAATTAAAAGTAGAACCATATTAAAGCAACACATTTACCTGTAACATTTCAGAAACCGCTTCCATGTTTGCAAGGAAAGGCAATTGCGAATAATGGTAGCACAGGTCCCAATGTGGCGCCCCTGACCTGGTCAGGCACCACTGAGTACTGCATCTATGCTGGGGGCAGTACAATACAGGTAATCCGGAAGGCTGACCGAGGTGTGACTACACAGGCACATAGTAATCAGGTCTCACACATCTACCTTTAATAGGGACCCCTGGGGAATCCAGGAGGGGGCGTAGCCTCCATGTCCACTCAAGGGGTGTGGTAGAGAGCCTGGTTGCTAGGTTGCATAGGCAAGCACAGAGGGGAGGGAGTAGTGAGCTGAGTCTGGAGTGCAGCTCAGGGAGAGCAGACATGTGGAGTAGATCCTGGAAGCTGACACAACACGGACAGCGTCCGCGCAGTGACTACCAACAGGGGAGATCGGTCACCTGGTAGTGCTACCCGAAATCCACCCAAGGCTAGAGAGAGCAAAGAGGTGGCAGAGTAAGGGGACTGCCAGGGAGGTACCAGGCCCGCACGAGTGTAGGCTCTCAGAGTAGGGGACCAATCAGTTGTCCTGCTCAACCTGCAGGTGGGGGTACTTCACGCCCTGACCACCACACACAGAGTCCGGAGCCACGTACTCATAGTTCACAGGAGGCAAGCAGCTGCAGTGACCTGGTCCAGGCTACAAGCAAACGGGCCAAAAGAAGGGGAGAGAGGCATCAGCAACTTCCCTGGGCGACCCCAGCAGGGCTTCAAGTAGGGGTCACCCCAAAACACACAGGGCTAGGAAGGCGAGTTGGTAGTCACCCTCATCAGCCAGCCGGAAGGATACCTGGTTCCAGCCTGGCTCATCCCAGCTACGCCCGGGTTACTCACCCTGCCATCAACTGTGAGTAAAAACCCTGAAAGACTGCCTGGACTGTGTTTGAGTCATTCTGTGCCTTGTGGTTCCACGCACTCAAAACGGGCCCTGGGGCCAGCCCTACTCTCGGGGGGCCACACCATCTAACTGCACCTACCAACAACCCCCCAGGCGTCCATTAACCTGCAGTGGCGGTCCCCTAACCGCAAAACTGAGAGTGGTGTCATGAAAATCCTAAAGAGAAGGTTCCCTACCTGTGACCAGACCATCCCACGTGGAGTCCGTAAAGGTAATGCACCGACTCAACACCTGTGGGGCTTCACACCAACATGTGTAGCAAACGTCACACACACCAGGACAATTTCAGAAGTAACCCTCACAGTGCCAGACCAGGGTCCATGAATAAAGGTGGAACAGGCCCAAGTAAATGGTGCTTAATTACAAAGCCTGTGGAGAAAGGGGAGGTGGTGAAGTGTGAACAGCCACCAATATATAATTTTGGTAGAAACAGAAGGAATCTGCAAACCAGACCAAGTGTGCACGGCATGGTGGGGATCAGCCACCGAACCAATATACATCAGAAGGGGGGAGCCAGCACTGCTTGAAAAATGTCGTGCGAGAAATTAAAAGTGTAAATTCACAAATAATTCCAACTGTACTACAAGGCAAAAAGGAGATTTTTAGCAAAAAAATGATCAACCTTTTGAGCCACCCCTGCCACGTCACGGCAAATCTCAATAGGGGGGTCCTACTCTATATTTAATATTTCCATTGTGCCCTGCGGCCTCAAAAATGTGTAAATGTGTTGCTTTAATATGGTTCTATTTTTAATGAATTTTTGAGGCTGCAGGGCACAATGGAAATATTAAATATAGAGTAGGACCCCCCTATTGAGATTTTCTCTGTATTGGACATCAGTAATGGCTTTTACAGCATACCTCCTGAGAAAAGCTGTCAGTACAAATTTGCTTTCATGTTTTTAGAGGAGCAGTATCTGAGGGGCAGATCACAGCACTGTAGTGCGCCTGCGCGGGACCTCTATGCCGGCGACTGTGCAAACTTACATAATTTTTGTACAATGAAGTCTTTTATTTTTTGTCAATCATTTTTATCCTATATAAAATACATTTGTTTATTTATAAACCTTGAAGCAGGGGTGAGGTTCAGCCGGTTCTCACCGGTTCGGTGGAACCGGTTGTTAAAACAGCAGCTGGTTCCCAGAACCGGTAAGATCCCAGAGCTGCGATCCGGTTCTCTTGCCGGCGCCGCCCATGCACAGTCTGCTCTGCGGCATCTGTAAACAGCGCGGCTGTGCTGGCAGAGATAAGTGAGGAGCAGCGTGGTGGGAGGTAACTTACTACTTCTCGGCTGGGGACTGGAGTCTGGGAGGAGCTATTGGCTGCAGCAGGGACGCGCTGATAGTGATGTGGCGCTCTGGACAAGCCAGGACGTCACAGGTACTGCAACAACACACCCCACACCCCGGTTAGGCACATCAGCCGCACACACAAAATCCTTGTTGCCTCCCTCCAGGGGCTGATGTCCACACCAGGTGGGGTAGAGACAGGCGGTTGGCTCATCCCACCGAGGAGTTCACAGTCCTGGAGGCAGGAAAAGAGTTCAGTGCAGTGGAGTCTGGAGAGTTGAGGAAGTGGTAGTGGAGGAGTTGACTTGCTGTGTCCGGGTACGTGGTCCGGGCACAGAAACAGCAAGGTTGGCAGACGGTGGTGACCGTCTGCAGGCGAGGCCGATTGACGCACAACCGTAAGGACTGGGGACGGGCGGTGGCCCGCCGGTACCGGACCGGGGAGCGAAGAGAGGCCAGCACCATTTGGCAGGGCCTGCGGACCCCGACCAGGCTTGGAGTCGCCGTTAAACTGGTCAAATCCGTCAGCGATGGGAACCTCCGGGGTTTCCCAGCAGTAAAGACCGACTAAAGGCAACCGCTCAACCGTGAAGGGAAATATAGCTACCGCCACAGCTAGAGTTCCCAGGGCAGGCGCCTGCGGGCAAAAGGGGCTCCTCCGGCAAATATACCGCTGGGGAGCGGGCTACCGGTGGGAAGCCATCGGGGCCGAGAACACAACACCGTTGCAGGGAGAGACAGTTACCACCAACCTACCAGGAGTGACCGCCGCAGTC